>NC_139843.1:26903201-27243439 GCF_963691815.1 Echiichthys vipera | reverse complement strand
CTTGTCACTTACCATCACTGCATCGCTCTTACTCCAGTTTACCTTTGCTGATGACATCTCATTAAACAGTCCAACATTAGTTTTTATGATGTCAATGTCTTTTTGTGTGTTCACCATTAAAATGACATCATCAGCATAGGCAGACAGTTTAAAAACAGCAGGACATCCATTAAAAACAACACCATTGAGCTCCTTTCTTAATTTGTGGAGCAGAGGCTCTATGGCAAGGGAATAAAGCATCCCTGATATGGAGCATCCTGCCGAACCCCCTCTCCACATTAAAAGGAGCAGCCAGGCCACCGTTAACCTTCAGTATGCTCGCAATGTCACGGTACAGTACCTGGATCTTAGCTATGAAGCCTGGGCTGAACCAAAAGCAGCCAGCGCCTGCCACAGATACTGGTGTTCAACCCGGTCAAAAGCTTTTTCCTGGTCTACGGAAATCAGACCAGTGTCCACGCCTAATGAGCTAGAGACGTCCAAAACATGCCTGATTAAAGTGATATTATCACTTATGGACCTGCCGGGCACACAGTATGTCTGGTCCACATGGATGACCTCACTGACGACCTCCCTCAGCCTCAGGGCCAGGGCTTTGACAATATCTTGTAGTCCCCACACAGCAATGAAACCGGTCTCCAGTTCTTTAAAAGCTGCAGGTCTCCTTTTTTAGGGAGCAGAGTAGTTATAGCTCTCTTGCAGCTCAGTGGTAGTTGTCCCCGGTTCAGACTATCCTGGAAAACCTCCAACATGTCTTCGCCGAGAACCGGCCAAAAAGACTTGTAGAACTCCACGGGGAGCCATCAATGCCAGGAGCCTTCTCATTGGCCAGACTCATGAGGGCTGTGTGGAGCTCATCAACAGTCAGCTCAGAGTCCAGTGTTGTGTTTGAGGCAGCCTCCACCTGAGGCAGGTTATTAAAAAACTGTCCACCCAGCTCTGGGTTATCCACAAACTCATTTGAATACAGTTTTTTATAGAAATGTGTGGCATACCTCCGGATCTCTGGGCCTGTCGTGTATGAAGAACCATCTTCAGCACGTAGCGAGTGGATGATCTTCTTCTGGCCATTTTTCCTCTCCAGGCTGAAGAAGAACCGGGATGGAGCATCCATTTGCGAGCATTCAAAAAACGAGACCGGACCAGCGCCCCCTGTGCTGTAATGCCCAGCAGGTTGGCTAAAGCAGCCTTTTTCCTTTTAAGGGCTTCAAAATGCCCTTGTTCTCCTGTACAGTCTGCCAAACCCTGCAGCTGTACCACCTCAGTCTCTAGGTCCTGAAGAGACCTGGTGATGTACTTAGTGACATTGCGAGTATATTGTTTACAAAATTGTTGGATTTGGACTTTGCCAATATCCCACCACTGCTGTAAAGAAATAAAACTGGACTTCTTGCCCTTGTGTAAAACCCATAAATAATTAAGACCCTCTCTAAAAGCATTATCTAATAAAAGAGCTGTGTTAAAATGCCAATAAGCACTGGTTATCTTAACATTTGAGATAAAAAAAGAACACTGAACCAGAGAATGGTCTGTAAAGCCGACCGGTATAATATGACTTGATTTAAAAGTGCTAAAATGATGTTTAAAGCAATAAAACCGATCAAGTCGAGCCATCGATAATACATTCTCACGACTGTGGCTCCATGTATACTGCCGGATATTTCTATGAAACCCTCTCCATACGTCCTGCAGCTCGTGAGCTTCACTGAGACGCTGAAGCCGAGCACATGAAGCAGGGTGGGGCTCTAGGTGATTCCTGTCTGTATTAGGATGCTCTGTGCAATTAAAATCACCTCCCAGAAATAAATACTCTTCAGTGCTGCAGCCGCTAATGGCATCAGATAGAATGTCTAAAAAACTCATTCTATCTTTGCTAAAAACAGGGGCATAAACACATATAAAAACCATTATGACATTCTCAAACTGTGCTCTGACCTTCAAAATGTGACCTGATAAAACATCCTGCACCTCGACAGAGTGAGGGTTAAAAGCTTTGTTAAAAAGCACACCGACTCCAGCACTATTAAAAGATTTGTGGCTGAGAAAAACCTGGCCAGGCCACTCCTTCTTCCAGTCCTCTCTTGTTTTCATCATCACTATGGGTTTCTTGAATAAAAACTACGTCCAGTTTCTTAAAATCAATAAGTTTATAAAGAGAAGCTCTCTTCACAAAACTTCTGGCACCGTTAATATTTAAAGAACCAATATTTATATTAGTCATAATGATGTGAAAAAAAATAAATAAGAAACAGCCACAAAGGTGTGGTAAGACATTTTAAAGTGAATCATCATTGAGTTCAGCGAGCTTCACCCTGGCTTTTGTGACAAACTTGTTCAGTCTGTAGACTTCCTTCGTTTCAAAGGAGTCTTCCATCTTTTCAAAGCGTGTCACAGACACAATGAAGCCCTTCAGGTCGGGGAAGAAATTATTCACCTGCACAGCTACTTTCCCTTTTGTGTCTTTTAGGAACTTTTTAATTTCTCTTAATGAATAGGTGGTGGTGTGAACCTCCTGAGATGGAGTCATATCACATTCTTCACCCGCTTCATCCACACTATCTTCCTCCACCTCCACCTCCTCCTCATCATCCTCCTCCTCCTCCTCCTACCTACACTCACTGATTTTCCTTTTTCCTGATCTTTTATCCTCATCCATGTCCTCCTCCATCACCTCATTCACCACCTCGTCTGCATTCACATTATGTTCTTTATCCTTCTTTTTCTTTTCCTGTTTATTTTTATTAGCAGGTGTGACCGTGCTCTTTGTAGCAGTAATATTTTCCTCTGGGCGAACAGCCTGTTCCTGCTCCATCTCCTCCCGTTCACTCTGTTCTGCCGTCTCGTCAGATCGTTGCACACCGGCCGAGTCTAACTCAGCCGCCGGCTGCAGCGCGTCAGGTGAGCCCGTCTCACCTGAGCCCGTCTCACCCGAACCACTCTCGCCCACCAGCTGACGCATCAGCTGCCGGCTCACCGGAGGCCAAAGCGCCAGGTCCACCAGAGGCCGAAGCCCCGGATCCCCAGGGGCGGGGGCCTTTGGCCCCCGCGCGCCGGGGTGATGCAGATATGACGAACACGATATAATTAAATCCATCCACCTTAAAACTCAAAGACAGGTTGAGGTCTTTAACTCCGTCTTTGAGCACCATGAAGGTCTGCCGCCGGTAACACACAACGTGTTTCATTCCGGTCGGGTTTTACCTCCCATGATCATCATCTTTATTGGGGAGATGACTCGTCCGTAGCGGGACAGTTCTGTGTTCAAATCCTCATTTTTAATGAAAGGTGGCGTGTTGGAGGTCATGATCCTCCTCACCGGGTTAGCCAGAGGAAACACCGGCGTGAAGGTGTCATGGATCACCACGCCGCTCTCCACCACTTTCTCCGCCTTTGCCACATCATCCAGAAAGATGACGATAGCGCTGTTCATCCGTGAGGCAGCTTTAACACTTTGAAACCCCACAAGCTCTCCGATGGCGTACGCTGCATCCTCAACTGTACAGGCGACAGCCGGCAAAAGTTTGACCGCATGTCGCCTCGTCAGTTTCTGCAGCCCCACCTCATCCACTCCGACAGCGGGCATGATGCCCGCTGTCACACACACACACACACACACACCGACTGGAACAAGGTTCACAAACTACACTAAAACATGCAAAACAAACAAACAAACAATTATAGAAAAGTTTTGAAAAACCACTCACCACCGTCAATCACTCCAGCTCACTCGCTCCAGCTCACA
Source organism: Echiichthys vipera (assembly GCF_963691815.1). Classification (NCBI taxonomy): domain Eukaryota; kingdom Metazoa; phylum Chordata; class Actinopteri; order Perciformes; family Trachinidae; genus Echiichthys; species Echiichthys vipera. The sequence continues at coordinate 27,239,697 of NC_139843.1, read as the reverse complement.
CTCACGCATGCGCAGAGAGAGAGAGAGAGAGAGAGAGAGAGAGAGAGAGAGAGAGAGAGAGAGAGAGAGAGAGAGAGAGAGAGAGAGAGAGAGAGAGAGAGAGAGAGAGAGAGAGAGAGATGAGAGAGAGAGAGAGAGATCTTAAACAGTCGACTGCAAAACTTCCTCAGGGAGCACAAAGTCCTGAACAAGAGTCAGGTCTTGGTATTGGAGGAAAAATCTACGACATTATCAAGACAATGTATATAAATAATAAATGTGCTGTCAAAATTGGAACTAGGGAAACAGACTTCTTCCCACAACATAGAGGAGTGAAGCAGGGCTGCAGTCTGAGCCCCACCCTGTTTAACATTTACATAGACGAACTGGCCAAATCCCTGGAAGAGTCAGAGATCCCTGGTCTCACCCTCTCCGACACAGAAATCAAATGTTTACTGTTTGCAGATGACCTAATACTCCTCGCTCCATCAGAGGAGGCTCTACAAAAGCAGCTAGATCACCTGCAAAAGTTCTGTCAGACCTGGGCCCTGACCGTAAACCTGGAGAAGACAAAAGTCATGGTCTTTCAGAAACGACGCAAGAGTCAGAAACATCCCCACAGGTTCCACCTGGACCTTACAGACATAGAATACACACACAGCTACACATATCTAGGACTAAATATCACATCGGCGGGAAATTTCAATCTGGCCATTAAAGATCTCAGAGACAAAGGCAGAAGAGCTTTCTGGACTATAAAAAAGTCTTCAAACATCAACATCCCTGTCAAAATCTGGATCAAAATATTTCAATCCATAATTGAACCAATCATATTGTATGGTAGTGAAGTGTGGGGCCCGCTCATGAACCAAGACTTCCAAAAATGGGACAAACACCCAATCGAAAGCTTGCACACTGAGATCTGCAAAAGCATCCTCAAAGTTCACAGGAACACGCCCAACAACGGATGCAGAGCTGAACTGGGCCAATTCCCCCTTTTAATTCGGATCCAAAAAAGAGCAATAAAGTTCTACCAACACCTCAGAGCCAGTGAGCCCAGCTCCTACCACTACAAAGCCCTACAATGCCAAGAGGAGAGCAAAGGAGGGAGTCCCCTCAGCCAGCTGGTCCACAGGCTGAGCTCCAACAGCACCGGGCACCAAGACCGCCCTCACACCATCCAGCCCCACCAAATTATAGCAAAAGAAAAAGACAATTACATCGACTATTGGACATCCACAACCAAAACCAGAGCAAACTTCAATGCTATTTGGCCCTAAACAGACAATACTCCATGGCAGATTATCTGAGCTCTTGTAACTGAGCCCAGACTGAGGAAAACATTGACCATGTACAGACTCAGCGACCACAGTCTGGCTTTAGAGAGCGGCAGACACAGACAGACCTGGCTGTCCAGAGAGGAACGGCTGTGTCGCTTCTGTCCACACAGACAGGTGGAGACAGAGCAACACTTCCTGTTGTACTGCGACACATACACTGATCTCAGAACCCTGATATACACTAAAATCACAGGTTCAACCCCAGACCTCCCCAAACTATCAGACCAAGAAAAACTACAACATTTACTGGGAGAAAAAAGTGGCACTGCTGTAGATGCAGCGAGATATGTGAACACCTGCCCCAGGAGAAGAGACGACCTGCACCTGACATGATTTCCTCCACATGAGTTGACCTGCACACTGATATGCTGCTTATTATTGTTATTGTTATCATCATTATTATTATTATTGTTGTTGTTATCATCATCATTATTATTATTATTGTTATTATTATTATCATCATCATTATTATTGTTACTTTTTTCTGTAATTCTGTACGCTTTGGCAATATTGTGAACCACAGTCATGCCAATAAAGCTTGTTGAAATTGAAATTGAAATAGAGAGAGAGAGAGAGAGAGAGAGAGAGAGAGAGAGAGAGAGAGAGATATTACAGAGGCATATGTGTCAGCAGCAACCTGGGGAAGTTATTCTGCAGCATCTTAAACAGTTGACTGCAAAACTTCCTCAGGGAGCACATAGTCCTGAACAAGAGTCAGATTGGTTTCACACCACAACACGTCCACCACACCACCATCTTCTCTTGTTTTGTAGATTTCAAGAAAGCATTTGACTCAATTTGGCATCATGGTCTGTTTCTGAAATTACTAGAAAAAGGTATTGGAGGAAAAATCTACGACATTATCAAGACAATGTATATAAATAATAAATGTGCTGTCAAAATTGGAACTAGGGAAACAGACTTCTTCCCCCAAAGTAGAGGAGTGAAGCAGGGCTGCAGTCTGAGCCCCACCCTGTTTAACATTTACATAGACGAACTGGCCAAATCCCTGGAAGAGTCAGAGATCCCTGGTCTCACCCTCTCCGACACAGAAGTCAAATGTTTAATGTTTGCAAATGACCTAATACTCCTCGCTCCATCAGAGGAGGCTCTACAAAAGCAGCTAGATCACCTGCAAAAGTTCTGTCAGACCTGGGCCCTGACCGTAAACCTGGAGAAGACAAAAGTCATGGTCTTTCAGAAACGACGCAAGAGTCAGAAACATCCCCACAGGTTCCACCTGGACTCTACGGACATAGAATACACACACAGCTACACATATCTAGGACTAAATATCACATCGACAGGAAATCAAAATATTTCAATCCATAATTGAACCAATCATATTGTATGGTAGTGAAGTGTGGGGCCCTCTCATGAAACCAAGATTTCCAAAAATGGGACAAACACCCAATCGAAAGCTTGCACACTGAGATCTGCAAAAGCATCCTCGAAGTTCACAGGAACACCCCCAACAACAGATGCAGCGCTGAACTGGGCCAATTCCCCCTTTTAATTCGGATCCAAAAAAGAGCAATAAAGTTCTACCAACACCTCAGAGCCAGTGAGCCCAGCTCCTACCACCACAAAGCCCTACAATGCCAAGAGGAGAGCAAAGGAGGGAGTCCCCTCAGCCAGCTGGTCCACAGGCTGAACTCCAACAGCACCGGGCACCAAGACCGCCCTCACATCATCCAGCCCCACCAAATTATAGCAAAAGAAAAAGACAATTACATCGACTATTGGACATCCACAACCAAAACCCAAAGCAAACTTCAATGCTATTTGGCCCTAAACAGACAATACTCCATGGCAGATTATCTGAGCTCTGTAACTGAGCCCAGACTGAGGAAAACATTGACCATGTACAGACTCAGCGACCACAGTCTGGCTTTAGAGAGCGGCAGACACAGACAGACCTGGCTATCCAGAGAGGAACGGCTGTGTCGCTTCTGTCCACACAGACAGGTGGAGACAGAGCAACACTTCCTGTTGTACTGTGACACATACACTGATCTCAGAACCCTGATATGCACTAAAATCACAGGTTCAACTTCCCCAAACTATCAGACCAAGAAAAACTACAACATTTACTGGGAGAAAAAAGTGGCACTGCTGTAGATGCAGCGAGATATGTGAACGCCTGCCACAGGAGAAGAGACGAGCTGCACAACAACACCTGACATGATTTCCTCCACATGAACCAGCTGATCCTGACTGAGTTCTTACCTGCACACTGATATGCTGCTTGTTATTGTTATCATCATTATTATTATTATTGTTATTGTTATCATCATTATTATTATTGTTGTTATCATCATCATCATTATTATTTTTTTTTTCTGTAATTCTGTACGCTTTGGCAATATTGTGAACAACAGTCATGCCAATAAAGCTTGTTGAAATTGAAATTGAATTGAGAGAGAGAGAGAGAATATATTCAAAATCTTTACACTCTTACTCCTTAGAGTAAATAAATTAGTGAAAGAATAAATAAATGATTCACATGAGCACATCTCCAAATTGCAGTGTGTGGTTTTCCACAGAACACAAGGCCTGATTAAAACACCAAACCTGCTGGAAGGAGTCCAGATCTCCTGCTGCGTTAAAATACTTAAAATCAATGAGGAGTCTGGACTTCATCATATTAATACACAGAGTGACAGGTTCAACAATAAAACCATCCTCCACCTTTCTCCTTTGGCTAAAATACACTGCCATCTTGGCCTGCCCTAAAACAAAGTTTAAAAGCTGGCATTTGTTCTTGTGTTGGCGTGTGTATTTAAAACCTAGGATAAAAAGCTGCTTGGTAAAAACCTCCCCACATTTGGTAAAAACAGAAACAAGGGTAAAAGACGAAGACACTCATAAAAACAGTGAAACACAGTCTCTCTTTGGTCGCAGTAGGGACACTTGTCCTCCACTGCAGGGTTTTTAGTGGACACAAAGGACTTTACTGCTATGACTCCATGGAGGAGTCTCCAGTGAATGTCTGCATGTCTTTTGGAGAGTGGAGTCTTGTAGAAGGAACCTCCACTCTGGTCTGGCTGCAGGAGCCAGTTGCAGATATCTCCTCCATGGAGCTTCAGGTCTTTTGTCCAGTTTTGTTTTGTTTGTTGCTTTTACCAGTATTCTGTAGAATGTTTTTCCTGTTGTACCATCCAGTGGTGCGGGGTTTGTGTGTCTAGAGGGGTCATCCATCCGGGGCCCAGTCAGCGCCACCACCTGCCCCAGAGTAACAACCCCCGCAGTCTGCAGTCTTGTAGTTAAATTCTGACCTGCCCAGCTGGGAAGGTCCAGACGGGTCCCCCACAGGACTGGCTCTTGGAGGATCCAGTATAGGGAGTTTTATCCCTCCTCTCCTTCTTCAGCAGGTTCCACACTCTAAAAACACTTTTATAAAAAGCAGGCAAAGGAGATGTGCTCATGTTTGGTATGTTCATTAAAAACAAATTAAAATCATGACCAAGGCCTTTAAAACCCTGCAGAATGCAGCGGGACAGGGGTCTCCACAGAGTGTTCTTTGGCCCGGTCAGCAGTCTTTGAATAAACTGGATGCGGAAAGCCGCTCCCCTGCTGGCCAGATGGACCAGGCCTTGCCCCCCCTCTTCTTTAGGTAAAAACAGGACACTCTGTGGGACCCAGTGCAACTTGTCCCAAATAAAATCAACTAAAACCGACTGAACTTTTGACAGGAGAGAAACTGGAGGATCGACGCAGGCCAGCCGGTGCCACAAGGAGGATGAGACCAGGTTATTGGCTATTAAGGTTCGGCCTCTATGTGACATTTTTGGGAGGAGCCACCTCCACTTCTCCAGCCGACCTTTAACCTGCTCCAGGACATTGTCCCAGTTTTTATTTTTATTGGTCTCATCCCCCAGGAAGACTCTAAGGTATCTGAAACCTCCTTTTTTCCATTGTAGGCAGCCTGAGCCGACCCCCCAGCCATCAGAGCCTCACTTTCCCCCCAGTTCACTCTAGCAGATGAAATAAAACCAAAGTCTTTTACAGTGTTAGTTAAAAAGTCAATATCTTTTTGTGACTTAACTAAAACAACGAGATCATCCGCGTACACAGACAGTTTAAAAGAATCGGGACACTGGGGGAAACACACACCTGTAAGTTCAGCTCTGAGTTTGTGGAGCAGAGGCTCGATGGCGATCGAATATAACATCCCAGAGAGAGAGCAACCCTGCCTCACCCCTCTCTGGATCTCAAACGGTGCGCTCAGAACGCTCGCAATGTCACTATAGAGAACCTGGACCATGGCTATGAAGCCACGGTTGAACCCAAAAGCAGCCAGAGTCTGCCACAGGTACTGGTGTTCAACCCGGTCAGAAGCCTTTTCTTGGTCTATTGAAATCAGACCAGTCTCTATACCCATTGAACTGGAGAGCTCCAAAACGTCTCGATTAAAGTGACGTTGTCACTGATGAGCCTGCCGGGCACACAGTAGGTCTGGTCAGGGTGGATGATGGACGCCATCACCTCTCTCAGTCTAAGGGCCAGAGCTTTGGACAGGATCTTATAATCTGTGCACAGCAATGAGACTGGCCTCCAGTTTTTAAGTTCCTGCAGGTCTCCCTTTTTAGGCAGCAGAGTTATTGCGGCCCTCCTGCAGCTCAGAGGCAGTCTGCCGGTCTTTTGGCTTTCATTTAAGACCTCTAGCAGATCTGGTCCTATGGTGGACCAGAAGGACTTGTAAAAATCTGCAAGAAGGCCGTCCATGCCTGGAGCTCTGCCGCTCTGCAGGCTCATGGTGGCAGTGTGGAGCTCCTGCACCTGACCTGAGGGAGACCGCTGAGGAAGCTGCTGCACACATTTGGATTATTTGTCCACTCACTCTTAAAGAGGTCTCTGTAGAAACCGGCAGCATACTTCCTAATCTCAGATGAGTCTGAGACTTGGGAGCAGCTGCCCGTGCGTAAAGAATGAATGGTCTTCCTTTGTCCATTTTTTCGCTCCAGCCCAAAGAAGAAGCGAGATGGGGCGTCCATCTGTGTGATGTTCATGAACCTAGACCTGACCAGAGCCCCCTGGGCTGAGACGCCCAGCAGGTTGGCTATGGCCGACTTTTTTGACTTGAGGGAGTCTAAAAGCCCTCAGTTTGCTGTGGAGTCTGCTAAGGTCTGCAGCTCCACCACCTGCGACTCCAGATCTTTCATGGACCGGGTTAAGTCTGTAGTGACACCACGAGTGAACTGCTGGCAGAGCTGCTTTATCTGGGTCTTCCCAAAGTCCCACCACTGTTGTATGTTAGTGAAGGCAGGCCTGCTCTCTCTGTGAGACTCCCAAAAAAACTTAAAAGCAGTTCTAAAAGCCTGGTCATCTAAAAGGACCGTGTTAAAATGCCAAAAGGCGCTCTTAAAACGGATGTTTTTGATAAAAACATGACAGGAGACTAAAAAATGATCACTAAAACCCACAGGCTGAATAAAACACCTCTTAAAAATATTTAAATGGTGTTTAAAACAATAAAAGCGGCCCAGTCTGGCCAGAGATAAAACCCCCTCCCTTCTGTGGCTCCAGGTGTACTGTCTGTGCTGACTGTTAAAAACCCTCCACACGTCACTCAGCTCATGGTTTTCCATCTGTTGTCTGAGTGTGTGAGATGAAGGAGGGTGTGGCTCAGGATGGTTCCTGTCTAGGGTTGGATCTACTGTGCAATTAAAATCCCCCTCTAAAAACATAAAACCATCATCCTCACAGTTCTTAACACAGTCACTTAAAATGTTTAAAAACGCTACCCTGTCCACTGCTTTAGTGGGAGTGTAGACATTTAAAAACACAAGTTTTACGTTTTCAAAGACAGCTTTTACTTTCAATAAAACACCTGGAACGACTTCACAAATAGTAAAAGAAAAAGGTAAAAAGCTCTGAGCAAATAAAATCCCCACTCCTCCACTCAGACTGGACCTGTGACTTAAAACCACCTCCCCTTTAAAAGCCCTCTTCCAGTCACTTTCGTTGTCTACAGTGCTGTGAGTTTCTTGAACGAACATGACATCAATTCTTTTAGTCCCCATCAGTTTAAAAAGAGTGGCTCTTTTAAAATCAGACCTGGCACCGTTCAGGTTTAAGGTGCTGATGTTAAAATCACACATGGATAAAAAAAGAACAACAGTAAGAAGAGCAGTCAGTAAAAGGTAAAAACATCTAACAATCCTCTTCATCATTTACGATTTGAGCTCTTACCTTCAGTATTAACTTTTTTAATCTGAAGATTTCTTGCTCGGTTAAAATTTCCTCTCCATAGCTCTTCCTGGTGAGCGGCTTGGTTGAACTAATAAAAAGGTGCAGGTCAGGAGAGAACTCACCTACATTAGGCAGCCTGGCTCCTTTAGTTTACTCCAGGAAGGCTTTAATTTTTCCTGGAGTGTAGTGAGACTCTAGTGACTAGTGAGGTCCAGCTGAGTCAGGAGAAAATCACTCTCTGACTCAGTGGACCTCTGGGAATTTGTTTTCTTTACCTTGCTGTTTATTTTTTCACTTTCAATGTTCTTTCTTTTCTGAGACATTTTGAGGAGATCGTCTTCTGACATATCCTCCTCCATCATTTCTTGAAACATATTGTTCTCAGTCAAATTACTGTGCATGGCTTCATTGTTTGCAACCACGGGGACCGGCGCCGCGGGAGGATTCTCGAAGAAATAACTGCCCTTGCGGCAACAACGGGGGTGCCCCACACGGTAACCGGGGCAGGGGTGATATCTGGAGCCGCAGCAGCAGCAACGGGCGGATCTCCACCCGGAGCCGCAGCAGCAACGGGCGGATCTCCCCCCGCAGCAGCCCGCTGCGCTCCGCAGTCCTTCGGGCAGGACCGGACCAAGTGCCCCTCGCCCCCACAACCAAAACATTTCATCGTCTCTGATGAAACGAAGACAACATAATTAAAACCACCAATTTTAAACGAGAAAGACAGGTTCAGATTGGTGTTTCTTTCCTTTAAGACCATGTAAACCTGTCTACCGTGACAAACAACGTGTTTTAATTTAGGGGATTTACATCCCAGCGAAACCATTCTTATAGGTGAAACTATCTGTCCGTATTTAGACAGCTCCCTCCCCAGCAATTGATTTCTGATGAACGAGGGAGCGTTCGAGATCATTATTTTTGTGGCCGGGTTGACGAGAGGGGAGACGGGAGTGAAGGTGTCTCTGATAACCACTCCCCTCTCCACCACCTCGCCAACCTTAGCCGTACTATCTAAAAACAGAACAATAGCCCCGTTCATGCGTGAGGCAGACCTCACACTGTCATAACCGACCACTTCTCCCACAGCCAGTCCGGCCTCCTCCACCGAGCACTGCACTGCGGGGAAGTCCGCAGCTACAGCCTCTGCTGCTGGCATTGTGCCGCACACAGCACGCTGCCCCTCCAAACAATTACACACACACGTTCACACACACACACACACAAAAACAACCCTTACACCAGAAAAGGACAAACAAATAACTCATAAACACACTCACACCGACGAAAAAGGAAATGTTTTTTCACAAACTTACGAAAATTTGAAACAAAAACCAAACGCTCTCAGCTCCACCATTCACTCACACTCAGCACACTCACTCCCAGCATGCACTCCGAGAGAGAGAGAGAGAGAGAGAGAGAGAGAGAGAGAGAGAGAGAGAGAGAGAGAGAGAGAGAGAATCGAAATCCTTGACTTGAGATGGTTTGTTACACAGAACCTTTGCAGATGTTACGCAAAATGATGATGCAGATTGCCTGCTGTACACAGGGATTCTACTATTACAATTCAATACTCTTGTGTCTTGCTTACAAGCCGTTGTCCCCTCATTGTTATCCGTACCGGTTGTAGAGTAAATCCTTTTGACACTGATGAAACTTAAACAGAACTTTCTTATAGCCTGCCTAGTAAAGTCAGTAAAAGTTAAAAATCTGGATGAATGTGATTGTTTTGCAGAAGGCAAAAAAGCTGGACTCAACATTCAAGAACAGAATCATACAGTCACTACCATGCCAATAACACTGCCAAGTGACGAGTAGCAGCTGCTCCTTCTTGAATGGTTATGGTTATTTTGGAGGCATAGGTCCATAACGCAGAACTGGGGGAACTGTAGCTTAACAATTAGGGACTTGCTGCAGAAAATGAATGTTCACTTGGCATCATTTTAGCTACATGCAAGCAATGAGGGCTGATAAATGAGCTGGGCACTCACATGACGGATTGTTAATGTCATCACTCTCTGGTCCCCATTTTTGAACAGGGGAACCACCACCCCTGTCTGCCACTCCCATGGCACTGTCTCAGACTCCTACGCAATGTTGAAGAGATGTGTCAACCAAGACAGCCTCTCCCAACCCAAAGCTTTCAGCATTTCTGGACGAATCTCATCAATCCCTGGGGCTTTGCCACTGTGGAGTTGTTTGACTACCTCAGTGACTTCTGTCAGAGATATTGACAATGATTCCCCATCAGCCTCCAGCTCTGGCTCTACAAAAGAGGGCGTGTTGGTCGTATTAAGGAGTTCCTCAAAGTGCTCCTTCCGCTGCCAGAGTACCTCATCAGCTGAGGTCACCAGCGTCCCGTCCTTACTGTAAACAGCTTGGACGGTTCCCTGTTTCCCCCTCCTGAGGTGCCGAATGGTTTTCCAGAAGCACCTTGGTGCTACCTGAAAGTCCTTCTCCGTGACTTCTCCGAACTTCTCTCCCACCCGCTGCTTTGCCTCTGACACGGCAGAGGCTGCGGCCCATCTGGCCCATCCATGGGCCGCATCATCCATGGGCCGCATCAATTAACAAAGAATGACGCAACACGGATAGAGAACACGATCATACGTATAGGTAGCCAACCAAGATAGAGACACGAACCACGAAATAGTAACAACGGTCTGGCGCAGAATGTGAGCCACATCTGGCCTTTTATCCCTCCAGTGCTGACGAGGTGATGAGCCACAGCTGGGCGGGACCACGCCTACCAGCAACAACAGACAAACACCAAGGGATAGACACAAGCAGGAGAAAAAAGACAGAGGGAGACAAACTCATACAAAAGGAAGAGGGAAGGGCCTGACAGGACAGGGATCCTGACACCTTGTAAAGTTCATTATACTTCTAATTCCTATCCCCAAATAAGTAATAAATAAGTAAGTAAATAAAAATGATACGTAAATAATAAACTGTCTGATGCTATTCTGAGAGGAAACTGTTTGAGCCAATCTTGATCTGTAACTTGTATTGGCAGTAGCTCGCTTTTGCCCCAATTAATCTTGTACCCCGAGAAACTACCAAATAGTTGAAAAGGTTTTCAAAATTGAAGGAAATGTAATCCTAAACTGCATGACAAATAGCAAAATGTTGTCTGTGTACAATGATATTTTATTCTTGGTGTATTCTATATTGTAACCATGTATCCCATCTGGATGCAAAAAAATCGGCCAGCTGTTCTATGGCTAACACGAACAGTAGAGGGCTAAGTGAGCAGCCTCGTGCCCATACCCAGCCGGAAAGGATCAGAAAGAGTTTTATTAGTATTCTGGCCCGGGGGCTATTGAATAGGAGCTTAGTCCAGAACACAAATTTATCACCACAGTTGAACTTCTTCAAGACCGAAAATAAGTATGCCCATTCGACCTGGACAAATGTTTTTTCAGCATCCAAACTGAGGTTAATAAGGTCCTTTTGGGGAAGTCTGGGAGAGTGCATGATATATATATATATTTTTTAACAATTTATTTATTTAAGTTTTTCCAACAGGTAATAGTATCCAAACAAAATACAGTATTCCAGGATATTAAATCCCACCCCTAATTCCTTTAACAATGTCCAAGATAGATCTCCAGTACTGCTCCAAACATTTGCACGTCCAGAACATGTGGAGCAGAGATCCTGTTTCAGTCTTACACATAGGGCAGTATTCAGAGTTGTTACTGCTTATCATATGGAGACGATGAGGAGTCAAATAAACCCTATGTATAAGATTAAACTGTAATAGTTTATGTTGACTGTTATAAGAGAATGATTGAGAGCTACTACAGATTCCATTCAGAGTCCTCAAAGGCAGAATCAGTGTCTGTTTCCCACTTAAGTTTTGCAGTAATAGCTGTATTTTCTGACAGGCTCATTAGTCTGTTGTAAGCATAGGATAAAAATCCTTTAGAGTTATGCTTGTCTCGCATCATACTGTCTATCTCAGGATCCCCTAAGGGGATAAGTTTCCCACCTTGCTGTACCCTAATAAAATCCCGGACTTGCAAGTATTTAAAGAAATGTGCAGAGGGGAGCCCGAAAGAGAGCCTTAGTTGCTCAAAGGATCTCAGATTATTGTGCTCATATAGGTGTCCAAAAGTGCATATACCTCTGTTATACCAGCCTCTAGTAATGCCATCTATCAATGCCCCAGGTAAACTGGATTAAAATGAAATGGAGTGGAACGATACAGTTTGTGGACACTGTGGAACTTCACTCTGATTTCATCCCAGATTTTTGATGTAAGTTTAATCATCGGATTTGAGGATATAAGTTTTTGCTTGTGATAAGAGTTAATAAATGAAATGTGTGGAAGAAAACATGATTGAGAAAGTGAATAACAGGACGAGGTCACAGTGCTCTGGGGACATAGGCCTGATAAGCACACATTCTGTTTAGAAAACAATAGAACTGTATTTGGGCATGATGACGTCTGGACAAAAAGTAGACTCTACTGATTGTAAATGTATGGGTGTGTATTGGAAAGACCTGATGGGGCGTGTAAACGTTGTCAGCACACGAACATCAGTATGGGGCGGGAAGTTCTGTTAAGAGACACTTGGAATTTAGGAATTTGGGGATTTTGGATCTTGGAACTCTGTGATGAGTGTGTTAAAACTTGATTCATAAATTCCCCTCGATTTCTGTGAGACCTCCCTTCTGACTCCTTCTTGTAGACTTTTCTATTTTTATAATACATTGTTCTAGCATAAATTGGTGACCCCGGACGTTCGATCGGTTTGGACCTGCTCGCTGGGACGCCGGCTGAGCTCACCGTTGGATATGGAAACTCATATCGTTTAAGGGGAGGTTCCTACGGAGGACAAAGACGACGGCAAACCAGTGTAAATAACCACAGAAAACTAAGAAATTAAAATCCCAATTCTGGTTGCGAAACAAACACCTGTCAATTTGATTTGAAGAGATGCATTGTTTAAAATAAACATGACAATTTTGTGTTCGTCAAAAATATGCAAAATTCAGTTGAAAACACCCAAATATTCAAAAGTACAACTTTCGATACAAAAAGAAGCGCCTGAGAATGAACGAGACATTTAGAGAAGGCGAGGCGCAAAAATTAGTGAACAAGGGTTATGGAGGTCACAAGGCGGTTTGTTGGTGGCCCCAGTGACGTTGTTGTCCATGTTGATTTCTGAAGTGCACAATTTAGATCACTGTGCAAGGGGGGACGTGATGAAGAAAATTCAACAACAAGGGTACTGGTCGCCTTATATGCAAGCAATGGTGAACGAGGTGTTAAACCAATGTGAAGTATGTGCTAGAAATAATGTAAAGAAAGGTGTGAAAACACCTTCTGGATATATGCCAGTACCAGAAGGTCCATTTAAACATCTAGTTATGGACTATGTCGATATGATAAAATCAGTTTAAGGCAAAAGATACATGCTTGTGGTAAATCGACAGATTCAGCAGATGGGTTGAAGCTACACCATCAAAAGACTTGAGCGCTGAGATTGTTGTCAGGTTTCTGACAATGGGTCTGCGTTTGTGCAGAAAGTTGCAAAAGGTATCCTACAACAGTTGAGAATCAAACAACATTTAGGAGCAATGTATCATCCGCAAAGCCAAGGAATGGTTGAGCGAGTAAATGGAACCCTGAAGGCTAAGCTAAACAAAATCTGTGCCACCACTAAGCGGAACTAGGTAGATGCTTTGCCACCAGCACTAATGAGCTATCGCATGCAAACGCATAGAATAACGCATTTAACACCGCATGAAATGCTAACAGGTCGACCTATGCCAGCACCGCAGCTAAGAGGTCCACCATTTGAGTGGAGGGGACTAGAAGCAATAGCCGGAAAGTGAGGAGCGTTATGTATAAAAGCTATTGCGATCATTTTCATAGTGTTAATTGTTGTAGCATCCCTACACTGTTGCATCATACCCATACTGAAAAGGTGGATCCAGGGAATGTTGTATAAGCGGGCAGTGGAGGATACAAAACTACAAATGGCTCTACTGGAGTTGGTTAACTGAACTACTACCCAGGGCAAATGAACTATGGAATATCTGCATTATTGTTTAAGACTGTACAAGAATGTTCATGAATTTAAAATGTGTTTGCTATCCAACATTAGAGTGTAAGTCGCATTATAAGGTTACATCATAATCATACACCAGAGAATAGTTACAGGCTTTATGGTAATAAGACAAGGTAAATCACAAATAGTGACTTCAGGAGGGATATGGTATGGTGGATGTAAACACACACACAGATTAGATGGTTAAAAACACCAGATCACAGCGGATGATCTGCATAGTTGAGAGTCAGGAAAGAAGAAAGTAGTGTTTTCATTCATTATATTCAGTTAGATTAAGATTCATTTTCATTCATTGTTCAGTGTTTCCATTCATTATATTCAGTTAGTTTAAGATCCATTTTTATTCTAATCAAAACATGATTTAACAACTGTTTTCATTCATTATATTCAGTTAGTTTAAGATTCATTTTTATTCTAATCAAAACATGATTTAACACAACTGCACGATGCAGGCGAGCGCTTATCTAAAGTTGCTCAGGCTTACACTACATTTGATGATTTCAGTTGAAAGTTTTACAGGTAATAACACTATATCATGACTGCGGTTATAAGTTAAAGTTTTACAGTTTATAAATTACAGTTTTACAGTTTATAATTTACAGTGCTACAGTCTATAATTTACAGTTATTATAGATTCATTTACAAATGTTTTATCACTGGTTAATTTTTATCACATGCAAAAAGATTAACGTGAAGAAATCAATGCAGCCGTTGCTCGCGCCCAGCGCAGTCGAAACATGTATGTATGTCAAAACAGAGGCCATGGGGACTATGCAGGACTTTTCTCCTCCACAGAATGACGAGATGATCAAGAATGATTACATGATGACGAAATGAAGGCCGGAGGTTTTCACCTGCATGAGCCGCGGATGGCGTATTGATTTCTAACGATAATACTTTAATGAGGCTTATGAACCCTCACAGGAGAGATATGTGGAAGAAAACATGATTGAGAAAGTGAATAACAGGACGAGGTCACAGTGCTCTGGGGACATAGGCCTGATAAGCACATTCTGTTTAGAAAATAATAGAACTGTATTTGGGCATGATGACGTCTGGACACAAAGTAGACTCTACTGATTGTAAATGTATGGGTGTGTATTGGAAAGACCTGATGGGGCGTGTTAAGAACAGCACACGAACATCAGTATAAGACGGGAAGTTCTGTTAAGAGACACTAGGAATTTAGGAATTTGGGGATTTTGGATCTTGGAACTCTGTGATAAGAGTGTGTTAAAACTTGATTCAATAAATTCCCCTCGATTGCTGTGAGACCTCTTCTGACTCCTCTGTAGACCTTTCTATTTTTATAATACATTGTTCTTCCATAAATGCTAGACAGGGCTTGCGCTGTATGGGACTGTTCAAGATGGAGGGTGCTCTAAATCTCTAATCCAAATCCAGATAGCTCGGATTGAGCAGCCAAATAGTATAACTGAAAATCTGGTAGATTTAGCCCTCCTTGTTCGCGGTCCTCTTGACTCAGAGACGGGAGATCACATTTATCTAGAAATGTCTGCATTGTTTCTCCTGCAGAATTATCCTCAGAAGTGTACAGTATAGTGTTTCATAAAACTGTCTAAATCCGTTATTAATATCCTTGGGAGATGTAAGGACACTTCCTGAACCTTCCTAGTCCTGTCATTCTCAAGTTTTCGGAATTGTCTCACCAGTAATTTGTGTGACCAAATTAAAAATATGGCTGTTTTGTAAAAATAAAGGCTCTGCAAATCCTATCTGATAATATACTGTTAAGTGAAAATTTAAGTGTCAATATTTTAGTTTGTTTTTCTAATGAGGGGCACAGGGAGTTCTCCATATCAAGTTGACTGATTTCCTCCTCAAGTTCTAGTTGTTTTGTCTTGTTACGCTTCTTGAGAGAGGATTGAAAAGAAATAATGTGCCCTCTCAAGTAAGCCTGAAAGGCTTCCCATAACAGTGTAGGAGATGTGTTTTCATTGTCGTTAGTTTCAAAAATAACTTAATTTTTGATTCCAGATATTCACAGAACTTTTTTTATCTTTGATGAGTTGAGGATTGAATCTCCAATTTCTCTAGGCAAATGATATCAGGCCGCAATTGGAAATAATAATATTGTGATATTTTGCATTGTAGGAAAATGTGTCCAAAACTAGATTCAAATCTCCACCTTTTTTGAAAATTTCTGGATCGCCATTATTTGGTCCATATATATTTAATAATGTTAGAGGTTTAGAGTGAAATTCCCCCACAACAATGAGTTATCTCCCGTCTTTATCTGCTATCGTAGACAGATGTTTAAAGGGAACCCCCCTACAGATTAAGATGTCTGTGCCACGAGCCTTAACTGAAAAGTTGGAGTGGTAGATATGTTGTATCCACCTACACCTCAAAATCTTTTAACAATGTCTAGATTAGACAGGTTTGATTGTTTTAAGCATGATTTGAATGTTTTTAAAGGGTGCACTATATTGGCTGTTCATGTGTGATGTTTATATTGCTAATTTGATAAACAGATCTGCATATTGGCATTTTAACACTGCTTTGTATTTAGATGCACATTTTAGAGTGTTTTTTACTTTTTGGAAGGGTTTTAGAGACAGAGAGGGAGATTTTAGTTCACTGAGCAAGTGGTGGGACGTTGGTAAGGCTGACATCAAGCAGCTTTGTCTTCATTACTCTTAGTGTTTCTCGAGACATACCCAAGTCTATGAAGGATCTAGAGATAACAATAGTGGATCATAGAGTCCACAGGTAGTCAAGGCTGTATTGAAGACCTCAAGTCCAAATAAGCCATCATGGCAGACCTGCTGTGCTTGAAGGCACAGGCGGCTCTGATCCGGTCCCGGTTCCAGAGCACTGCTCTAATGGACTCTATGACTAAGTTCTTCTTCAGCCTGAAGAAGAAGAATGGACAGAGGAGAATGATCCATGCTCTGCGATCGGCCGGAGGACAACAGCTGACCACATCTGCACAGATAAGAGAGAGAGTCGTGGACTTCTGCCCTGACCTGTACTGTACAGAGTACACAAGACGAAGACGCCTCCAACTTGTTCTGCAGGGTTCTTTCCAAAGTTTCTGGGACATTAACAAAGAGTTAGAGGGGGCCCTGACTGAGGTCTTATTCTAGAGAAGACTTTCTGGGAGTAAATGAAAACAGATATTTTAGATGTTTTTACAGAAAGTTTTAATGACTGCACACTTTCTCAGAGCCGCCGGAGGAGTGCTATCTCTCCTCCCCAAAAAAGGGGATTTAATGAACACAAAGAACTGGTGGACAGTCAATAAGCTGCTGTCCAAGGTCCTGTCCTTCAGGCTGAAGCTGGTGATGGACCAGGTCATCCACTGGAGAATACTGCGTGTGCAGCAGGTCCATTGTTGACAATGTGTTATTTATTTGGGATCTCATTAGGATTAAGACACTGATCTGGTTTCATTGCTAGATAAAGGTAATGTATGACAATATTCAGAGTTTGCTGAAAATTAATGGTGGTCTATGTAAACCTTTCAAGGTAACCAATGGGATAAGACAAGGCTGCTCGATGTCAGGTATGTTATATACTGACATGTTGATTTATAAAAGCAGGAAAGACAAAGTGTAAAATGTGTCAGGATAAGAGCTAACTCAAACATATGTGTCTATGGTAAAAGTCAGAGTGAGAATGGATTTTAGATTCCACTCTTTAATGAAGGACATACAGGAGTTTTTAAACCAGTGGTGTTTCAGCATAGCTATGTGCTCAGTGCAGGAAGAGAACCTGATCTTTCAGTCTATGTTTTGATGAGATAATATATTTAAATATGTTTTTATAGTTTTAATCAGTGCGCGCTAATAAAAGCGTGATGATCTGGTAAAGAAACGTCTTGTTTATTGAAAATAAAGATGTTTTTAAAAATCAAAACCTCTCTATCTGAGCTACAGCACACACACCTATAATATATCAATATTTCAGCATGTGTCATGATAATGATGTTAACTAAACTTGGTTTTTAAGGGCTTTCAACACACAATCCCCCCATGTGTAACTAGGCACACATACCATTCCAACCTACCAGACTATCATATCTTATAGCAACCTTCTGCCCTGACGCCACATTATTAAGTGTATTATGGCAAGTTAAAAACTGCAAATAATTAAGGTCTAGCATTAATGCATGGACTTGATGAAGTCAGAATGTAACAGAGAAAACTCACAGACAATGGCTAAGAGTCACTAAATCTTTTAGAAATGTTTTGATAGCATATATACATCTCTGACAAACAGCTCTTTTTTCTTTAGGGGACAGCTAACCGTGTTGCTGAATGAGTTGTGTGTGTCATCACAAACTGCCTCCACTTGGATTAAGACATAAGACCTGTAGATACTGTTGATAGCCTTCCTGTGAGTTCAGCGCAGGTTTTGAGGTTGAATTTATAGTTCAGTCTGTAACTGTTGGTACAGTTGGTTCACTACATCCACGCTGGAATATGTGGGTGCGCAAAACATGTGTGCAGTTTGGCCTTTTAAAGAGTATACAACAACAACATGCTGTGGAATAAATGAGGGCTGCTTCATATTGATATTTGTATTGGCTTATATTTATTCATATTTTTTAATTAGTTTGTCTGTATTGTTGCATGTCATTCATGAAAACGTCAAATTGAGGTTTTCTGTAATTGTAACTGTAATTGTGAATGTGAAATATTGCTAAGATTATAAAAAAGATTTATAAAAAAAAACTGTTTTGTCCTGAATTGCGGACATTCTCCAAGTACCCCCTGAAGAAGCTGAAACTGTGGTTAAAGGCTTTACTGTGAAGGACTCCAGCTGGAAGTGTAGATTGTCAGATGTTGTAGTAAAGGAGGCAAAAGTCTGACAGCAACTTAAATGGGGAGACCACCTACAAATGTATACAGATGGGTCCGAAGATCATGAGAGTGGGAAAGTGGTATTAGCATGCCTGAAATCAGGTATAAAAAGTGTAGGAGATTAAGCCTACTTTTGTTATGGCTAAAATATATCAGTCGCTGAATTAATTATGAATTAACTCGACTCGTTCAAATTTAGGATTTATTTTACCTCGAAGTAAGGGCACCACACCAAATTAAGACAGGATGTTTATTAAACTTTGGTGAAGGTTTAATACCTGTGAGTTATTTAAAGTAATTGATTGTTAAATTTTATCAGTCTCGTCTTGAACGCGTTAATTCGTACCACAGCCTTATCAGTGACCAACACTTTCTGCACAGACCGGAAAACTCTCACAACGACGTAAAGTTATAAACATTTATTTGACTACATAACACGGAGAATACAGGATAGTGCAACACTGAATAGTGAAGTGAAAAAAGGTTAAATGGGGATATAAGAAGCTCGAGGGGGGCTTGTTTATAATATCACTGGCGGATAAAAAAACTTGCTCTAATTAGCCGGCCAACAGAACTCGGATCAGAATCTAACTGTCACCAACGTTTAACCAAGAGTTGCATTAAAAGGCCAACCTTACTTTGCCGTTGATATTACAGTCGCCCTGGCGTCTTACAGTACCGATGCAGGTTCCGTGGGTCCGCGTTCCGGTGTTTGGCGGACCTCGGCTCGGTTTGTAGACTGGGTCAGCTGCGCAGTTGGATTGGCGGGCCTCGTCGGGTCCCGTCGTGGCTCTTCAGATGACTTGCCTCTGGAGGTGGTTTGTGGGTTGACAAAAAGGGTTCTGATCGGTTCTGTGGGGCTGGAGTCGCGAGTTCGATGCAATTTGTTAAATTGTATTTTATAAAGTACGTCTCTTGCTAACTTTGGGTTAACAAAGGAACGAACAGCAGGAGGGGTGGTCAGAGGTGCGAAAAGGTAGAGATGCAGGAGAGGAGGTCAAGAGAGGTGAAGAGAAGAGAGATGCAGAAGAGAGAAGAATGAGGTGACAGCAGTCTCTTCCTTTTCTACTCAGACAAGGGGGGGTGTCTCGCTGTTTAACCCATCCCTTTGACTCTGAGCGAATCAACTGCTTTTACGCCGGAATTCTAATTTTGAGATTAAACTATCTTTGGTTGATTTTCCATTATTAAGCTTTCTGATATCCAATTTAACCAAAATCTTTAGGCAGACAGCTTTAACAGATACAGATACTACACATCATCACATTCTCCTGGATATAGTGACAGGCCTATTACTAAAACACAGGAATTTCAGGAATTAGACAGAGACTTTGCACTTCTGAAACCACATAAACATAATCACAACAAGATACTAATAATGCATATACTGTTACACACTTGCAAGAATGTCTTGAACAGCCAGTTGCGATGAAACTGTTTACCAAACTTCTACACAAAGTTCTATTGTGTAGATTTTATTACTGAAAGTCCATCCGTCTCCCAACAAAGCACAGCTCCTCCGGTTCAAATTGCGGTCAGATTTGACGTTGATTTAGGTTAAAAGGGGTCTTCTATCTGGAGTTCTGGGTTATTTTATTACCCTAGGAGGGTTGAAATTGTAAAACACCTTATCTCTTATTGACACCAGTATAAAAATGTCTTTATCTACGGCTCCCTTACTGGGAAACTGAGCAGACCAACCAGACACAAAGAATTCCTTAAACAGCACTTCCTCTGGAGGTCCTACAAAAGGATACAGAATTTCAGATCATATTTCAGTTTTCACAGCAGAAATGGTGGCAGTTCTGTGGGCATTAAGATGGGTTGAGGACAATAAACAGGGGAATTCAATTATATGCAGTGATTCAGCAGCAACTTCAAATTCAATCAAATAAACTAAATCCAAGAGAGATATTACAGTCTTATTCAGAATTCACAAGGTAGGGTATGAGGTGGGGTTTCTCTGGGGACCTATGGGTGTAAAAGGGAATGAGGAGGCAGATGAGATGGCAAAGAAGGTGTAGCAGGAAAGAGTGCAAATTAATTTGCAATATAGATAGAGGAAGGGAAGGGTGTACTTTTCAGTGCTGGAAAGTGTAAGTAAAGACAAGTGCACTTTCAGGTGCAGTAGAAAAGACTGTAGTAATCTCAATGTTGAGGCTTTTACACTGTGGGCTGAGGAGTGGCCTGGCTCTGATTGGAAAGCATTCTGATGCTCCTGCATCCTGGTGAGCGTGGAGACAGTTAAACGCGAGTAGTATATCAGGTGCACGTTATTGGCGTGTACGCGCATGTGCATCTGCGCATGTTTTTTTTTTTTGTTTTTTTTCCGCACGTTTAAAATATGTGTGCGATGTGTGTTATAGGATGTTGTATAGATATAAATAGTTTTTGTTTTAACTATAGTGGTTTTTGTGAGGAGTCCTTTTGTTAATGTATTTTCTGAGCGTCTGTCTGTGTGTGATCCTGCGTGTGTGTCTGTGTTGACAACGTGCATGCTGCAGGTCTGTTTTTAGGGGTTGCGATTATCTGACGTGTTATTTCCGCGGCTGTGTGTGTGTGTAGTTTTATATTTCTTTGTTGTCACTGCGCATGCTCTGTTTTAGCTGTCGCCGTTAGGTGACGTATTATTTCAGCGTCTGTGTGATTGTAGTTTAAATATGTTTTGTGTGACACAGCGCATGCGTGGTAAGCCTCCCGTTTTTTGTTTTGTTTTTAAACACAGCGCATGCGTGGCAAGCCTCCCGTTTTTTTTTTTTAAAGCATAGGTCTTTTTACATAAGTTGATGTGTCCTGACATGTTTTAATGTGAGGGTTTTACTGAATCCTCATGTTGTAAATAATGTGAAAGGGTTAGAGTTGGGTTTAAATGAGAGTTGTTTTGTTTTTTAAATAGTAAGACCATGCTTTCATGTCTTTGCTGATGTAGTGTTTTTAAATAGAGGTTTTAAGTTAAAATAGAGATGAGCAGAGTTACCAAAAAAAATAAAAAGTATGCAAGAGTACTATATAAAGTTGTGTTTTTTAAATAAAATCTGGTTAGAATATTGGTGTTGATATGAGTAGAGATTTAATCAAAATAGTATTTTTTAGTTCTGTGTCTTGTGATGTAGTGTAAATTAGTGGTGTTTAAACAAGTAGAGATATAGTCAAGATAGTATTTTCTCTTAGAGGCTGTGTTTTCTTGTTAATTCTTTCTCATTAGATATGTGTGTGTACGTGTGTGTTGTAGTGTTTTTTAAAACAGTTATTTATATGAGAAGATTTTTCTTATCATTATAAATTTTTATTCTTGTTACTGTTACTGTCGTGGGAAGCAGGGGTTTTGGGGGTTCGCAGACGTATTGTCTTAAGGTGATGTGTCTGAACATGTCGGTAGAGGCGTCTCAAAGAGAGCAATGTCTCACCTCTACCAAAGCCTTATCACCTTTACAGACGCGACGTCTACCAAAGCCTTATTTGTACATAGGAAGTGTGTGTGTTTTAAAGCTGCTGTTTTCTCTCACTATATACGTATTATTATATTATTCTTTTAAAAGTAAATAACTACATTTAAGACGGATTCTTTAACACCCAAAAGACAATATAGAATGGATACAAAAACCATTTACCCCCCACAAACCAGGTTGGTAGGGGCACTGTCTCTAACAACCCGTGAAGTGTGAAATAACTTTCATCAAAGCTGCAGTTTTCTCTCACTATATACGTATTATTATATTATTATTTTAAAAGTAAATAACTAAATTTAAGACAGATTCTTTAACATCAAAAAGACAATATAGAATGGATAACAAAAACCATTTCCCCTCCAAAACCAGGTTGGTGGAGGCACTGTCTCTCACGACCCGTGAAGTGTGAAATAACTTTCATCAAAGCTGCAGATGTGAATCAGCATAGACATCCAAAACAATTGAGGTGTTATTTCGAGGAGGGATTTGCTGTATAAATCTAGGGGACTCTCGTACAGATCTTTCTCAGACCTCAGACTTCATATCGGCACGAGGCAGACTGCGTTTTTGCATTGCTCATCCGTTTTCTGCTTAAAAATACGTCAACTTCTTCTGGAAAATGGCGAGCACATCTGGTGAGTACGACATTTTATTGTTTAAATTTTAAATTGGTACAAGAGTATTTACCTGATGTGTTATTTGATAAGTAGTGTTCTAAAACAGGGGAGGAGCGCACTGTGCTATCCGCTACAGTGACCTTTGGGGACTCCATTGTAGAAGCCACCGGAGCAAGAAAGAGGTCTTATGTCCTAGGTATGAAGCTAACATCTAAGCTTACATTTGTATTATATGTATGTGTCTGTGTGTATGGGTGTGTCTGTGTGAAGAAACGTTTAAAGATGTCATTGACTTATTTTTTATATCCCACTTAAAGAGGCCCAGCAGGCTGTAGATGTACAGCAAAACTCTGGAAATGAGACATGTTTTAATCAGAAAACTGCAGAAAAGGATACGTTGTTATCCATTTTATATTAACATTAAAAGAGCTGTTTATGGCCTGCATTTTGACAAGTACCTCTTCTCATTCTATATTTCAAACAGGAATATTCCCGATCTTCAACATACAACATACTTCTTTACAAGGAACCGAGTCAACAGATGCACCTATTCTGATAAAGGACATACAGGAAGAGACTGGTGAAGGACCCTCTACCGCAGATACCAACACTGTCACAGAGACATATTCAGAAATTCCAAACTGGACTGAGGCACAGATACAAGACTGGGACGAAAATTCTTTCACCGAAGAAAACCAGCACTCATCTCATAGTAAGAAAAACAATACATATCAACCTGTACAACAGCTGTCTACAAATAAGTCTTTTACCTATGCAGAAAGAGAGCTACAGGGGTTAATAAGGCGTAGCAGAGCCCAGATTAAGGAATGCCGTTATACAAAGACAGTAGTCAATAACAACAGCATCAGACTCGGCAACATAGCACTCAGACAGATTAGGAAATCACACCAGCTTGAAAAAGAGGTTGGATTGCTTAGAAGCGAGGTTTTGGAACTTAGAAGCCATCTTAAAAGAGATTTCGATATGATTAGTAATAAACTGAATCTACTACTAAGAAAAATGTGAATAGTAGTGTGTTTACTAGACTCCTGGAGGTAGATAAGTTTGTGTCTGATTTAGCTTACGGTGTCTTGTGTTGTCTTAAAACATGGGTCGCAAATGTGCGCGCAAATCAAAACATGGCAGACGTGTTGAAAATGACCCTCTCAATAATCGAAAAATAGAAAAAAAATACATGAAATGGTTGATGCAAATTCAGGTGATGAGGAGGAGTATAAGTGGTATGATTATACTCCATCGACTCTCATTGACAGCCTGTCTGATATTGAAATTGAAATGGATGCATTAGAGGAAGATGATGTGGAGATGACATCGGAGCAGGCTCTTAATGTTTTGCATAGCATGGGTATAATGAAGCAGGATGTCTCAGGATTTGTTGAGTCAGATGACAAATTACAAAAGGCACAAATAACTGGTGGTTCTGTACACCAAAGACAACCCCCTCAAAATGAAAGCATCCCTTCATCACATAAACATAAAACTGCAAAGTACAGCCCTGAATTAACCGCACGTTTGAACCGGGTGGGTTAAGCCTGTGAGTTTAATATCACAGAGAGGCGCAATTTTAACGGGGCGGAGATAAGACAGCCGGTTAACCTGAATGATATTGTGTTGGATAATCTTAGCACTGCATTTTCAACACTCAGACATAGACTGACAGATATAGTGGACTTTTCAACAGATTTGGCAGCGCCAGATGGCGTTTTAAATGTAGTCTTAAGAGGGCCATCACTGTCCAGCGATGAGTGTGCATTGTTAAATGCTTCTAACAACTTCAATGCTGAAGCCTTCCTGAACGAAATTGAGCAGGTGATGCAGAGTAATGACAGGATTGCATCAGATGACCAGCTTGAATTTGTAGTATCGGCAGCATTCAACAAGCGTGGGGGTGTGAGACGCAAACTAGCATCCATCCACTATGACGATATAATAAAAAAGAAAAAATTAAATCTCAACATACCCCAAAACACGAATAATAACTTGTGCTTTTCCATGTGTCTCGTGCACTACATGAACCCAGACATGCATGAAAATGAGGTTCAAGAACAGGCCCTGCAGGTTCATTCGGGTGTAGGCTTTGATGTAGATCAGAAGGTATCGTTATCAGACGTGTCCAAATTTGAGCAGCATTTGGGTATCAAGATTATTGTATTCCATCACAATAACAGTACGAAAAAATCGGAGACATTCCAAACACATGAAATCCCCACCCCAAAACAGCATGGCTCTACCTGAATGATGAACATTATCACATGGTAGAAAAGAAAACCGGATTTTTGGGGTCTAGCTAAAGGCTACCAAACACCAGCATTCCACAAATGCAAATACTTTTGCAATGTATGTCTGTCTGGTGAATGTCGCACACAGCAAGGTTTATCAGCCGTACGCTGTGCAGATTGCAACCGCTTCTGTAGATCAAAAGAATGTTTTGATAGGCACAAGCGTGTAGTTGATGCTGCAAGCAAAACTTTTAGACCTTATGAGCGCACCAAATATTGCGTCGATTGTGGTCGTATTTATGGCATCAGCAACAAATCAAAAGCGGGGGGTCATAAATGTCTAAAGGACAAATGTAGTCACTGTGGCGCATTGATGGAGTCTGACATAGATCATTAGTGTTTTATACAGCCTGAAAAACCGCCAGCGCCCCAGACTAAATATTCTTTTACGACTTTGAGACACACACTGACAACAACAACCACGAGACCAATTTCGTCTGTGCTATTGATTTTTAAAATAAGAAATGGACAGCTTCAGGCCCAAAATGTGTTGAACTCTTTCTACAAAAGTTTAGGAAACCAAAATACAAAGACTGCACATTCATTGCTCATAATGCTTCAGGATTTGACCATTACATTGTGTTGCACTATCTCACCAAACAGGGTATCACCCCTAAAATCATAATGAAAGGAAGCAGGGTAGTGCGCATGTATGATTTAGTTTACAGACAGAAGTGGATTGATTCGTTCAGTTTCCTACCCATGAGACTTGCAAAAACTCCTGCAGCATTAGGTTTTGAAGACACCAAAAAAGGCCATTTCCCTCACCTGTTCAACACCACAGAAAACTCAGAATACATAGGCCCTTATCCAGAGCCTCATTACTATGGATATGACAACATGTCTGTACATGACAGGGCAGAGTTCATGCTGTGGTACAACACAGTGCGTCATGGGGTGTTTGATTTCCGGAGGGAACTATATTCTTATGGCGTCAACGATGTTGTTGTTTTGAGCAAAGCCTGCATTGTTTATCGTGAAGCCTTTTTGGAGTGTGCCAAGCTTGATCTTTTTGAATATACCACATTGGCTTCATGCTGCATGGTAGTGTTTAAGACACAATTTCTCCCCTGTGACACGCTGGCATTGACATATGACGGGGCTTATACCAGGCAACACAAGGCATTTTCCAATGCATCCATCCAGTGGCTGGAATTTGAGGCCTTCAAAAATAAAACAGAAATTAGACAAATAGCTAAATAGAAATTAGCTTTGAATCATGGCGAGGAGCAGTTTGGACCATACTATGTTGACGTTTTTTGTCAACAAAACAATAGGCGAATTGCTTATGAGTTTGCAGGCTGTTTTTGGCATGGTTGCTCCAGATGTTTTAATCACGGCCATAAAAACCCCTCAAACCACATTACATTTGGAGTTCTTCACCGACAGTTTAAGGAAAAAATACAATCACTTAGACTAACACATAAACTAGAAGTTAAGGTTATGTGGGAATGTGAGTGGGCGAGAGCCAAACTAGATGACCCAATTCTACAGGACTTTTTGAAAACTTATGCTGCACCTGAAAGACTCAACCGTCGTAAAAGCTCTGTGTGGCGGTCGAACCAACGCGTACAAACTGTACTACAAAGCAGCTCAGGGTGAAAAGATGCATTATTATGACTTCACATCACTGAACCCAACTGTTCAGGCCCACAAATGCTACCCCGTAGGTCACCCCAAAGTGATCTTACGCGATTTTGAACCGCTGGAAAATTATTTTGGGTTAATAAAGTGTACTGTACAGCCTCCCAGAGGATTGTACCACCCCGTGCTGCGATATCACTGCAACAGTAAGCTGATGTTTCCTCTGTGTCGCACATGTGCCGAAAGTGAAAACCAGGAAAGCGAATGTAACCATTCTGTTGCTGAGAGAGCTCTCTCAGGTGTCTGGGTGAGTGCTGAGTTACTAAAAGCTGTAGAAAAGGGTTATACTGTAGACAGGATAGATGAGGTATGGCATTTCAAGCACAAAAGTGACAGTCTGTTTAAAGATTACGTGAAAACCTTCCTACAGCGGAAGCAGGAGGCGTCAGGTTATCCCAGCTATGCAAAAGACGAGGAGTCAAAAGCAAAATACATCCAAGATTATCACGACAGAGAGGGTATTCATTTGAATCCAGACAGGATTGGTGTTAATAAAGCTGTGCGTAGCATTAATAAGCTTCTTTTGAACTCTCTCTGGGGGGCGCTTTTCTATGCGTGGAAATCAGGTCACAAGTGAACTAGTGACAGATCCTGATGTCTTTACCCGCTACATGTTTAGTGATCTGTATGCTGTCAGACATTTTCTATTCCTATCTGATCATGTCGCACTTGTCCAGTGGTGGTTCAGAGAAGCACAGACGGGTAAAACAAAAGACATAAACATCTTTCTAGGAGCTATGACTACAGCATACGCACGTCTGATGCTTTATGATTTGATGGATAAGCTAGGTGAGAGATGTCTCTATTCTGATACAGACAGTGTCATTTTTGTTTCAAAGGAAGGTGACTGGATGCCCGAAACAGGGCCCTTTTTAGGGGATTTGACCGACAAACTCAACAGTGATAGTGATGGGGGTGATTATATTGTGGAGTTTGTATCTGGTGGGCCAAAATGTTACGCATACCATTCTTTACACAACAAGACTGCGTTAAAGTGTAAGGGTGTGAAACTGACTGCACACAATGCTTCCATTGTGACATTTGATGCACTCGTGAAGCGTGTGCACGAATTTGTGGGGTGTAATAGGACAACGCAAAACATTGTGACAAAATCAGACACAATAGTGAGAGATAAAGACACTTCAACCGAAAAACAAAACAGTCAGGAAACGCTTTCAGGTGGTCTACACAAAGAGACGGTCACTCCCTGATTTGACTACACTGCCATATGGTTACTGAGATGAGTGTTTTGGGACATTGGTGGGTTTGATTGCAGGCTGCAGCATCCTATAGTCTTATTGTGTCAGGTCCTTCAAACTGTGGCAAGACCTATTTTGTAAAAATGCTGATTGAAAATGCTGATAAAATAATATCAAAAAATATTGATAACATTGTGTATATATATTCATGTTGGCAGCCAATGTATGATCATATCTTAAAATCTAGAAAT
This sequence comes from Echiichthys vipera, assembly GCF_963691815.1. Classification (NCBI taxonomy): domain Eukaryota; kingdom Metazoa; phylum Chordata; class Actinopteri; order Perciformes; family Trachinidae; genus Echiichthys; species Echiichthys vipera. The sequence continues at coordinate 27,211,814 of NC_139843.1, read as the reverse complement.
GTAAATTTTATTGAAGGCCTGCCTGTATCTTTATGTGATGATTCATTGTTGCCTGTAAATAAAAACAATTTGTTGATCATTGATGATTTAATGAATGATGCTTGTAATAATATTGAAGTTCAGAATGTTTTTACAAAGTATGTACATCACAGGAATTTAAGCTGTTTGTATCTTGTACAGAATTTATTTTTTCACAGTAGTAGTAGCCGTACTATCAGTTTAAATGCCAGTTATCTTATTTTCAATGTTTTAAAAGGCAAGATCCCTCTAACCAAAACATAATACCACAAGTTGAAAAAGAAGAATGCGGGGATTAAATTATTTGCTGATAAAAAAGTGGGTTTGGTACAGAAAAAGAAGAAGCTAATCAATCAGTCTGGGGGATTTCTTCTACCTCTCTTAAGTATTGCTGTGCCTTTTATAACTAGTCTTATAGCCTCAAGACAGAAATAGAAAGAACATGGAACATGCTCAGAAGATGTTTCTTGTACCACAACAGCAACTAAATTTTTTAAGACATCAACCCCCGCGAGCATCTATAAGGGATATGGTTGAAAATGAATTGGATCGCGATATGAGAGACATTTTGGACGAGAAAACTGAGGATATTCATGAAAAGGCTAAAAAATATTCCATTGTCTTGCAGAGATTTCTCACAATGGTTAGGCAAGGTGAGTGTGATCAGAATACACTTACATTGTCTCTACCCCTGAATGAAAATGTGAACAGGACAGTGCTTGAGGAGGGCCATGAAAATAAAGATTCTGTGGCTGAAGAAATTTTTAAAAACATTCCAAAAAACAGCAAGAACAGAGTGCAGCATAATATGGATAAAATTATATCTGCAAAACATATTACTTCATGGACTAAACAGTGTAACAGCTACTCAAAATATATCTGACAGTCAAAGGCCTACAGGATGGGACAAATACCTGCTATCATTATCAATGCTGAACATCCCTCTCTCAGTCGTACCCAATCATCAGGTTAAAAGAAGAATTGAAGAGCTTGAGAAACATTCACCTGTCACTCAATCTTTGACCCCCTCCCCTGCTAAAAGAAAGCGAGGAGCAGACGAGGAAGAAAGTCCTTTTCTATCTCCTAGACATATGTTGTCAAACTGGATGCATTTTTGATTTTTGTACTGTCTCATGTGGTGTTAAATAAATTTTTTTTTAAAAGGTTACGTAATAGAGTGTTCAGAACCCTTTATTTATTTATATTTTTTATTATTTATATTTTTTTATGCCAACTGTATTGCGCAATACAGTTGGCATAAAATACAAAATAGCAAAAAAACTAAACAAAACTCATCTTAAAAATAAATCTCCAGATTGTACACATTGTACACACCCGAAGTCACACTTTCCACATGAAACAGAGGGTTGTATCTTTTTCACAAATTTGCACACCATAACATCATTTTTCTGTAGATTATTACTATATTTCTTCATTAGGAGCATCATAAGAAACCCCTTTATCCATATGATAGAGAAAAAAAATACAATGCTGACCACACACTGTGGAGCATACATCTTGCACTTGTTTTACAGAATAAATTGCATTAAATCAAACAATGTATCAGATGATTAACATCTTGGTTTGGTTCTTCTAGATGACAAAGGTATTCTCTTACGGAATACAGTGGGCGGGGCCTCCGAAACAGGAATATTTAGGGGTGTAACATGTTAATGACGATCAAATTCAGCCGCCGCATTTATCAAGGCCCGCTCATTCATACGCTGAGATTGGTCCGATACGAATGTTTCATAAATCACACGTGGGTCCTTTCCTACGACCATTTATGCGCTCAGATCTGCACCCGTTTCCATGCAAGTTTGATGAATGAGGCCCACTATTTCTATTAAGAAAGGAAAAAATTGATTCAGGGAAGTGTGCGTATGTACGCACATTCTCAAAGCTGTCAAAGAATGAACCCACTCCATGTTCATTGATGTAGAGAGCCAACCAATGTTGTCCACTCATGTAAGAGGGGTCAGTATTTATCACCAGCCCATAGGTCTATTCATAATCATTTTTTTAGGCAACTGATCGCTGGCAAATACTCCTACAAAGACACTTTGTTTTACCAGCTTGCCAAGAACCTCAGTCAACTCTATTGTGTTCATATTGTGACGATCTCAGTAAAAATCAATGAGAACTTGCCGCCGTGATCGCGATTATAGAAACATGTGTGGAATAAATTATGGCATTTATTGTTCTCTGTAGAGGGTTTCTAAAACGCGCCTCTAGACGAACACTGCCATTTTTTTATAAGGGACATATGCCCTCCACAGCCCTTGTCAGGGGTCAAGTTAAAGCAAAACATGGAATAGCCTTTACAAAATTCATCCCTGGATATCGCTACAGCAGTGTTTTTTAAATACTTGCCACTGGCTGCATATAACTGGTGATACTCTCTTACGGCATTACCCCTGGCAAAATTGGGCTGAAAGGGTTTTGAGGGATTTGACTTGATCTCCTTGTGCCAGATTTCCCCCGTTAGCCTTGGTGATCTTAGCACGGATGTACATAAAAGTATTGTTCAGGTCCAGATATTCTTCTGAGCTTGCTGGGATGTAAAATTCTAATGGAGCTGTGTCTGTAATGGCTGCTAGAGGAGGTACTTCCACATATACACATTTCTCAATACTTGATTGTGTTAACGGAACGAGAAACAGATCCGATTTTACACATTCTTTTGACATTCCGTGTACTAAAGCCATTTTAGAATATATCTCCAGCTCTTGCCTTGCGTTTTGTCCCCTTACGTCTTCTCACGGGTGTACTTTTTCTTTTTAAAGCAACCCTCTTCTTATTTGCAACTAGGCGGCGCCTCTTTGGCTGGGAACTCCCCCTGCGCCCAGGTGGACGTTTTATTGGACGATGAGATATGGCCATCATTCCGGACCCCTCTTGCTTTCTACTGCTCTGGTTCATGACGTTTTTGACAACATCAGAAACAATGTTTTTAGCAGCCGTCTTTAAATGTGGTGCGGCTACAGTGAATCCTTTCCTGAGAAAGGGAAGTGCAAGTCTAAACAGACCGCAAAATATTCCACCCAGTCCTAGACCGTACTGAGATTGCAGGCCCGAAAAAACTGTAAAGTCACCGCCCGCTTGTGCTGTGTAATAGGCGACATACTTGTCTGGGTTCTGTATATGCGGCTGATACATTGTCACACCTTGTCTAGAAGTAATATTTCACAGGTCTGAAGTGTAGTTTTAATATAACTTTTCCGTATGTAAACAGAATAGTCTGGTTCTGATCTGTCTTGGTATCAATGTGTGTTTTACAGAGCCTATGATAGTGTAGTCTGTCATATGTTCTTGTGATCATTTGGTTGTTGGATCCTTCAATATGTACGATTTGTAAAAGTGGTACATAACTGTCGCCCACTGTCTGATATTCAACAATGTCAAAGATATTGTACATGCCTACGTTTACATCAGGTGGATATGGTGCAATATACACAAGGGGTGAAATATGTTCATCGTCTATTGTGCTGTCTTCTGGGGTTTCAAAGACCTCCCCGGGTATAAAGCCCAACATTTGTGCAAGTTTTCCTCGAAACGTCAATTCCAGATCTCTTAGGGGTATTATAGACACTCACTTACTGTTTTAATCGTATTGAATCTCAGCTTGATATAGGGCATATTATTATTGGACAAGCAGTTGTTTATCTCAGTTATTAGCTGTGGCATAGTATTGTAGAATCCGCTCGTTACTGTAATACAGGCCCTCTTGTTTGTTTTTCTATCGAATGCAACAAATTCTGCATCACTTGCTGAAAAGTTTGTCCATGTTTTTGGATATTGAATTTCTATTAACCCCACTTCATAACTCCCTTTAAACTGTAAAGGTTTTGGCAGTTTTGTTCTAAAATTTGCTATTGTATTGTCAGGGTAGAATGCTGCAGAGGAGTTGCTAGGCAGTGTGAGATAAAACCCCTCACCATCCATGTTGGACCCCTAAGGTAACTGAATGACCTGTTTTTCTGAAATTCAGAAAAAAAAAAACTTATCCGGCCACCCCACCCACATGACTAGCACCATGGATTGCCCCTGTCGTCTCTTTTTAGATAGTATTTTTTTCTATTTTATACGTCTTGTTTTTAGCCAAAATAACTTTTTGTAGCTCTTGTTCGTAAAAGGTTCCATGCAGTATCTCCCCGTCATAGTCCTTTAACCTGTAGACAGGAGGTCTCAGCGGTACACTCTCCACAATAGTAAAATATTCATCATAACGTCCTCCGTGACTGATGTTGGTAAATGAATACTCATTGTTCGTGATCAAGGGTTTTTATTACCAAACCATATTTGCACCACAATACTTCACACACATCAGAATCTTGTCTTTAAAAACAGACAAATATCATCTACACATTGTCTTCTGTTTAGCATAAAAAATAAAAACGCACAAGGTTCAAAACTCAAGACATAAAACAAAAAACATGGCACTTATGGTCTTTGTCATCATTTGGAGGCAGGCATCTATACAGACAGGTGTTTAGACAGACAGAGACAGACAGGTAGGCAGAGCGATAGACAGACGCCTAGACGGACAATGGGTGTGTCCGTGTGTGCGCCCGCCGCGTGTGTGTGCGTGCATGCGCACCCACGCGTGTGTGTGTGTGTGTGTGTGTGTGTGCGTGCTTGCGTGGCCAATGGAGCCCCAGCTGGAGGAGCGCGCAAAAAAACGGCGTCAGTCCAGCAACTCCTTCTGGTACTCACACAACACATTTATTTTGAATGTACATTATTTTAAACTGAATGAGATTTCCACAACTTTTCGCTTCCTCTGCCAGTTTGTTCCACACAATGACTCCCCTCACCAAGACACACATAGATTTAAGGGCTGTCCTTACATTTGGTTGGTACAATTGATTACATCCTCTCAAATTATATGTGTGATGAGCACATCTATCTCTAAATAGGTTTTGAATGTTACCCGGCAGCATATTTTTTGATGCCCTGTACATAATTTGCGCAGTTTTATAATTTACCCAGTCAGATAATTTTAAGTTAAATGACTTAAGGAAAAGTGGATTGGTGTGGTCATTGTATTTGACTTTGTGAATAATTCGAATGGCTCGTTTTTGAAGAGTGACGAGCGGTAGCAAGTTTGTCTTGTAGCAATTTCCCCACACTTCCAAACAATAATTTAAATATGACATTATGAAGGAGTGATAAAGAATAAATAAAGCATTTTGATTGAGTAACAGGCTACATCGTTTCATCACACCAACACATTTTGCCACTTTTGAACGCAGGTGACTTATGTGAGGTTTCCAAGAGAGCTTTTCATCAATTACAACACCCAAGAACACATTCTGTTGCACTCTATAGTGCAACAAGTAATAGTTACTTGTACTGGCATATCTTTTTTCCGATATCCAAAAAGCATAAGTTTTGTCTTTTTTAAATTCAATGATAATTTATTTATATTAAACCAATTGTTTAACTTATCTAGTTCTTGAGTGATGTTAGTCAAAAGTGTCTTGAAATTCTCACCGGAGCAAACAATATTTGTATCGTCAGCAAAAAGTATAAATTTCATAATTTTGGATATGCTACAAATATCATTGATGTCCATTAAAAACAGAGTTGGTCCTGTTGAGATCAACCTGCAGTTATCTCCCCGGGTCCGTTGATCGGAGGATAGAAGAAGAGATCTTGAGACGATGGCTTGAGATCACACCAATATCTTTATTGGCGCACTTTGCAAAGCGGAGACAAGTTCTGATACAACTCAAACCAGGTCATACATCAGACGAGTCTGTTGTGGTCTAAGAGTAGCGGCTTTAAATACACTGGTGGGCTGATGGTAACGCCCCCAAGGTAAAAAAGGTGGCAACAGACGTTAATCTGCCTAGCAACATCTTATAACACTAAATGCTGAGAGAAGGAATTTAGTGCATGTCCCTATATGGCTATCTAGAGAGACAGATGTGTCTGTGTTTGCATCACACAAACTTGTTAGTTAAGGAGTATGTGTGTGTGTGCCTAAAATGAGGAAATGAGCATTTCCTCTGTTTGTTAGAATCTTTACGAGGTGATGGGTGAATGGGCACGAGATCTCTTACCTTGCACATTCTAGGCTCTGTGATGCAAGTTTATTATCTGCTCAATTAGCAGGGGTATGTACCATGACCCCACTGTGTACCAACTTCAGTTTAGCCATTTCAAAAGCCACATGAAGAGAGCAGCTCATTTCTCTTACTTCCACAATTCCCCCTTTTGAGCTCTCAAAAGAGCTCAACATCAAGCGTTCGCAATTGCAGACAATCATTGATAGTAAACATGAATATAGCTCGGCCGTATGCTATAGTTCGGCCGTACATGGGTTTTAAGAAAAAGCGTTGGAATCACATCTGTAGTGGGTCTAGACATCGACCAGTCTAATATCCCGTACATAGTCACCATCTTCATTCTCCTGGTTTTCCTGTTCTTCAGCTAACAGTAGAGGCATGGTCATCATGACAGGAGCTTTACCTTCAATGGTGGTGGTGATTAGCCTAACCATCAAAGATCTGATACATGGTACACAACAGCATCCACAAGTTACTAGTATGGCCAGGAAAACAGCGATAGACAGAAACAATGACAGAATCAATGTCTTCCATTTTCCAAATACTCTGGTGAACCATTCATCCAAGGGGTTATCCAATCCAGAATGTTCGTGCATAGTTTTAGAGAGGGTTCGCAATCCTTCTAAGGCCTTGGTCAGTGAACCGTCCGGCGCTGTATTGTTGGGAATGAACGTGCAACACATTCCCAAACATTGCACACACACCCCCTTTTTCGGCTAAAACCATGTCCAAGGCCATCCTATTTTGAACTGCCATAAGTGAAGTCGGGGCTAATTGAGCCGAAAGACCTTCGACTGCGTCCCTGGTTAAATTGGTTAGTCGCCGGACATTGTAATGCACATAATTGATGCGATCGACATTTTTGTTAGGCGTGATCGGGAACACAGCACTAATAAGGGGGATGTTTTCAAAACCTGCTGCTACTTGATCCACTAATTTGTATCGGTTGGGGACCCCGCGTGGTACTCCAACTGCATCAATATACGTAGGATTGTTTAATGAAGTATCAAATGAACCGGTGTGTCGTTTCTCGAGCACATGACGTCGTCGACGTTGTGTGAGTGCCTGTCTAGCGGTTTCGGTGGCAGACAGTAGTGATGGGCAAATGAAGCCCCGTGAATCACTGAGGCTTTCCAGCCCATTGCTTCACCAAAAGGTTCACTCATCGAGGCCTCAATGAAACAGTGAATACTGCCATCTGCTGGACAAATTAAATTACAGTCAATGCCATTGTACCACGACTTGAGCTGAAATGTATGATTTACTTATGTGTGCAGAAACAATAAACAATGGATATTTCTATAGTATGATCATGTGTAAGTATGTGGACAACAACACAGACATGGAGCTCTGTTCTTAATTAAAATACCAATGACAACATTTCAAGAGTTTGTATTTTTATTCAAAAACACTAGTTTTTCCAATGTTTTTGGATTCAGGCGGTTCCTTTTTTTAGACAACACTTCTCCAGCCTTCGAAAAAACCCTCTCACATGGCACTGAAGACGCTGGCGAACATAACCAGGTTACTGCCAGTTTGTAAAGGTGTGGATACATGGCTTTATGTCCATGCCAATATACGAGTGGATCCTCATCCCTTGAAATATTCATCTCTGCCAAGTAACGATCCACTTCAATCACGGCATCTGCCACCACACTTGAGCTGCTCCCGCTGCTGTTTATGGCGTCATCCAACAGCCGCCAAAGTTCACCTAATAACAAAAAAGGGGGGTGGGGTGTCATGCACAATACCACTGTCATAATCAAGGATACAGATGGGGTTACTTACTATTGCCACCAGATTGAGCCACGCGAGTGTTTTGCAGCTGGTCTGGGGGGGCAGATGAGGCTTCATGCCTTATTACATTTGCACACTCATTTTTCAGCCGGTTCACTGCTTCTTGTCTCCTGGTTGCATTTTCGAATCCTAATTTTTTAAATCTTGGATCCAATAAAGTTGGCATTGTCAGGCCACCTGCTGACTCCAAAGAACTCATGTGGTCCCTCAGACGTCGAACAAGGTTGTCCCCCAGCTGCCTCGCAATGGTGGATGCATTCATTGTGTGCATCTTGTTTGTTATTGCATGATGCAACATCTTCATGAGAGGTATCACTTTTGAGGAGGATACCCTCTTCTCAGCAGAAACCTCAACTGTTGCTTGGTGGAATGGGGCGAGTACACTCAGAGTGTTGTTCACAGAGTCATACTCAGCTGCTGTAAGGGGGGTAATGTCTGTTTTCAGTGAGGCCAGGGCTGCCCCCACTGGCTCTCTTAGCTCATACAGCCGCTGCAACATAAGGAATGTGCTGTTCCAACTCGTGTCTACCTTTATTATCATTTTGTAGGGCTGCCTTCCCATCTGCTCCTGCACTTGGACCAGTCGCTCTTTCGCAGTAGTGCTTGTGCGGAAGAGGGTCACCAACCTCCTACATTTCTGCCTTAATTCATTTAGTCCTTCCACATCATCGAAGGACTTGCGAACAATAAGGTTTATTGTGTGAGCAATGCATATTGCATGCCTCACATTTAGCTGTCTCACACAAGCGTTCATGTTTGATGCGCCATCAGTGACAAGACACTTCACCTTATCTCTGATGCCCCACTCCTCCATGAGCTGTACATGCCCCGCTGCAAGGTTTTCTGCTGTATGGGCCTTTGGAAAATGTTGCACCCCAAGCAGAGTAGTGCAGAGCTGGTCTTCATCGTCAATGAAATGGCACGTCACTGCCAGGTAGGCGTCCATATTGATGGACGTCCACATGTCAGACGTGAGACTGACAGCCACAGCCTTCTGGACCTGCTCTCTGGCCTTCTCCTTGGCCTCCTGATATTTTATATCCACCATTGCTTTCAGAGCCTGAGGGTGAAAAGAAGAGCTGTCATGATGACCAACATAAAAATGACCACATTGGCTCTGTTCACACACCTTTCTACTGGGGAGAATATAGTTGGGATCCATTAGGTGCATGAGCTCCCTGAAGCCCACATCCTCCACAACGGAGAACGGCTGGGAGTCCTTGATGATCATGTTGACCACAGCCTCATCCACCATTGCTTTTCTGGAACCTGTAACAGTTATCAATTAACAGTGATGCTGGTGTGTTGTAGGAGCTGAACACGAGATTTTGACAACATGCAAAAAAATATCTGATGGTACTTTGGCTTGTATCCGGCCTGTTGGCAGGCTGGGCATGCTCATGCAGTGCTCTGTAATGGCGAAGCATGGAGGAAGTGTTGTTGCTGTATGTTAGCTGTTTATCACACAGCAAGCACCTCACCTTTAAGGAAGTCATACATATTAGGACTGATAGTTCAGTGTATAGCGAGTATACAATATTCACTATTTTATGTATATCATTACACATACAAACCTTATTATGATCAGTCAACTCAAAATACTCCCATACAGGTGAGGACTTCCTCTTTCTTGCTGGCTCCATCTTTGTGAAGAGGAATTTCTGGCAAAACAAACAAAAATGGAACTGGCAGGAATGTTAATGCTCCTACAGTGCTTTGTAGTAAAATCACGCTTAACATATACATGCACCATCACATGAATAAATCATTCCCCAACACCAGTGTTTATTTTTTCAACTAATTTCATTAATGATACACAAAACAGTTGTACATATTTCACTTAAAAATGTTATCTTTAAGAATGAGTAACACAACACTGCTGTCAAACTGTGGCTTCCCAGTGACGTCTTTACATACATGAGTCAAAGTAGAGTGTATGTGAATGAAGAAAGTGACAGAAGGTGCACATATATACTCAGGAGTGACATTTACAAACATAATAACTGACATACACACAAACAAACACAAACCAGTGTAAAAGGAAAGAAAAATATATATCTCACATCAAAGCCCTACAGTGGGGGAAATGATCTACACTACTCCTTCTACTTCTCCTACTCTCCTGCTACTGCTACTCTTATTCTGACAAACTCTCTCCAACTCTCACTAACTCTCTCTAACTCTCACTAACTCTCACTAACTCTCTCCAACTCTTCTCACCATAAACGCCTACAACACCCACAGCGTGCATCGAGGTTTGAAGCGTTTTATTGGGAAGTGATACGGTGAACGAACCAATGACGTGATCTGTCCAAACCGAGGCCTCGTTTGTCATCGGTTACGTCATTTTCCGGAAGCGATACAGGCCTCGAAGCGCGGCTTCATTTGACACGCCCACTTTTACTCGAGACAAGCCTCAAATGCCTCAGTTCATTTGTCCCATCACTAGCAGACAGATGTCCCAAATGGTCGCCTATCAAAAGGAGAGGTGTTCTCAGTCTTACCATCGCGCATTTCCCAATGCTATGTGGGAGAAGACGGACATCGAGTCGGTTAGTGCCGCAATAGTAATACAATCCTGCCCGAGCCCACGTGCCAATTTCACTTCCGTTTCTGATTGCTTTGCACCAGGAGGAGTCTATGGACCCATAGTCGCGTTTATCAGGCATTTTGAATAGAATAGAATAGAATAGAATAGACTTTATTGATCCCACAGCGGGGAAATTCACGTGAGCAGTAGCTTACAACACAGACACAGACAACACAGACCCTTAGTTTACATAAGGTAAACAAAGATAATTAAAAATAAAATAGAAGATAAAAATAAAGAATAAGAATAGAAAATATACTATATACAATATACAACAATTTACACTATGTGTCATAAATATGAAGTGGAAAAACTACAGTGGATGGAAATACTAAGTACAGATGTTACAAATATGCATTACAAAAGTGACTTGTGATGATGTGGAAGTGAATTGCACATGGGTGAATTGACAAAATAAACATAACAATCATTACAAATTATTATTGTGCAGTCTGACTGCGGTCGGGATGAACGACCTGCGGAAGCGTTCTTTTTTGCATCTCGGATGCAGCAGTCTGTGGCTGAAGGAGCTGCTTAAGGCTCCCACAGTGTCATGGAGGGGGTGAGAGGTGTTGTCCATGATCGATGTTAGTTTGGATAACATCCTCCTCTCACCCACCTCCTCAGTGGAATCCAGGGAACAGTCTAGGACTGAGCCAGCTCTTCTGATCAGTCTGTTTAGTCTCTTCCTGTCCCTCTCTGAGCTTCCACAGCCCCAGCAGACCACCGCATAAAAGATAGCAGACGCTACCACAGAGTCATAGAAGGTCCTCAGAAGTGCCCTGCACACTCCAAAAGACCTCAGTCGCCTCAGTAGTTGGAGGCGACTCTGGCCCTTCTTGTACAGGGCGTCGGTGTTGTGGGACCAGTCCAGTTTATTATTGAGGTGAACACCCAGGTATTTGTACTGCTCCACCTTCTCAATGTCCAAACCCTGGATGTTCACCGGTGCTGTTGTGGGAGCCTTCCTGCTGAAGTCTATCACCACCTCCTTCGTCTTGCTGGCGTTGATGAGCAGGTGGTTTGCCTCACACCAGGCGACGAAGTTGGCGATGACGTCTCGATACTCCAGGTCGTCCCCCTCGGACACCCGTCCAACGATGGCTGTGTCGTCGGAGAACTTCTGGAGGTGGCAGCTGTTGGTGTTGTGGCTGAAGTCTGAGGTGTACAGTGTGAAAAGGAAGGGAGCGAGCACCGTACCCTGCGGAGCCCCTGTGCTGCAGACTACCACATCAGACACACAGTCTCGAAGCCTCACGTACTGCGGTCTGTTGGTGAGGTAGTCAATGGTCCATGCAGCCAGGTGACGGTCGACTCCCGCCCCTTCCAGCTTCCCCCTGAGCAGCGCTGGCTGGATTGTGTTGAAAGCACTGGAGAAGTCGAAGAACATGACTCTCACAGAGCTTCCGGCACTCTCCAGATGTGTCAGGGACCTGTGCAGCAGGTAGATGACAGCGTCATCCACACCGATGCCGGGCCGGTACGCGAACTGCAGGGGGTCCATCTCACTGTCCACAAGGTGACGCAGGTGGGAGAGTACGATCCTCTCCGTGGTCTTCATCAGGTGGGAGGTGAGGGCTACTGGCCTGAAGTGGTTTGGCTCCCTGGGGTGAACAGTCTTTGGAACCGGAACCACGCACGATGTTTTCCACAGGAGTGGAACTCTCTCCAGACTGAGGCTCAGGTTGAAGATGTGCAGGAGCACACCGCTGAGCTGATCTGCACAGTCCTTAAGCAGTCTGGAGTTGATGCCGTCAGGGCCAGTAGCCTTCCTCGCCTTGGTTTTCCTCAGCTCCCTCCTCACCTGGTCTGTTGTTATGACGAGGCTAGGGGAGGGGCTGAGGGATGGGTAAGGGGGGAGGAGGTGGGAGACTTGGAGTGAGGATGGTGTAGTTGTTGCTGTTGGAGAGGCAGTGGGATGGAATGGGGGAGCCGACCAGGACAGCTGCTGTGGAGAAGGGGGCGAGGGGGAGCATGAGGGGAGGGAAACGTGTCGCCATCGAATCTGGTGAAGAACTGGTTCAGCTCATTCGCCCAGACCTGATCACCTGATACAGGGCCCCTCCCACTGTCCTTGGAGTGGCCAGAGATGGTTTTCAGGCCTCTCCAGACCTCCCTGGCGTTGCTCCCCTTTAGCCGCTCCTCCAGCTTCCTCTTATAGCTGTCTTTTCCTCTCCTGATCGCCTTTTTCAGCTCCTTCTGCACTCTCCTCAGCTCGTCCTTGTCCCCAGATTTGAAGACCATCTTCTTCTTGTTGAGTAGGTCCTTCAGATCTGGGGTCACCCAGGGTTTGTTGTTGGGAAAACACCGTACCCTCCTAGTAGGCACGGTGTTCTCCACGCAAAAATTTAGATAGTCAGTGATGCAGGTTGTGAGACTGTCAATGTCCTCCCCGTGAGGTTCACACAACACATCCCAGTCCGTGGTGTCAAAACAGTCCCTCAGTGCCATACTAGACTCCTCAGACCAGTTCTTCACACGCCTAATGGTGGGTCGTTGTTTGTTCACCATAGGAATGTATGCAGGGGACAAGTGGACCAGGTTGTGGTCGGAACGACCCAGCGGGGGGAGAGGTGATGAGCTGTATGCATCCTTTGTGTTGGCATACAATAGGTCCAATGTTCTATTGTCTCTGGTGTGACATTTCACATACTGTGTGAAGGTGGGAAGAGTGGAGGACAGGGAAGCATGGTTGAAGTCACCAGAGATTAGCAAGAGGGACTGAGGGTGCGATGTCTGGTACCGCGATACTACAGTATGCAAGAGCTCACAGGCTGTTGCAGCATCGGCTGCAACAGCCTGTGAGTTAGATTACATCTTGGGGTATAGTCAGACCATTCATAACATATGTACGTACCATTTTTCTTATTGGGCGTAAATGGACCTACTGTGGTTTTGTTAGATATTGGGGGAAACAGATGTCCCAGAGTGGAACAGCTGGTATCAATGCCGTAAGTCAAGCTCATCATGCAATTATAGCCTACTGTGTCGTTTGGAAAGAGTGGCGCTGGGACTGTTACTAAACTGGGGCGAGCAGATGCACATGCTACACAGTCCCCTTCACTCTGTTCTCGCGCTACCTGAGCTACCCAGGATACCTACAAGTTTTCTTCAGAGTACCCGGTAGCCATCCGTACTACATCTGCCGGTTTCAGTAGAGAGTAGTCTATGACCTTAAAGGTAGATCCCAGATCCGGTTTAGTCGCCGGGGCTGGAGTGGACACAGTGGCTAATGCGGTGAGGTTTTGAGGACGAGCCGTGCGTAAGTTTAGTTTTATTAGGCCCATAGGGTCCTTTCCTGTGATATCTAACCCTAATAAGAAATAGAAGGAGTTTTCGGTATAGTTCCAACAATGTCCACTTGGGCGGTTAGGATACGGATTGGCTGTTAATTGTAGGACACTCATTGTTAATGGGTTTGTTTGTGCACTAAAATCCCTCTGTATACGAAAGTACCCCGCCGTTTTTATCTTTCCTTCCGAGGTCGTCGTTTGCAGGTTAAAGTCTCGATTGGTGGCCTGCCAGACATGGTTCCAGCTAGGACACCAAACCTGGCTCCCTGGCCACCCCAGCTGGCAGAGATATACGTCATACCCTCTATACGAAGTTGGCTTGCCTCCACAAGGAATTACGCTACATAGGTCAAATTGGAATGCCGAGGTTGAATTTAGGGTGTAATCTAACTCAATTCCCCCATATTTCTGTATACACTTATCCTTTTTTGCGTTCCTCGTTTCTCACGAGAGAACGGGCTAAGGGGTGTCACTGCCTGACTCTGTTCATGCTGACCCTCGCATACCCAAAAAATCAGGGGTACAATTATACATGTTAGAGCACCACACGATAATAACACCCCTCTATTACCAAATAGTAGCATGATTTAGCACTAAAACCTAGTGGTGCCTGTGAGTATTAGTTTTAGCAAACCTAAAGCAAAGTAAATAGCAAATATTACAGATAGAAAAACGAAAAAGTTCAGTTGACACGTTGTCATGGAGATGGTGGGTCTGGCGACGTCGTCTTCTTCGGGTGTTGGTTTTAACGAGCTCAGGTATACTATCTTCCTTCCAGTGCCACCAGGGGATTATTCTGCCCCTTGTTGGTCGGTGGTCTTTTCTTCTGTACCAGCCGGTACAGTGCACGATGCTTTCAGGTCCTGTTGCACCTCACTCAAGGAGAGTTGTGGTTCTGCTGCTGCCGCACACTGGCTCCAATGGTACCAAGTGTCGCCTTTCCCCTTCAGTCGGACGGCGTGGGATGTTCGCTCCACCACCTGGTATGGACCTGTCCAGCGAGGTTCGGACCACTTCCGCTTGATGACCTTCAGCACCACCCAGTCTGTCTCCGGCGTTGACTGGGCCTCCGCGTTGCTGAGTCGATCGGTCACCTGTTTGGCGAATGCTGAAACGAGACTTTGCAATTCACGGAAATACTCTCTGTTGGTTAGTGGTTGGTCATCATTTTTCATACCAGGCAGGCTAGACTTTGGCCCTGGCAGAGCCCTTCCCGTTTGCAACTCAAAAGGCGTGAAACCTGTGCTCTGATTCACAGAGCTCCTAACAGACATCAAGGCTAATGGTAGGGCGTCAACCCAATTCATTTTGGTCTGTGCACAGATTTTGGCCGATTTGTTTTTTATAGTCTGATTCATTCTTTCCACTTTCCCTTGTGACTGGGGATGGTAAACTATACCAAACTTGTGTTTCAAACCCAGCATTGATTCAACCTTCTACAAATCCTGATTCTTGAAATGTGTTCCGTTTTCTGACCTGATTCCTATTCCTCTCCGGGAACCCATGTCTCCTATCCACAATCCCCCCAGCAGTCATTCATAGCTTGACTGTTAGGTAAATCAACATACAGGGATTTACATCATAGATAAATAAAGAGTTACAAAAAAAGTAAGGTCAATCTTGGTTATTTCTCACATTCCCCCTTTTTGACACAAAGTGTCAAATAATTTTCTTGAAATAACACAATATCATCAACGAACTCCTTCTTTGACTACACAGTGCAAACATTAGTAGAGGTTAACTTTTAACTCTTGGAATATGACAAGGAAAAAATAAAAACAACGAAAAACATTAAAACAAAAACAATTCTATTCACACCGTATCATCATCTGCTATGGCATTGCCCTGTGAAAACTAAGTTTTTACAGTCAGCGTGAACTCTTTTAACTGTAAACAGGTAAAAGTGTTGGAGACAAAAGGTTTACAACAAAAGGTTTTCCTGTAGGAGTGAGAATGCCACAGTTTTTCCCAGAGTCTGCAAGTTATGGACAATATTAAAGCATATTGTGACTCTGACACTGTATCATCTGTTGCGCCTAGAAAGAAAACCACAGATTAATACAAATAACTCTGTCGCCTTAGCCGACGAGTTATTTTGGCAGTTTAGTTCAAAGGCAAACACAGAAAGAGTAGTTAGACGGATTCCTCGCAGAACCATCTATAAAGAAAAACAGAATTATCGTTAGACACTATGTATCAAACAATGCTTCAAATGGTTTTGATCCACTGTTAAACATTTCCATCCAAGAATGGTTCTCCATCTTCAGCTGTAGGATCAAAGGCCCAAAAATTAAGACGGTACAGCGCTTCAGGCTGACATAAACATTAGTGTGACAATAAGTATCATGCAGAACATGCACACTTTGAAAATACAATAGGGTCAGATGTTAGTGTTTGTTAATCGACCTAAAACTATTGACATACAATTATCATGCAAAAATTAAAAAGAAACAATCAGAGCTCGATCAGGTAGGTCATTTTAAGTCGGTAGAGGCTGTTTGCCTCAGCAGTCACAGTCTAAAAAGTCAGTCATTGGCCAAGTTTCTTTATACAGGGCTTGGGAGATCTCCACAAAAACATAAAATAATCCATAAGTGGCAATAGAATTTAATCTATTTATTTATTCATTTTGTCTTTTAAAAACCCATCCAGTTCCTATGGATGCAGTCAGGACCCACTTATTATCATTATTAATAATATTATCCTTATTATTATTGTTATATCTAATGCTTCAATTTGCAAAAACAAGACGTATGTTTCTGAAAACTTCACCATCACTATGGCAGTTTTTTAAACCAGGTTATCCCAGAAAACTATACCATTAAATTCCAAAAATTAAAATACCATTGAGAGTGAAAGCAAAAAACCCAGAATAATGAGTCAGGATTTACAGTGATGCATCAATATTGCATTTTCTAAAATCAATCACCTGAAACTCAAACCTGTGACATCTGTGATGCCTCTTCAGGTAAAATGGGAGTTATATTTGAGACATTCCACAATGGCATGCTTGTTTTATAAGAAATAATCAGTGTTGCTTTCAATAACTTGAATTTTTTCTTATGTGAGCTAAAAAAGATTTTGTCTGAGCATAGTAATCAAAACCTTAACTTTCTGTGTCTAATGATCAACCCTCACTGCAAAACCCTAACCTTCCCTATTGACACCAATACTTATTCTTAATAAATGTTCCTATATGTATATGCAAGTGTATGTATGTGTGGAACATTAACATCCTGTTCATTCTAAGTTCAACTAACGTTGCCATCTAGTGTGGATGTTTTTATCTTTAATTTCTTATTTGTGATTTTCAAATGCTCTGACCTTCCTCCGCTGTCTGTATGGCCTGTTCATGGGGGAACCATGAAAAAACCCCAAGCAGAAACACGCAACCAGGACTTCTCTGGATCTTGTCCCAGTCTCCTTCTTTCTCTCCTTCTGCTGTTGTCTTGATGAGGCAATCTTTGTCCAGGATTCTGTGCCCTATTCTGCTGGTATAGCTAACCAAATGGCCAGTCGAATGTTGCGTTCACACCTCTCCAGCTCCCACCTCCTTGCAATCTTTTAGTTCCTCTGGCTGCCATGTCCTGAACACAAGCTCTTCAGTGTCCAATTCAACTGAACATCTGGTGCGGTGGACATCCGTTTCCTTTTCTTCAGGCCAGTAGTCAAAAAAGAAGTTGCTGTTTGGAGAGAGAACTTTTCTGGAGAAGCAATGCTAACTTTTTCTTTGTTTCAGTCTGTTTTCCTCAGTCACTGGTTTTGTGACAACTGACACATCAGATGCAGGTTCAGTCTCCCCTCCCCCTCATTGTCAGAGTCCTTCTGGGAATATGCATATGGGCTTGATGCAGGGGCTGCATGGCCTGGAGACAGCATGAGGAGGCCCTGTCTTTTATCCCTAATCTCTGCTCCTCATCATCCTTCACTTCTCTTTCTGTCACACATACTTATTTCTTTAATTTCTTGTCTTTCTATAACTGAGTTTGCTTTCCTCCTATCTTTCCCTACTCGCTGTCCCTTTCTCTCTCATCACTTTACCCTCTTCACTACATTTGTACCTAGACATGTGCCTAATAAAAGACGAAAAATAAAAAAAAATAAAAAACCTTTTAGTCTAGTAATGCCAAAATGAAAGCTCTCAACCACATTAACCCATTTATCTGCTATAAATTTAGCAGGATCTGTAAAAATTTAAAAAAACTTTCCCAATTTGTTTCCCATTTTTCTATTGACTCACTGGGATGTGCTTTTACTTTCAATGGGCTTATTGTTCACTCAGACAGATTTCACACATGCTGATCTTCCCATACGAATATGGTTAGATCTTATCACACATACACTAACTTTGGATAATCTTTCAGCCAGGTGGTCTGTACGACAACGCACCCTTTAATATCCAAACTGGATATTTAGACACTGAAATGAGTTACCAAAAAGTTTATTTTTCTTACCACATTCATACGCCCATTTTATTGTAGTTGGGAATCCCTACACTCATGCAAATTATATTTGCATTTTAAAAATTATCATTCATTTTCTCCCTAAATGCTTATGTATTTTCCAAAACACTTCTCTGTTCTCGTCAACGGGGGTCAATGCCTGTAATGCCGTTCTAGTAAAGGAAGCTTCTACACAGACTCACGTCTGTGCGCCTTCACTCTTGGGGTTACCCCAGAACGTGCACCACTTTTCCCATTTCAGATAAAAACAGCTACAGAACTATACCACACTCTGTTGTCCCACAGAAATGTGTATTCCTCAGAACCTGAGTCTGATGTCAAAGTGGATATACACATGAACCTCCCACACTTCTTTAAACACACTTATGAGTCCCAGACTCGACTTATAGCAAAATTGCGATACAAACACACATATAAGTCCCAGACTCGGCTTATAGAATTCGGGGTAACCTCAGTTCCCCGGGCCTCTAACCCACTTATAGAATTCGGGGTATCCTCAGTTCCCCGGGCCTCTAACCCAGTAACCTCCTAGGTTTTGTCCGTATCCTCGTCAGAATAACGGTGGGGTCAACCACGACCCAGGACCATTCTCAGTTTACCATTCTCAGTTTACCATTCTCAGTTTTGCCATTATCTCAATTTAAATAGTTTACTCACTGTGGCGCAGGCAAGACACAATGTTTTAGAATGCCCAATGTGCAGAGTTTCGATTAAACAGGTTCTGCTCACCTTTACTAATGTGCCGGATTGTGTCTCACGCTGTTCCCCGTGAAGAAACCTTTTGGGTCGAATTTGCCTTCTTCTCCTTCCGATCCCGGACGAGCCCCCAAATTGTTGAGATCAACCTGCAGTTATCTCCCCGGGTCCGTTGATCGGAGGATAGAAGAAGAGATCTTGAGACGATGGCTTGAGATCACACCAATATCTTTATTGGCGCACTTTGCAAAGCGGAGACAAGTTCTGATACAACTCAAACCAGGTCATACATCAGACGAGTCTGTTGTGGTCTAAGAGTAGCGGCTTTAAATACACTGGTGGGCTGATGGTAACGCCCCCAAGGTAAAAAAGGTGGCAACAGACGTTAATCTGCCTAGCAACATCTTATAACACTAAATGCTGAGAGAAGGAATTTAGTGCATGTCCCTATATGGCTATCTAGAGAGACAGATGTGTCTGTGTTTGCAACACACAAACTTGTTAGTTAAGGAGTATGTGTGTGTGTGCCTAAAATGAGGGAATGAGCATTTCCTCTGTTTGTTAGAATCTTTACGAGGTGATGGGTGAATGGGAACGAGATCTCTTACCTTGCACATTCTAGGCTCTGTGATGCAAGTTTATTATCTGCTCAATCAGCAGGGGTATGTACCATGACCCCACTGTGTACCAACTTCAGTTTAGCCATTTCAAAAGCCACATGAAGAGAGCAGCTCATTTCTCTTACTTCCACAGTCCTAAAATGGAACCTTGAGGCACCCCGCACAATACAGTTCAATAAGTAGAATTTTGTTGATCAACCTGTACAAACTGCTGTCTGTCTTCCAAATAGCTCTGTAACCAGTTTTGTGGTGTCCCTCTAATGCCATATTTTCCCAATTTATTCAGCAAAATACTGTGGTCAATTGTATCGAAAGCTTTTTGCAAATCGATGAAGATTCCAATTATTAATTTCTTTTTTTCAATGCAAATTGTTATTTCTTCCACTAGTTCGATCAGGGCAAGCGATGTTGAGCGACCCTGTCTAAAGCCATATTGACTGTTGGAAAGCAAGTTATTTTTTTCAATAAAATTTTGTAGTCTTTCCAATATTTTTGAAAACTGAGGCAAAAGGGACACTGGACGGTAGTTTGTAAAACAGTGCTTATCTCCTGATTTGAATAAAGGGATGACTTTGGCTGTTTTCATTTTGGAGGGAAATTGTCCACACTGAAATGACAAGTTGCAAATGTGTGTAAATGGTCTGACAATGACTTCTGCTACGTTCCTAATTGTTTTCATGTCTATGCCATTGATGTCCTGTGATGTTTTGTTATTGCATTTCCTTATTGTCTCCAAGACCTCCTTCTCATCTGTCGGGGTGAGAAACAGTGACTTGGAATTTGTCTCTATTAGGTTACCCATTGGTTCATTATCAATTGGAATTTTTCCTGCAAGTTCAGGTCCAATATTCACAAAAAAACTATTAAATCGCTCCACAATTCAGATGTCATGTTATGTCAACCAAAAATCCAAAATCAGCCAGCCAAACAGGATCTGAGATTTCCGGCATCGGTTGTCCCTTTTGTGCCAGGAACTGTCCGATCTCCTTTCTGAGGGAGTAGAATCGCTGCAGTGCAGACCCACGACTGAGCCATCTTATGTCATTGTGATACACGACATCTCCATATTCAGCGTGGATGTCGTGGAGAAACTGCTGAAACTGACGGTGGCACAGGGCTCTGGAGCGAATATAATTAATAGCCCTTATCACGGGTTTCATAACGTGATCGTATTTCAGATGTTTGGCACACAGAACCTGTTGGTGAATAATACAGTGGAGTTTTATAGCTTTACCTTCTGCTTCGCTGATTTTTTTGCAGACGAGCGTTGATAGCCCACTTTGCTCACCAACCATGGCAGGTGCGCCGTCCGTAATAATCCCGGTGATTTTATTCCATTGTAGTTTCATGTCATCTACGGTGGAACAAACAGAAGCAAACAAATCTATTCCTCTTGTTTGGTCTTTAAGGCTCTGAAGGTCAAGAAGCTCTTCACTCACGTTCATTTCGTTGTCCACTCCTCTCAAAAAAATCAGTAACTGAGCGGTGTCTGACGCATGCATGCTTTTGTCGCAGGCTAACAAGAAAAAGTCAAACTTCACACCTTTTGCCTCTAACTGTCTCTTGATATCAGATGAAATTTCTTCAATCCTTCGTGCCACAGTGCTACGACCCAGGCTAACATTGGCAAAGTCTTGCTTTTTCTCCGGACAGATTTTCTCCACCATTTGCATCACGCAGTCTTTAATAAATTCACCCTCCGTGAAAGGTTTGCAGTGCTTGGCAATTAGCATTGCCACCTCATAACTCGCCTTTGTAGAATTTTCATTTGATTCACGGGCCCTTGTGAAAAAACTCTGCTGCGCAATCAAAGCAGCTTCCAGTTGCTTTAGTTTTTCGGTGCGTTCGTTCGCGGTTAGCTTGTCATAGTTAGCATGTTTCGTCTGGTAGTGCCTCTTAATATTAAATTCTTTGAAAACAGCCACAGTCTCTTGGCAAATTAGGCGGACACAATTGTTTCGTATGTCAGTGAAAAAGTACTCAGATTTCCATTTGTCCTTGAAACTGCGGCCCTCTTTGTCAACTTTCCTCTTTTTCGTACCAGTCGCCATTTTTGAATTGGCCTAAAAATATTCCACAAGGGTTAAAGTTCGTCATACTCATGCGTAAATATGCTGTTAGCTCATTGGTCACAGAGCAGGACAGAAGTTTATCGTAAAGTTTTATAAAAAAAGTGCTCTGTTATTTATTTTCCAATGGCAATTTTCTGGCTATTTTTTTTCTCTCACAGTAATACGGGACACAGCGCGTCTTTTTCAGCTCAATAGAGAACGGGTGCTTTTGTTTCTAAATACGTACGATTCTGTTTTTCAATGTCAAGTAGTTATGAGAGTGCAGCCACAGGTCTACTGCCGGCTAATGGTGAAATAAAAAATTGCTTTTTCGTATGTGTGTATTGTTTACTGTGGGAAACTGTGCTGGCGGGCCACATATTATTGATTTTATGATAGGATGTGAAGAATTAAAAATCAATGTGTGAAGTATAGTAATCATGTGTTAGCGTGTGTATTAGTAATGATTAAGTAATTCGTAAGAATGTGATAGTATGTGCCTCTGCTATCATTTGACCAGGCTCAAGCTTTTCTGCTTTCTCCAAAAGCACACAAACTCTTGGCAGTCAGTCAAGGTCACAAAGACAATGAACTAGCCATGTTGCAAATATGCACCTGGCAACTAGGTTGAGATTAGACGAGGGAGGATGAGTGCTGTGCTTTTTCACAGATAAAGAAGAAGACTCCTGTGGACACAGAGGGCACCCCTACGCAGGGAGGAAGATGGAGGCTGGAGGACTGCTCCTTCTGAAATAAACATATGCACGCACAAGCGGACACACAACCACGCCTTTGTAACAAGTTTATATGCTGGAGCAGATAGAATAGAGATCAGAAACTTCTTGACTCTGATCACGGGTACTGTGTTGTACACAGTTACTCTAGATCATGGGTGTCAAAGTCAAGGCCCGCGGGCCAGATTCGGCCCGCCAATGAATTATCTTGGCCTGCACGGCACAGCCGCCTGCTGGTGTTTCACACAAAAAACTACATTACCCACAATGCAACAGTAGCCCGCGAACTCACTGTAGCGCCGCAAGTGGGCCGCCCCGTCTTCAATATTCTTAGGCATTCAGGGCAGATGTCAACGTTCAGCACCCCCCCCCCCCCCCCCCCAATAATGGCTAAACGGAAGGTGGACGATGAGCACAGGGTGTTTTAAGCTCGGTGGGAGGCAGAGCACATGTTCACGGAGGTTAAATGCAAAGCTGTGTGTCTTTATCTTGATATTAAGGAACATGTTTTATTTTTGAAGGACATTTTCTTTTTTGCTGTATGCCTGTTGAAAATGTTTTCCTTGAAATAACTAAGGTCATAAGAAAATATTGCTTTATTCATTTCATGTACAGGACATGTGTTTTCTCTTTGAAGGAAGTTTATTTTTGTCTGTGAGCCTGTTGAAAAATGTTTTCACCTGAAATTACTGCTGGAGCCATACAAAAATATTGGATTATTTATTTAATTATTATAGATTATACGGTACACTGTGTTAGGTCTTGATTCAATAGGTTATATGCAATCATTTTAATATGTTTTAATAAACATTGAACCAGTCCGGCCCTCGGCTTGTAGCAAATTTGGTTTTTCTGCCCTCTGATGTATTTGACTTTGACATCCCATAGAAAATAGAACATTTCTCCAGACGTCTGTATCATTCCAATGATCATCCTGCTAATAAATGCCTGCTGGCGCACTAAACTACCAACGACTCTGCTGACTCCAGAAAGCCTCCTGTAGAATTTGAATTACGCAATATATACTCTGTGAGGTCCTTCTGATTTGACTAACGTATTGTGTGTAAAATTTCTACAGATGCTACGGGCCGGTGGAAATTTGGACACGCGCCACAAGAATAAAAACTTATAATGATAAGAAAAATCTTCTCATATAAATAACTGTTTTAAAAAACACTACAACACACACACACACACACACACACACACACACACACACACACACACACACACACACACACACACACACACACACACACACACAAATATCTAATGAGAAATAATTAACAAGAAAACACAGCCTCTAAGAGAAAATACTATCTTGACTATATCTCTTCTTGTTTAAACACCACTAATTTACACTACATCACAAGACACAGAACTAAAAAATACTAGTTTGATTAAATCTCTACTCATATAAACACCAATATTCTAACCAGATTTTATTTTAAAAACACAACTTTATATAGTACTCTTGCATACTTTTTTTTTTTTTTGGTAACTCTGCTCATCTCTATTTTAACTTAAAACCTCTATTTAAAAACACTACATCAGCAAAGACATGAAAACATGGTCTTACTATTTAAAAAACAAAACAACTCTCATTTAAACCCAACTCCAACCCTTTCACATTATTTACAACATGAGGATTCAGTAAAACCCTCTCATTAAAACATGTCAGGACACATCAACTTATGTAAAAAGACCTATGCTTTAAAAAAAAAAACGGGAGGCTTACCACGCATGCGTTGTGTTTAAAAACAAAACAAAAAACGGGAGGCTTACCACGCATGCGCTGTGTCACACAAAACATATTTAAACTACAATCACACAGACGCTGAAATAATACGTCACCTAACGGCGACAGCTAAAACAGAGCATGCGCAGTGACAACAAAGAAATATAAAACTACACACACAGACACGGAAATAACACGTCAGATAATAGCCACCCCTAAAAACAGACCCGCAGCATGCCCCTTGTCAACACAGGCACACACGCAGGATCACACACAGACAGACGCTCTGAAAATACATTTACAAAAGGACTCCTCACAAAAACCACTATAGTTAAAACAAACTATTTATATCTATACAACATCCTATAACACACATCGCACACATATTTTAAACGCACACACATGTTTTTTTTTAATAAGTTGCACCTGATATACTACTAACGTGTATTACTCCAGTGCAAATCATCAGAAATACTTAATAATCACAGGGGGGGAATTATTTTTGTTACAAAACTCCAGTTATACAAACAACAAATATTATACAGACAACATATATTAGAAAAACTAAAATTTAAATTTGCAGAAATTAATATTTCATCCATCCGTTAGGAACTCGGAGTAGAGCCGCTGCTCCTTAGCGTTGAAAGGAGTCAGTTGAGGTGGTTTGGGCATCTAGTAAGGATGCCCCCTGGGCGACTCCCTAGGGAGTCCATCCAAGGGATGTGTTGTATAGTTTAATGACCACAGGCAGGAAAGATTTCCTGTGGCGCTCTGTGGTGCATCTGGGTGCGAGGAGTCTTCTGCTGAGGGTGCTCCCCTGCTGAGCCAGTGTGTCTTAGAGAGGGTGGGAGACATTGTCAAGGATAGACCGGAGCATTGACATCATCCTCCTCTCTACCACGGTCGTCAGGGTGTCCAGCTCCTCCCCCACGACATCACCAGCCCTCCTGATTAGTTTGTTCAGTCTGTTGGTCTCTGTGACCTTCATCCCACTGCCCCAGCATGTGAGAGCGAAGTTGTCCAGTTCAACTTATTACTGAAGTACACCCCCAGGTACTTATACTCCTCTACAGTGGCCACAGGGACCCCCTGGATGGAGACAGGGGTCACATGTGTTTTCACCCTCCTCAGATCCACTACGAGCTCCTTTGTTTTAGTCACATGGAGATGATTCAGCTCGCTCCAAGTGACAAAGTTGCCCACAACAGTCCTGCTTTCACTTTCATCCCCCTTTCCAATGCAGCCAACTATTGCTGAGTCATCAGAAAACTTCTGAAGGTGGCAGGACTCAGTGCAACAGTTGAAGTCTGAGGTGAAGAGGGTGAAGAGAAAGGGAGAGGGGACAGTCCCCTGTGGTGCCCCAGTGTTGCAGACCACCCTGTCAGACACACAGTTCTGTAGGCGTACACACTGTGGTCTGCCCATCAGGTAATCCACAATGAGGTGCAGGCTCAGGCTTAAGACTTGGCTCAGTACTCCACACAGCTGGGGGGCACAGGCTTTAAGCACCCTGGGAAAAACACCATCGTCTGCAGCTTTGCCAGAGTAGAGTCTTGTCAACTATCTTCTCACCAGGTCAGGCGTGAAGGACACTGTAGAGGTGTCCGTTGGGGAAGGGCTGAGGTCATCAGATTGTGGAGGACATGATGTAGAGCAGGGGGAGGGGTGTAATAGGTAGGTGTGAAGTGAGGTGGTGAGGGGCAGACAAGGGCTCTGTAAGGAGGAGGAGTAGGAGGAGGTAAAGTGGCAGTAGTTGAAGGGCAGCCACCAGCAGAGTCATGTGGGGGATGGGCCGCAGTATCAAACCTATTGAAAAATAGGTTCAGTTCGTTGACCTGGTCCACGCGGTCCTCCAACCCCATGCTACCAGTCTTCTGGAACCCGGTGATGGTTCTCATGCCAATCCACATGTCCCTCATGTTCTTTCGCTGGAGTTTGTTCTCCAGCTTTCTCCTATATTTGTCTTTAGCCTCCCTGATTTTAAGTCTGAGAACCCCTTGCACTCTTCTCACCTCATCCCGGTTGCCATCTCTGAATGCTTTCTTCTTTTCATTCAGGATGGCCTCAATGTCCTTGGTGATCCAGGGTTTGTTGTTGGCGTAGCAGGTTACAGTCCGAGCTGGGACATGTAGTCCACGCAAAAATGAATGTCGTCTGTGATGCACTCAGTGAGCCCATCGATGTCCTCCCCGTGCGGTTCACAAGGTGCTGGCTAGTCAGTCCCTTCAAAGCAGCCCTGCAGTGTCTCATAAGCCTCCTCAGACCACCTCCTATCAGTCCTTGTGGTCGTAGGCTGCCTCTTCACCAGAGGCACATAGCAGGGTTTGAGGTTAACCAGGTTATGATCTGACCTGCCCTGGGGAGAGAAGTAGAGATGTATGCACCCTTAATGTTAGAGTCCTCTCCTTTTCTGGTAGGGCAGCCCACGTACTGTTGGAAGGTCGGCAGAACACTATCCAAGGTGACGTGGTTAGAGTCTCCCGACATGAGGATGAGGGCACTGGGGTGTTGAGTCTGGAGTCTGGAGATGGTGGTGTGTATGTTGCTGCAGGCAGTTGTCGGGTTTGCAGAAGGAGGGATGTACAGAACAACAGTGATGACATGTGGGATCTCTCTAGGCTGAAGGTAAAATATACTGTATCAAAGAAGGACTCTTTTCAGGAAACTTAGAGCAGATGGGGAAACTGTTTTTAATATGCACATGTTTTTAAATCTGGATTCCTGGGTTAAGTTAAGATAAGATAAGTTATTAATTTATTAGTCCCACTAAGGGCAAATTTGCTTATAACAGCAGCAAAGGGGATAGCACAGATAGAATAAGCATCAATAAGTAACAATAAATTGTCGAAAATATAAAAAAGAATTAGGAAAATATGAACAATATAAACACGGAAATATAAAATGTATAGAATAACAGGAACAATATATACAATATTTTTTAAGTATTTTAAATTAAAACCATAGACTGTATAATGAATACAGGCTGTGGTTAAAACGAAAATTGGTGGATTATCTTCACAAAACAGGATTGTGCAAAAGGTCTTAATAACAAACAGTAGGGGCAGCAATAAGCCATAGCTGTGTGTAGTCTACTTAACTACAGAAGAAAGACAGAAGAAGTGGAGCTGTTACCGCGGGGGTGGACCTCAAGCTCCAGAGGCTCCGGAGAAAAATCGAGTGGGTTGGCAGTGAAAGGTTGAGCAGCAGGATTAACCGCTTCAGACGGACCGTAGGGCTGTTCACAAGGCTGACTCTGCACAAGATGGCTCCGACTAATGTCTTTCAATCCTTTTCACAAGCGGGTAAATATAAGCTCTTAAGTTAGCTTTGACAGCTAGCTCTAAGCCTGTAATGCTCTGTGTGTGCCCACTGAAGTCGCTGCTGTCCACTTGTGACACCACGTGGATGAGTGACGAGTGATAGGAGTCAACTATTATGACATGTAACTGGTGAATACACAGCGTATTTTGTTTCGAGTTAGCTTTAGTAGTAACTTATACAACAAGACGGGGCAGGAAGGTGAATAAGTTAAACGTTAAGAAAGATGTAACCGTAAGCAGTATAACGTCAACTTAGTTTCCAGTAACATACTCTGTAAATGAGTGAAGTGAGGCTCAGTGCTCAGGTCTGTAGACCGATGTGCACGAAGGGTTACCTCAAGCACTGAAGCAGCACCTGGAAAAGAAACACAAGTTAATTTCTCTCTTCATAGTTGCATTCATAATGGGGGAAAAAGAGAAATGCAACTAACAATTTTTGACCAGGCATTGTTATTATTGTTGTTATCATATTATTTTTCTTTTGTTTGGATGAATCCATCATATTGAGTTTTTCCTGTTTGGTAGGCCATACATTTAACTATGTAATTTAGAGCTGGGCAATGTGGAGAAAATCTAATATGGCATTTTTGACCGAATACCTCAGTACCAGCAAAGGCAAATAATAGAAGAGCTAGACCAGTCTGGTAAGTTAAGAAAAAAAAGGTGTGTAACCTGTGGATCCAGTGCCGTATAGAGCATAAATCAGCTGGGTCCATATAT
Source organism: Echiichthys vipera (assembly GCF_963691815.1). Taxonomy (NCBI): domain Eukaryota; kingdom Metazoa; phylum Chordata; class Actinopteri; order Perciformes; family Trachinidae; genus Echiichthys; species Echiichthys vipera. Next base: position 27,183,700 of record NC_139843.1, on the reverse strand, counting down.
CTGGAAATCAGAATCAGAAATACTTTAATAATCCCAGGGAGAAATTATTTTTGTTACAAAACTCCAGATATACAAACAACAAATATTATAGAGCCGAAAACATATATTCTAAAAAACTTAAGAAATACATACAAGATCAAAAATACCAGACTAATTTACAAAAGAACAGACTGTCTGTGGTTGAGTCTGAATTACAGAGAGGAGGTGACAGACTCTCCTAGGGATGGGTTGTATAGTTTAATGACCACAGACGGGAAAGATTTTCTGTGGTGCATCTGGGTGCGAGGAGTCTTCTGTTGAAGGGGCTCCTCTGCTGGACCAGTGTGTTGTAGAGAGGGTGGGAGACCAGGATAGACCGGAGCCTGGACAGACAGATATTATTTTATCACAGATATATTGGTCTACCACTGAGAAACAGTGCCTCATCACATAAATTGTTCACCATAGAGCACTGCAGAGTTTATTTTTACACTGAAATGTCCTGCTTATCTCGTATCTTGGTCATTATTTTTTAATAATCAGATCTAAGGGATTGTTTAATCATTAACATATACATATATATATCATGTTTAACTGGTATATTTTTTTTTAGGATTTCTTAAATAATGATATTGGTTTCCAAAGCTGTTAGCTCTTTTAGCTTGAAGCATTCATCAAAGGTTCCCAACATTCGCTAGATGGGAACTCTGCAGGATGGGTACAGATTACATATCAATTTAATTATTTCTAATAAGTACTATTTGAGACCAATCGTGCCCAATCAGAATTAACCAATGTCTGAAATTATGCAGTTTCACCGAAAAAAAAGGGTCAAGAAGTAGTGGTGGTTTTATTTTCTCCCATTATGTTATAATTAGATTTTTTTTTTTCATTAACGTATATTTGCCATCTGCTTGTTGTTTTCTTCTTTGAAGCATTTGTCTAACTGTAATATCCCTGGTAAATATAAACTCCCTTTATTTTCCTTCCAGGAAGCGGATGTCCATTAGAGTCTGAGCTGCGAGCAGTGCTGCAGCAAAGGATTATGGTCCTGGACGGGGGTATGGGAACCATGATCCAGCAACATAAACTTGAAGAGGAAGATTTCAGGGGGGTTGAGTTTAAAGAGCACCCTCTTTCACTGAAGGGCAACAACGACCTTCTCAGCATCACACAACCTGATATCATTTACACAATACACAAGGTACTTGATCCAAGGAAAACGTAAAGGTCCTGTTCACCCAGACTACTCTGGCTCACTTTGTGATATCAGCCATGAGCTAATTTCAGTTTCATGTGTTGTGGTTGTAAGGGTTTTTGCCACCAATTCAATACAAATGAATGGAGTCATGTTTATCTTGCTCAAAGTAGTGTAGAATGACAATTTGACAAACATGTCATCTTGATAATCCACAGTGTTTGTGTTTATAGGACTACCTGCTGGCTGGTGCTGACATCATAGAGACCAACACATTCAGCAGCACCTCTGTCGCCCAGGCAGACTATGGACTGGAACACATGGTATGGAGTCTGACACTGCTAGAACACGCTGAACATTTCCACAACCCCAATTCACATGAAGTTGAGAAGTTGTGTACAACGTAAACAAAAACAGAATACAATGATTTGAAAATCCTGTTCAAACTATATTCAATTGAATACACTATGCCAATATATTTAATGTTCAAGCTGATAAACTTTATTGTTTATTTGCTAATCACTCATTTTGAATTTGATGCCTGCAACACGCCCAGCTTTTTTGGAACGTGTTGACCACTGTGTTACATCACCTTTCCTTTATGGACTTTAGATGATGAAATCCCTAAATTCTTTGCAGTTTTACATTGAGAAACATTGTTCTTAAATTGTTGGACTATTTGCTCCAAAGTGGTGAACCTTGCTCCATCCTCGCTTGACACTCACCTGTTTCCAATTCACCTGTTCACCTGTGGACTGTTGCAAACAGGTTTTTTGGAGTATTCCTCAACTTTCCCAGTCCTTTGTTGCTCCTCCCAGCTGTTTTGAAACGTGCAGGAATCATTCAAGATTCAAGATTCAAGAAGCTTTATTTATCTCGAGGGGAATTATTGTGCAGTTTCAATACAAAGATGGGAAAGGATCAGAGTAACAATAAGCTAACATAATCAAATCAAAATAAAGCTAACCTAAAATAAATCAAACAATTCACTAAGTGTGACAGAGTGCAACAGACATTGTGGTTAAGCGTAGGTATATACAATATACAACAATACGCACTGTGCAGTTTAGCAGCAGATTGAAATAAAATAAGTACAAACTAAATAAGTGAGAAGGAGCGATAAGTGATAACAGTGTTAAAGATGTAGCAGCATTTCCTACAGAACTAAGTTACAGTACCACTAAATGAAGTGATGTAGTGGTGATATAAAGTGACAGTGAAGTGTAGCAGCCTTTCTTACTGAAGTTACAGTAAAGTGTAGCAGCATTTCTTACTGAAATAAGTGACAGTACAACTAAATAAAGTGGTGCAGTGATGATATAAAGTGACATTATCTCAGGATACAGTGTCTCCACTGTTCCTTACCTGACCGGGGGGAGATGAATTATAGAGTTTGATGGCCACCGGAAGAAAATACTTTCTCCGGCGTTCAGTATTACACCGGGGGAGAATGAGTCTGTGGCTGAAGGTGCTTCTGCTAGAGGTCAGCAGCTGGTGGAGAGGGTGAGAGTTGTTGTCCAGGATGCTGTGCAGTTTAGACGGCATCCTCCTCTCTGACACCGCCACCAAAGAGTCCAGTTTGACCCCCAGGACGGAGCCAGCCTTCCTGATGATCTTACTGTCCAGTTTGTTGTCCAGGTATACTCCAAGGTATTTGTAATCCTGGACAACATCCACAGTCACGCCGTTGATGGAGATGGGTGTGGGGGCAGATTTACTCCTGCGGAAATCCACCACTAGCTCCTTAGTCTTGGTGGCGTTTAGAGTCAGGGGATTAGCTGCACACCAGTCGACGAAGGAGTCCACAACGCCCCTGTACTCCTCCTCCTTCCCCTCACTGACAAATCCAACAATTGCAGAATCGTCAGCAAACTTCTGCAGGTGGCAGGACTCAGAGAGGAGCTGAAAGTCTGAGGTGTACAGGGTGAACAGAAAGGGGGGAAGAACAGTTCCCTGTGGAGCTCCAGTGCTGCTGACCATAGTGTCAGACACTCCTTCCTGCAATCTGACATACTGTGGTCGACCCGTCAAGTAATCCGTAATCCAGGAAACCAGGGGAGGGTCCACCTGCATCGCCGTCAGCTTACTTCCCAGCAGAGCAGGCCGGATGGTGTTGAACGCACTGGAGAAGTCCATGAACAAGATTCTTACTGTGGTTCCCGGTCTGTCCAGGTGGGCGCAGGCACGGTGGAGCAGGAAGATGATAGCGTCCTCCACTACTAGTTTCTGCTGGTAGGCAAACTGTAGAGGGACAGTGATGAGCTGACCAGGGGCCGAAGAAGTGAAAGGACCAGCCTCTCCAGGGACTTCACCAGGTGCGACGTCAGCGCCACCGGTCTGTAGTCTTCGGAGGTGCTGGGACGCAGAACTCCACACAGCTGGGTCGCACATGCTTTGAGGACCCTCGGGCTGACATCGTCGGGACCTGCTGCCTTGCCTGGGCAGAGTCTGCACAGCTTCTTCCTCACCTGCACTGCAGTGAAGGTCTGTCTGCTGTGTGCGTTGGTGGGGGTGGAGAGAGGTGATGGCGGGGGGGAGGGGACAGGTAGGGCAAATTCAGGAAGGAAATGAGGGGGGGGGGGTGTCAGCAGGGCTGAATGTTTGGAGGTGGATGGATGTGGAGGAGCCGTGGGGGGGTGGTCCAAAGTCCTTTCATCAAATCTGTTGAAGAACAGATTCAACTCATTGGCACGTTCAGTACCCCCTCCTACTGGCTACCAGATGGTTTATAGCCAGTGATGCTCATCATTCCGCTCCACACGTCCTTCAAATTTTTCTGCTGGAGATGTGCTCCAGCTTCCTCCTGTAGGTGTCTTTTCCCTGTTGGATCCTCTCCTTAAGCTCCCTCTGGACCTTCCTCATCCGCTCTCTGTCCCCATCTCTGAAGGCCCTCTTCTTCTCATTCAGGGGGACCTTGATGTCTCTGGTGACCCACGGCTTGTTGTTGGGGAAACAGCGTACAGTCACTGTGGGAACCACGCTGTCCACACAGAAATTGATGTACCCTGTTATGCAGTCCGTGAGATCATCAAGGTCCTCTCCATGTGAATCACGGAGCAAATCCCAGTCTGTAAGTTCAAAGCAGCCCTGTAAAGCTTCATCAGTCTCCTGTGACCATCTCCTCAAAGTCCTGGTGGTCACAGGAAGCCGCTGGACTTGGGGCTTATACAGGGGCTGCAGGTGGATACGGTTGTGGTCTGATCTTCCAAGAGGAGGAAGGGCAGTGGAGCTGTAAGCCTCCTTAACATTAGCATACAGCAGGTCCAGTGTCTTGTTTTCCCTGGTGGGACAGTCCACAAACTGCTTAAAAGTGGGCAGTGTTGTAGCCAGAGTGATGTGGTTGAAGTCCCCAGATATTGCAATGAATGCATCTGGGTGCCGTGTCTGAAGGCCCGCGACGACGGTGTGGATGACGTCACTCGCGCGCGCCGCGTTTGCAGTCGGAGGAATGTAAACAACCAGAACGACCACGTGTGAAAACTCCCTCGGCAGATAGTATGGCCGCAGACTCACGGCAAGCAGCTCAATGTCCGGGCTGCACACACGCTCTTTTACAGTAACGTGACCAGGATGACACTACTTGTTGTTAATAAGAATAGCAAGTCCCCCACCTTTCCTCTTGCCACTCTCACGGTAACTCCTGTCCGCCCGAACAGTCTGAAAGCCGTCCACAGTTACGTTAGAGTCCAGGATGTCCTCGTGGAGCCACGTCTCCGTGAAACACAGCACGCCGCTCACACGATACATCAACTGAGTCTTCACCAGGCCCGCCAGCTCGTCCATCTTATTAGCCAGCGACCTCACGTTCCCCATGGTGATGGAAGGGAGAGATGGCTTATATCTCCTCTTCTTTTCCCAATGTTTACATCCAGCCTTGCATCCCCTGTACTTTCTCCTCAGTTCTGTGGGGATTTCAGGCCTCTCCTGCATTAGCGCCGTTGTTGCGACAACAGCTGTGTAAACAATGGAGCCACCGCATTGTTGCGTCCAGACGGAGACGCGGTCGGCAAAAATAGTCCCCAGTATGAGACAAACGGACAAAAAACATGTATGAAAGTACACGAACATAGTTGGTTAAGGTTAGCACGACGACTTTCAGGAAAAAAATCACTAATAAAAAGACAGTAAATAAGCTAAAAAGTGCGGAAAAGAGAGAGAGCAACTGTTGCTGGTTGCCGCTTAACACAGCGCCGGAACTCAAAATGATTGAATATTTGCAATTAATCAATAAGTTGATCAGTTTGAACATTAAGTATCTTGTCTTTGTAGTGTATTCAAATGAATATAGCTTTAAAAGAATTTGCAAATAATTCTATTTTATTTTATGTTTTCCACAACGTCCCAACTTCTTGTGAATTGGGGTTTTGCATGCAGCTGTACACTCTTCACCTAGTTCTGTGACTTTGGGCTTGTCTTTACCATAAACGGTAACATCCTCCTTGCACTCAGCAGAGTTGGCTGAGATAGGGCCTGACCAATGTGGAATTTCGAGACCAATACTGATTTTAGAGGGGAAAATGCACCAATTACTGATATGGAGAATAGTGAGTTTTTGAGCTGGAATGAAAATAAACCTTTTTGATGTGGATTGTGCACCGATGTCACTCTGTAAAGTTAATTAATTAATCTAGCCGAACTTTGTTAAAGAATACAGTGGAGATAAAAATTAGAGAACAAAGTATTTATTCTGAAATACTGTTATTTTTTATTGTTCAGAATTTGATAGAATATCAGCTGTGGCTATACCACTGCTGTACTAGCATGCTTTTTTAAATAACCAAGGCACTTCAACAAAAATCTTTATTTTGTGAAAAAAATCAGTGATCAAAATTATAGAACACTTTCAGATCCCTCCCAGTTATTGGTGGTAATCTGGCACCTGGTGACAATTGTTTTCATTGTTGGACACACCCTATTTATCTGCAGCACTCCTGGTTATTTTGCGAGATAGCGAGCTGCTCTAAGGGGACTGAAACCCTGAGACAGCAGGTTGTCCAGATGAAGGCCAAAGGGATGACCCTCTCAGCCATCAGGGAGTGGTTGGGCGTTCACAGTCTGTGATTTCAAGAAGATTGAAACTTTACAAGGACACAGATTAATTTAAGTCCCTCAAAAAGGCCCGTCATCCACGTAAAACAAAATCACCAGGGCCCAGTATTTCAAACGTGATCTGACAGGATTATCCTGGTCGGATTGGATTAAATCTATATCTGATCTGAAAACTGGGTATTTCAACACAGATCAGGAGAATCCTGATCCTGAAGATCAGGGTTTCAGCTCTGGTAATCCAATCCTCCCCTGAATCCAGATAAAAGGCTGATTTGGGTATTTCAAAAGTTAAGTCAGATATCTGGATCAACTTGATACCAAAATTTCAGGATCATTTGAATCCCACCTCAGAGGTGGATTTGACTTGGATTGACAAACTCTCAGCGCATACTTCTCCTAGATATTGTTACTCAAGATGTTTGTTACACTTAAGTGTTAGTGTTGTACTTCTAACAAGTAATTTAAGTAATATCAAAAAATGTAAAGCATGTAAAATTTTTGACCACACTGTAAAACTGCTGTAAATAAAATTACAATTATTTCTCAAATTCTAGTTCACCAAACATTGTAACTTGCATGTACCAAAACAGAGAAAGACAAAGGAATGCAGGGTCCAAACAAAGTTTTATTCCAACAAAAAATAATGTGACCACTAAGGACCATGCTTTTTCAAATGTCAAGCTGTTTCTCTAACAGCTTGATTGTTAATTCTGTCTCTTTTTGCTGAAGCAGCGTCAGCTTAATTTGCCGTTTGGCCAGTTCAGTCTGTTTGACTGCCCTTTCGGTCTCCATTTTGAGGAGCCTCTCATAGGCTTCCTCATCCCCGGCATGCCTCTTCCGTCGCTGTCGCTCTGGCGCTGGCGCTGGCTCTGGCTCTGGCCCCCGTGCCTGATGTGGTAGATGGATAAGTTTATTGGTCACATGCAAAGCTAAAACCAAGCTTTAAAACAGTGTAGTGAAATGCAAAAAAAACAAGCTCTCACCAATGGTGGACCGGGTGGAGCAATGCTGGCACTTGATGGTGTTGATGGCACAGGTGTGAGCAGCACATAGTCAGCTGAAAGGTTGAGTGGCTGGTCAGACTCCCCCACACTGGCTGGCAAAATCCCATGGAGGGCATGGGAACTCTCCCCTCCAAGTATATCGAGGACAGTATCTGAGAATTCTCCAGCTTTACGAAATAAACAAGAACATTTGTATTGCACATTCATATAAGACATGTAGCTCATAGTGCTTCACAAAAGTGACATGAAATTAGTACTTGTACCATTAATGTAACATAATATGGGAATTTAGAAGACAAACAGTTAAGTCTTACCTTTGAAGGGCTTGTTCCCTGTTTGGGGGTTTTTCGCCTCCGCCTGGTCCTTGGTGGCCTTTTGCTTCAAGTTTTTCCACCGAAGCTTGACCTGCTCCACCGACCGTAGTTGGCCACTGCCAGTGGCATTTATTTGGGCTGTGATAGCAGCCCAAATCTCGCCTTTGGTCTTTGCAGACACACTGGTCTGGCCAGGGGTGCTGAAAGTGCCAAACAAAACACTATAATGTGACCTCACCCCATCCAGCAACGCATGCGTTTCAGCAGCTGTAAAGTTCAATCCCTTACTCTTTTGGGCCTCCATGGTGTCTGGAGGTTGATCAACCAGTCACTCTTTTATACCTTGCCAGTCTCGTTACTTTCAGGTGTGAGAGTATCCCAGGTTCATTAGTAAGGGCTTAAATTGGGTTCTCAGCTGAACACGATTGGTTGACAAGACAATGACAGCAATTGTACACCGACACCGACAGCAAAGGAGAAGGTATAGGCCACGGCATTATGCTGAGCGCCCCAACCTGCTCGAGCATTACTCAAATGAGGAGCTTTATGCAAGATACAGATTTGGGCGAGATGATATTACTTACATCTGTAATATTCTTCATCCTCACCTTGAACGTGCCACCCTGAGGAGCCATGCCTTGACTGTGGAGGAGCAAGTGCTTATAGCGCTACGGTTTTATGCATGTGGTTCCTTCTTTGAGGTAATTGGGGATGGACTGGCGGTGACAAAGTCAGCAGTCGGCCATGTGGTGCATTCAGTGTCATCTGCCCTCAGCAATCTTCTGGGTCAATTTGTGAAATGGCCTGAAAATGAAGACGACATGGCAAGGACCAAGAGGAAGTTTTTCTCATTGGGGGGGATGCCCAATTGTATTGGTGTTATTGATTGTACTCACGTGCATATTCAGGCACCTCATGCCAGGGAATGGGAGTATGTCAACAGAAAAGGCCGGCACAGCATTAACGTGCAGCTTGTGGGGAACGCTGACCTCATTGTCACCAACTGTGTCGTAAGATGGCCTGGGTCTGTACACGATGCCCGTATTTTGAGGTCAAGCCACCTCTTTCAAAGGTTCCAGCAGGCCGCCCCAGATGGCATCCTCCTCGGTGACAGCGGTTACCCCCTTCTACCCTGGCTGATGACCCCTTTTGCTACTGTCACCAATGACTCTCAGCAGAGGTACAACAGTGTCCATGCCACAACAAGAGGGACAATTGAGCGCCTGAATGGCGTGATAAAACGCAGATTTGCCTGCCTGAACTATCTCCGTGTGGAGCCACAGAAGGCCTGTCACGTCATCTGTGCCTGCATTGTGCTCCACAACATTGCACAAACGAGGAGAGTGCCACTTGGGGCTCCCATTGATGGACCTCCTCCCTGCGCAGAAGTCCCCGATCCGCTGCCTCCACCACCGCAGCAGCCTGATGGTCCTGCTGGAAGAGCTGTGAGAAATGCCATGGTTAATCTTTATTTTTCCACTTGAATGATTAAAGAAAAATGTGCACATTTTTTCTGTGTCAGTGTTAATGTCATGCTGCACATTTCAGCACTTTCCAAGCATTTTCAAGGTATATTTTCATGCATCTGATTAATTGAAGACAAAGTGGCTTCAAGCTTAAAAATGCACCTTTAAAATATTTGGATATAGCTTGAATGTGATTTTAAAACATGTAGCAATGTATTTCAGTTAGTGTTTTACACATTGATTATTTTACTTCATCAAATCAGATCCTTTTATAAATTATCATAATTATGTTGGAGAGGAATTAGGATGAAGAAATGTTTCTAATTGTGTCACTGACCAATACCATGAAAGTAATGCCATTACAAATTTAAGCAGTTTCAAGCACTTTATTCAAATTCCAATTACTTGAAAGTCTTAAATGTATCAATACAATTAAAGCATTTTCAAGGATTTCCAGCACTCACCCTGTTGTAGCTGAGTGGTCCATGGCTGTGAGTGGAGTGAGTGGTAGAAGGTGTATGAGTATCTTAATCCACAATCCCAAATTGTGTTTATGTAGCCTACACAAAAACATGATATCATCACCAGCATTAGGCTACTGTAGCATTCTGAACCTTCTGAACAAACCTTGTAGTTAATACTCAAACTGTGTTGCGTTGTGTTTTCTAAGCACTGAGCAGGTCTGTACACAATGCAGCCTGCTTATACTGTAAATCTGCCGTGTTGCAAATGACGTGACGCTAATGATAGCCGCTAATGATAGCCCGCTAGCTGCTTTACACACAAGTCAATGGAGCCGCGTTAGCTCCCGTTAGCACGGCCGCGTCTCAATTAGAGATCTCCACGGCCTGCTTTTAATAAGGTGACAATTGAAATAGTTGGCTTGCATGATGTGTTGGTCGCCGTTCGTATGATATTAAAACCGCTACACAATAGACGACGGTTAACTTACACTTTTGACGTGAAAGTCGGCTCTCTGCTACTCCTTTCATGAAGTAGTCCACCATGTTTCAGATCCCGGAGGCGGAGACTTGAGATTGGGAAATCCGTATCCGGCCAGGTAGGGATCACGGTGATCCACCCTGCCTGTGTTTTGAAATAATCAGATAAAGTCAGCAGGATCACCGTGATCCATGACTGAGAAAAGGAGGATTTCATTATCCGGATTATTCTGATCCAGATTACAAATTTTGAAATACTGGGCCCAGAGGACAGGATTATGAGAAGACTCTCAATGGGGAATCAGTTCAACTCTGCAGCTGGAGCTGGTCGCCAGTTCAGTGCTGAACAGGGCAAGGATCTGTCTCTGCACTCAGTGTCTCATCGCTTAAGACTTTTTGGAGTGAAAGGCCACTCTGCAGTGATCAAGACAATGTCCCCTGTCACACTGTAAAACAGGTGAAGCAGTTCCTTGAAACCATGAAATGGTGAGTCCAGAGTCCAGATCTAAACCCCATTGAGAATCTCTGGAAAATCCTTGGCAACAAAGTAATGTCTAAGAAACCCACCCAAGCTTGGCACCTATTTTTGGGCAGTTTCTGCTATTCCTTATACATGACCTCTCAATCTCCATCAGGTTGGATGGGGAGCGTCGGTGCACAGCCATTTTCATTGTGTGCGCTCGTGCACCTATTGTATATACAATTCATTACGTTGTCAATGTATTCTAGAAATGAACACTGAGAAAATAAAGAATACATTAAAATAAATTAAATAGTTAAATAGTACTGTATGTCGAGCATTAATCAGTTGCTGACAAAATTTTGAAATCACCCCAAGCATAATTTTTCAGCATTATATGTTCTGTAATACTACAGTGATACACTGATACTTTTTACATACAGTTCCCCAGTAACAAGATAAGCCTATTTCCAGTTCCACAGCCATAAAAAAAATAAAGTCACAAGCTTGTTTCTTGCTTTGAAATATGTGTTGTTGTCTGTCATGCAGGCTTATCGTCTCAACAGAGCGTCTGCAGAGCTGGCAAGGAGGGCAGCCAATGATGTCACCAAACAAACCGGTCAGCTGAATTTTTAACATAACAGCACCAAAGAAAATCCAAGTTTTTACAAAGTTATAATCCTTAGTCTGATCCTTTCTAATGACAACTGAAAATGGAAAGTCATCCTTCAACTTACTATTAGGAGTAATGTTAAAGCCGCCATTCCTGCCCTTTTTAGTATAGCAGCCATGATAAGCAATCAGTGTATAACCTTCCACATAATGTAACCTAGCGTCTCCCCAACCAGTGCAGACAGATGTCCGTCCTCCATAGAGCTGGGTCTGTTCGTTCCTGCCTGTTAAAGGGAAGGTTTTTGTTGCCACTGTGTTCACAAGATTGCTGTTGCTGCTCATGGGGGAATTGTTGGGTCTGCTGTAAATCATAATTAAGTCATAGTGTAGTCTTTACCAACTCTATATGTAAAGTGTCTTGAGATAACTTTTGTTATGATTTGGCACTGTAAATAAAATTGAATTCAATTCTATAACCATCAGTAGATAAATGTACAATTCCTTACTCTCCGGGATTTCCTCATGTGTGTTACCAACTGTAATCTGTGTGTGTTTTCAGGTTGTAAACGCTATGTGGCGGGGGCAATGGGTCCCACCAACAGGACCCTGTCAGTATCCCCGTCTGTGGAGAGACCTGACTTCAGGAACATCAGTAAGATGACTTCACACTTTCACAATGTAAAGTGACTGATTCAGGGATCAAAGAGTATGACTGGGAAGTGCCTGGGAACATGGAAGGGATTATAGATATACAGGGTGTCCCAAAAAAATGTATACACACTTTAAATAATTGCTAAGTAGGTGTTTATCAAAATTCATTTAATTTTCAAAATGTAATAGAATTTACAAACATCATTTTATTGTTTTGTCAACGTCTGTTCTGGTCTCATAGATTAGACTTTTAGGTATCCCCATAAAAAGAAAAAAATAGATTTGGAAAAACTCGATTGGCCCTCGTACATAATGTAACCTAACGCCAAATGTATTTTCTGCAGTGGTTGATGTAACGTAGCTCCAAGCGTTGATGCATGATGGTTTGTTTACCATCACATATGTTTCTTTTCTCCCTGCGTTCCGTCTTCCTCCATGTCAGCCAGATTCAAGATTCAAGATTCAAGAAGCTTTATTTATCCCGAGGGAAATTATTTTGCAACAGTTTCAATACAAAGGTGGGAAAGGGTCAGAGTAACAATAAGCATAAAACATAAATCAAATAAAAAATAAAGCTAAGCTAACGTAAAATAAATCAAGCAATGAACTAAGTGTGACAGAGTGCAACAGACATCGTGGTTAAGCGTAGGTATATACAATATACAACAATACGCAGCGTGCAGTTTAGCAGCTTGTTGAAATGAAATAAGTACAAACTGAATAAGTGAGAAGGAGCGATAAGTTATAAGTGTTAAAAATGTAGCAGCATTTCCTACAGAACTAAGTGACAGTATGGAACAGTGAAGTGTAGCAGCATTTCATACTGAAGTTAGTTACAGTAAACCACAGTGAAATGTAGCAGCATGTCCTAAAGCACAGTAAGTGTAGCAGCAGATAGTTACAGTACCATTAAATAAAGTGATGTAATGGTGATATAAAGTGACAGTGTTAAGTGTAGCAGCAGTAAGTTACAGTACCACAAAATAAGTGATGTAGTGGTGGTATAAAGTGACAGTGTAAAGTATAGCAGCATTTCTGACTGAAGTAAGTGACAGTACAACTGAATAAAGTGGTGCATTGATGATATAAAGTGACAAAGTGACATTTTTCAGAATACAGTGTCTCCACTGTTCCTTACCTGACCAGGGGGAGATGAATTATAAAGTTTGATGGCCGCCGGAAGAAAAGACTTCCTCGGGCGTTCAGTATTACACCGGGGGAGAATGAGTCTGTGGCTGAAGGTGCTTCTGCTGGAAGTCAGCAGATGGTGGAGAGTTGTTGTCCAGGATGCTGTGCAGTTTAGACAGCATCCGCCTCTCAGACACCGCCACCAAAGAGTCCAGTTTGACCCCCAGGACGGAGCCAGCCTTCCTGGTGATCTTACCGATCGTCTTGGCGTCTGCTGCCCTCAGTCAGCTGCCCCAGCACACAACAGCAAAGAAGATGGCACTGGCTACCACCGACTGATAGAACATCCTCAGCATGGTGTTACAAACATTGAATGACCGGAGCCTCCTCAGGAAATATAGACGACACTGGCCCTTCTTGTAAACAAGAAGTCCATGAACAAGATTCTCACTGTGGTTCCCGGTCTGTCCAGGTGGGCGAAGGCACGGTTGAGCAGGAAGATGATAGCATCCTCTATCACCATCCATTTTTCAACAGGCTCACAGACCAAATCAAACTTCCTTCAAAGAGAAAACACATGTCCTGTACATGAAATGAATAAAGCAATATTTTCTTATGACCTTAGTTATTTCAAGGAAAACATTTTCAACAGGCAAACAGCAAAAAAGAAAATGTCCTTCAAAAATAAAACATGTTCCTTAATATCAAGATAAAGAGACACAGCTTTGCCTTTTACCTCCGTGAACATGTGCTCTGCCTCCCACCAAGCTTAAAACACCCTGTGCTCATCGTCCACCTTCCGTTTAGCCATTATTTGGGGGGGGGGGGGGGGTGCTGAACGTTGACATCTGCCCTGAATGCCTAAGAATATTGAAGACGGGGCGGCCCACTTGCGGCGCTACAGTGAGTTCGCGGGCTACCGTTGCATTGTGGGTAATGTAGTTTTTTGCGTGAAACACCAGCAGGCGGCTGTGGCGTGCGGGCCAGTTCTAATACTAATCAAATATCATCCCGGGGGCCAAGATAATTCATTGGCGGGCCGAATCTGGCCCGCGGGCCTTGACTTTGACACCCATGCTGTACAGGGTCCAGTGATGAAGTGACCAGGGGGCCGAAGAAGTGAAAGGACCAGCCTCTTCAGGGACTTCATTAGGTGCGACGTCAGCGCCACCGGTCTGTAGTCTTCGGAGGTGCTGGGACGCACCTTCTTTGGTACTGCAACCAGGCAGGATGTCTTCCACAGCACAGGGACCTTCTCAAGACTCAGGCTGAGGTTATAGATGTACTGCATGACTCCACACAGCAGGATCGCACATGTTTTGAGGACCCTCGGGCTGACACCGTCGGGACCTGCTGCCTTGCCTGGGTGGAGTCTGCACAGCTCCTTCCTCACCTGCTCTGCAGTGAAGGTCTGTCTGCTGTGTGCGTTGGTGGGGGTGGAGAGAGGTGATGGAGGGGGGGAGGGGACAGGTAGGGCAAAATCAGGAAGGAATTGAGGGGGAGGTGTCAGCAGGGTTGGAGGTTTGGAGGTGGATGGTTGTGGAGGAGCCGTGGGGGGGTGGTCCAGAGCCCTTTCATCAAATCTGTTGAAGAACAGTTTCAGCTCATTGGCACGTTCAGTACCACCTCCTACTGTCTGGCTACCAGATGGTTTGTTTGTTCTGCTGGAGTTTGTGCTCCAGCTTCCTCCTGTTGGTGTCTTTGCCCTGTTGGATCCTCTCCTTAAGCTCCCTCTGGACCTGCCTCATCTGCTCTCCGTCCCCTTCTCTGAAGGCCCTCTTCTTCGCATTCAGCAGGACCTTGATCTCTCTGGTGACCCACGGCTTGTTATTTGGGAAACAGCGTACAGTCACTGTAGGAACAACGCTGTCCACACAGAAATTGATGTGTCCTGTTATGCAGTCCGTGAGATCATCAAGGTCCTCCCCATCTGAATTACAGAGCAAATCCCAGTCTGTGAGTTCAAAGCAACCCTGTAAAGCTTCGTCAGTCTCCTGTGACCATCTCCTCACAGTCCTGGTGGTCACAGGAAGCCACTGGACTTGGGGCTTATACAGGGGCTGCAGGTGGATGAGGTTGTGGTCTGATCTTCCAAGAGGAGGAAGGGCAGTGGAGCTGTAAACCTCCTTAACGTTAGCATACAGCAGGTCCAGTGTTTTCCCTGGTGGGACAGTCCACAAACTGGTTGAAAGTGGGCAGTGTTGCAGCCAGAGTGATGTGGTTGAAGTCCCCAGATATTGCAATGAATGCGTCTGGGTGCCGTGTCTGAAGGCCCGCGACGACGGTGTGGATGACGTCACTCGCGCGCGCCGCGTTTGCAGTCGGAGGAATGTAAACAACCAGAACGACCACGTGTGAAAACTCCCTCGGCAGGTAGTAAGGCGCTCGGCAAGCAGCTTAATGTCCGGGCTACACACATGCTCCTTTACAGTAACGTGTCCAGGATGACACCACTTGTTGTTAATAAGAATAGCAAGTCCCCCACCTTTTCTCTTGCCACTCTCACGGTGACTCCTGTCCGCCCGAACAGTCTGAAAGCGGTCCACAGTTACGTTAGAGTCCGGGATGTCCTCGTGGAGCTATGTCTCCGTGAAACACAGCACACTGCTCACACGATACATCAACTGAGTCTTCACCAGGCCCGCCAGCTTGTCCATCTTATTAGCCAGCGACCTCACGTTCCCCATGGTAATGGAAGGGAGAGATGGTTTATATCTCCTTTTTTTTTTCCTGGTGTTTACGTCCAGCCTTACATCCCCTGTACTTTCTCCTCATTTCTGTGGGGATTTCAGGCCTCTCCCGCATTAGCACCGTTGGTGCTAGCGACAACAGCTGTTCATGGGTGTAAACAATGGAGCCGCCGCATTGTTGCGTCCAGACGGAGACGCGGTCCGCAAAAATAGTCCCAAGAATGAGACAAACGGACAAAAAACACGTAAGAAAGTTAACAAACATAGTTGGCTAAGGTTAGCACGACGACTTACAGGAAAAAGCACTTATAAAAAGACAGTAAAATAAGATAAAATAGCAAAAAAGTGCGGAAAGGAGAGAGAGCAACTGTTGCTGGCTGCCGCTTTACACAGCGCCGGAACCGGAACGAGAGATAGGTGAAATGATGTTTTGAATCATTTGAATCTGATACATTTGAATAATACCAGGCCAGTGTAGGTTTAAGCATATTTGAGGCATGAAATATTTTGTAGTTTGTAGGCTATATACTTAGGTTGCTGCATTGTTTCTAAACTGACATGCAGAAATGAATTTATCACCAAATGTATTAAGATCACACTGATAGTATAATCACTTCTGTTAACCTGTAATGCTTAAAAGCCTGTGCCAGACTGATATACTAAAGTACAATGTATTGGCTGTGACTGTAGTTTGAAGTGAGTATGAACATCACCAACTATTAGAGAAAAGATGACATTTATTTTCATACAATAATTAACATTGGGAATAAAGTATACCGTACAGTCCTGCTTGTATTATATGTTGTGAACAGGCATGGAAAAGTTTTGAAATTATCTCCATAAAAATGTGTGGTAACCCTGGCTACTGGTGTTTTAATAATGCCTATACTTTTCCTACTATGACAATTCCAAATGTCTGCTGTGAAAATGTCTATCAAATGATACCAACTCGCAAATGTATCCTAGAAATGTAACGTACAGTATGTCATTCTAGTGAGTGAAATGTGTTGTGTTCATGTGCTTTCCCCAGCGTTTGATGAGCTTGTAGAAGCCTACTCAGAGCAGATCAGAGGTTTATTAGATGGAGGAGCAGACATCCTTCTGGTTGAAACCATCTTTGATACTGCCAATGCCAAGGTATCTCTCATCTGATTAGTTTACACATGTTAATTCATAATTTCCTTAATTTTCATTGAGAGGTTTGTATTATAGTCAGCAGAATAATAGGAAACATTCAAGGGGCTCAGTACCTTGATGTGGCCATGATTATGTGGTATGGATTTCAATTTTATTACATTGCAAAAAAGTTGTCTACTTTTATTCTATTATTAGTTTTAGACACTCACTATATTAGAGATTTAATTCATTCTCTTTACAAGTATTTAGGTTGAATTTTAAACTGCTTACAGTTAATACAATACTAGCATTAATACAAATCATACTCAATACCATCGCAAAAGAAAAAAAATCATCCAACTCATTTTTTTTAAGCTCCAGTATGTTTCAATGCTATCAGATGTAGCAATTTTATTTTGAAACACGTGGTATTGAAAAGTATTGAAGTTTCGATACTTTTGACGACCTTAATGAGTATAATACATTATTATTACTTTTGGACCAATTTACAATGGTGGTTAAACCTTTGAGGGGAACTCCTGTGATACACCTGCCAGCCAATAAGAAAGGAGCATTTTCTGTGGACATGTTTTAAATGCAACTTAAGTTTCTGTTACTAGATGATGTAACAGGGATTGATGTCTTACCTGTGTATGTTTCTCTCTACAGGCTGCCTTGTTTGCTATCGACCTGCTGTTTGAAAAGAGCTACGAAAGAAAACCTATATTTGTATGTTTGTGATATTTTATTCATCTCTTTGGTTCTTCTGATAACAGTTTATGCTTGGGGTGAAGTCTTTCGGTTTGCACAAGTATACAGTATTAATGAAAAATCGATGTCTGTCTATAATGGAATATGTTTTTGTTATATTTTATTCCTATATTTTCCTTAAGAACATATCTTTAAATGAAGTTTCTGACTAATGTGAGATAAAAGCTGTCTTAGGGCTAAACCAGGGATGAATGTGTTCTGTTGACTTAGTTGACTTATGTCAATGTTCTTGTTGTCATCTTGTCTCGTGGTATAGATCTCAGGCACCATCGTTGACCGGAGTGGACGCACTCTGTCCGGTCAGACAGGAGAAGCCTTTGTAGTGAGTGTATCCCACATTAATCCTCTATGGTGAGTTACTGTACATCACACAACTCCAGTTTCTTACTGGTCTTGTCCCTCTCTGTTAGTGTATTAATCTAAACTCAAGTTTCTTACTTGCCTTGTACCTCTCTGTTAGTGTAATCTAAACTCCAGTTACTTACTGGTCTTGTCCCTCTCTGTGTTACAGTATTGGTCTAAATTGTGCATTGGGGGCAAAAGAGATGAGGCCGTTCATTGAGGCCATAGGACAAAGCACCACTGCTTTCATTATCTGTTATCCCAATGCAGGTAACACACACTCATCATACATACAGAGTTTAATTATAGTCATGTTTTGAAAAAGCTTTTAGAAGTGGGAGATTAATAACATTTTTAAATTAAAATGATGTATTATTTTTTATTAATAAAAAGATTTTTCAGTCTTACACTTAATATATTGTAGATATGAAACATATTATGATTATTGTGACCAAAACTATCATGGTTATCTAGGTATGGCTAAAATGTGCTGGAAATGTTCAAAAGCTGCTAATACACACTGTTTTGTAAATACAACTAAAATGTGCAGCACTTTCTGTTTTCTTTAACATTAAAATCATGACAGCCTTTTGCAGCAATTTTATTTCTGCATGTTCTACAGATGGGACCATTTTCATCACTCTTATAAAACCAAAATACAACCAGACTTCAGGAGTGCTGTCACTGCCTTCCACCACGTTCTCACTGACACTAAACAAACCCACGTTGCCTTCGTCAATTGTTGGGAACTTTGAAAAACTTGCAGTATATACTGTCATCAACCAAAGCATGTTAAGCATGATTTTTAATTATTTTAACAGTGAAATTGAAAGTATTTCCCTATGTCAAAACATATCCCGAAAAGAGAAAATATATACCAGCATTTAGGTCAAAGAGCCTTTCTGAACAGATTTGAATCAGATTGTGCAATTTTGCCAACTTGTGCTAAGTACAATGGACATTTAACAAAAAGCTACCTAAAGCTACCTGTTGCCTCTGCTGGCTGTGGTGTGGCCGCTTCACTCTCAGCATACTACCTTGTTTCTATTTTATTCCTGTTGCGCTCATTGAAAGTGCCGCGATGGGCAGAGAACAGCTGATCATGAAGTTGACATGATTATTTATTTATTTATTTTATTTATTATCTAAACACGACCTCATTTCACTACGAAATTGAAATAAATGCGTTGTTGAAGGTGAAGAGGCCAGATAAGGTCCATTCAGACAAAGCTCGAAAGGAAATGACTCACACTGCAGTGTGTCTGTGTGAGTGAGACTGTGTATGACTGGTTTGGGCAGAAGGCTACTTGTGTGAAATGACGGCCCTGTTCTTCACATTAGTAGTCTGCTGGTGCACCGGATATTTTACAGTTTTCAGGCACATTTTACAGTTTCTTCTACACATTTCATGAATAAGTGTGGACAGACAGCATCGATGGGACGCGATAGTCTGACATGCATCAGTTGAATACATACTGTATGTCTTTGTACATGTTAAGGCATGTGTGGCCAATGTTAGACTCTCACTACCATTATTACCTATATAAAAAAACATTATACCCTATGTAATTAGTACTTCTCTGGGAGTTGGGAGTAAACTGTCTCTTTTTTTAGTACCTTGTTTCACAAAATTAATCTGTGTATTAATTTCACTTCATTTAGGTGGTGTATTGTATATCTGTTATGCTCAAGATCTATCTCACAAATAAGCCTGTGAATGTTCTCACTTGTCCAGGTCATCGTTATCCCCAAAGCAATTTCAGTCAAAAACAACTGGACTTGGTTATTTGTCGAGGAAGACATTTCACCTCTCATCCAAGAGGCTTCATCAGTTCATGTACGCATCCGACCAGGCTGGGACTGGTCCAACTATCTGGTGTGGACACTTTGCTGACACAGCCAAGGTTAAAAGATTCAGCAACGTTGTCCCAAGCTAAGGTCCAACCCCACCATTGAGTAGAGAAAGCAGTAACAAAGACTACAACATCACAATCCTTCCAGCAGACAAGGGCAACCTTTTCACAAGGCCGAAGATGTCACTGGAACCCTTTGTGACAATGACTGCCATTGGCGTGACAGTCGTTGTTCGGAAGTTGGTTTTGACTTTGTTAGTGCTCTGCTGGGTCATAACGACAAGTCGTTGGAGTCACAGGAGGCCATTTGTGAACAGATGTTCTTTGAGGTTAGATTGTTGAATGTCCTGGGAAGGGATGAAAGGGCAGCATTGTAAATTAGAGATAAGTGGTGTCTCAGGGCACACTCACACTGTCCTTCCGTACCGTGCCCAAACAGGTTTCACGGGTAAAGTCTAGTTTGTCTGACCAGTGTGAGTGCAACCGTACCGTGCTTAGCTGCGGAGTGTGGAGTGTTTACTGCAGATTTGGTCGGATGAAAATATTCAAAAACAGTCAGACAAGACGCACAAAAACTCAGAGGTCTATGGAAAGATTTGTAAACAAAGCGACGCATCGCGATGACGTCAATCAATGCGTGTGATGTGTTACGCCGTGATGACGTATAGGCAGGCAAGAAGCTTTCACTGAGGCCCAGGCAGTGTGAGTCCAAGCGGGCCTGGCCTGCAGAGGGAGGGGGGGCAAGTACCCTAAAGCACGGGGCACGGTACGGACGGACAGTGTGAGTGCGCCCTCAGACCTCCTCTGTTTAGCGATGGTTTCTCTACTTTTGCATTGAAGACAGCTTCTTTTACTCCTCTTTCAAACCATCTGTCCTCTCTGTCCAGGATGTGGACATTGTTGTCATCAAAGGATTGGGCTTTCTCCTTGAGATGTAAGTGGACAGCAGAGTCCAGACCTGAGGAGTTAGATCTCCTGTGTTGGGCCATGTTTGCTTGAACTTTGCCATGACACCAAAAGAGTTACCCATAGTGGAGTTGATAACAGCTACAGATTCTGCTATAAAGAAAAACAACCTTACTGGAACTGAGGCTGAACAGCTAAGGTTAAAAGTGTCAGCAGCGTTGTCCCAAGCTGAGGTCCCCCCATCCAATCTCACCATTGAGGAGAGAAAAGCAGTAACAGCACTGAGCAAAGACCACAACATCACAATCCTTCCAGCAGACAAGGGTAGATGCACAGTTGTTGTCAATACAACTGATTACCAGGCAAAGATCTCTGCACTACTCTAAGTGTGACTCTCACACTTATGAAACACTGAAACGAGACCCTACCAGCAACTACAAAAAGAAGGGGGCATTGAGAAATCACAATATTACAGGCTCTACCCCCAGGACTCAACCCCCTGCTTATATGGACTCTCAAAAATCCATAAAGAAGGGCCCCGCTCAGGCCCATTGTCAGCAGCATAAACTCGGTCACTGACAACATTGCCAAGCACATAGCCAATATCCTGGCACCACTGGTGGGCAACACCTGTGAAAGAAATTCTCTGGAGTCCTCAGTGTTTCTCAAATCATGTCTATACTAAACTGCATGCATACAGGAGAGACTCTACCAACAACTGGGTCTCAAATGATCTCTGCCTCTCTCCAAGTAACTTCAGCATATATACAGTTACATCAAAGCACCTTACAAACACAAAGACCTCAAAGTAATAAAAATGACCCCAGTGGATGTTATCAGTGTTTTACGACTACCAAATGTCACCATTTGCACCCCATGTGACTCCTCTCCGTAATCCCCCCAGCATTCATTCACAGCTTGACTGTTGTGTTAATCAACATACAGGAACCAAGGATTTACATCATAGACTAAGAAACACTTACAAAGAAAGAAGGAAAGCCCTGGTTATTTTCCAAACACCCCACACCACATCCAAAACTCCATAGACTTTGTGAACAAAGACCGAGACTTAAAAATGGATCAAGATGAAACCATGGTATCCTACGACGTGACTTCCTTGTTCACCTGTATTCCAACCATGGAGGCTCTGGCTAAAGTAAGAGAGCGGCTCACACAGGACAACCAAACAAATCTCAAACCAGACCACAACATCCAACTTCTGGATTTATGCCTGAACACCACATATTTCCAGTTTAATGGCACTTTTTACAGACAAAAACACGGCTGTCCCATGGGTTCACCAGTATCCTGTATTGTGGCAAATCTATACATGGAGGAGGTAGAGGACAAGGCTTTGAACTCCTAAGAAATTACACAGAGCCATTGGTTCAGATATGTGGACGACACATGGCTTCAAATCAAATCCAAAGAGGTGCAAATTTTTACATAACATATAAACTCAGTGGACCGAAACATCAAGTTCACCAGCGAAGAAGTCAAGGACAACAGTTTGCCTTTCTTAGACTGTGACGTCCATATGGAGAATGACAGGAGCCTCCACAATGGGGTATACAGAAAACACACTCACACAGACCAATATCTACTGTTTGACTCCCACCACCCCCTGGAACACAAGCTTGGATTTATCAGAACCCTGCAACACAGAGCTGATAACGTACCCACTAGTTCACAGGCCCATGGGGAAGAACGCAAGCACCTGAGAGGCGCCCTCACAACTTGTGACTACCCCAGCTGGACCTTTGTGAAAATGGCAAACCCAGTAACACACTCAGACAGAGACTAGTACATCCCAAGGACAGAACACCACACCCCCACAAAAGCAATCTGGTTTATGCTGTTCAATGCAACGAGGAATGCAAAGAACTCTACATGGAGAAACAAAACAACCACTGCATAAACGCATGGCCCAACACAGGAGAGCCCTTTCAATCCTTCCCAGGAGAATCAACAATCTAACCTCAAAGAACAACTGTTCACAAATGGCCTCCTGTGACTCCAACGACTGTCGTTAAGACTTAATAGAGTACTAATGAAGTCCAAACCTACTTCCCACCAACGACTGTCACTCCAACGACGGTCGTTGGCACTTGGAGCAAAAAGGGTTCTAGTGACATCATCAGCCTTGTGAAAGGTTGCTCTTGTGTGCTGGAGTACCTGAATCTCCACACCAGTTAGTTGGACCAGTCCCAGCCTTGTCAGTTGCGTACATGAACTCCAGTTGCTTTTGACTGAAATTGCTTTAGGGATATCTCAAAAATAAATTATACAAAAAAAAAGCACAACCAGTTATGGTTGTGAAATAATCAATCCTTAAAGTGTAACGGTTACTGTTTTGATTGAGAATAAGTGTTATTTGTTGGGTACGCTGTATTGCTGTACATCATTATTCCTGCAGGAAAATGCGTTGCGTTCTAAAAATAGATTTTGAAAAACGAGTACTCGATTGGCCCTCGAGGAATTGATGTGATCCCTCAAGCTTGAAATTAACTACTCGTGCCCATCCCTAGTATATAAAGGATTCAATTATAATTAAAAGTGAACATGGTAAACGCAACATTTGACCAACCTTTCACACACACACATTTACATACTGTGGGACAAAATGTTTCAATATACAGCTTCAGTATCAGCTTTCAATATAATGCAATCCAATGATTCAGCACCACCACAACCAACTGCCACAGAAAACACCAGGGGTTGACACGGATTGGATTTATTTCAGGGAAGCTTAGATTGGCATTAGTGCATGTTAACATACTCAATTATTCATTGATTATTCTGCTGTTGGTTCAAGGCAGCTGAAGCACACACTGGCCTGTGGTCTAACTTATGTTGCATCATGTGTCAGAGCACCCAGAATGATGTAATCTGTCTTCTCTTTCTCTCTGTTAGGTCTTCCCAATACTTTTGGGGGGTACGACGAAACCCCAGAATTAACAGCCTCCAATTTAAAGGTTCTATTCTATTATTTATTTTTAGGACTAATGTTTGTAAGATGTATGTTAAGATGCACATCACCATGGGATGACAATGTTAAGTTTAAAGGGGTTATCATGGAAAAATTATAGCAACGGGGAAGCTCTGGCTACAGTATTATAATATAATAATAAACTCATAATTGCCTGTTTATGTTCGATGTGTGAATGTGATGTGTTGTGTTGTGTTAGTTGACTTTGGCACCCACATTTTTAGCAAATGTTTTAACACATTTACAGTATAACAGAAAAGTGTTAAACACTGCCTAAAAAGTATTCTAAGAAAATTTGAGACTTTCTTGTATGGTAGTCTAACAAACACAAAGCCGTCATGCCCACATCTCTTACCCTGCCAATATTTCCTTCCTTACCCTCCCGATAGTTCCTGTGCAAAATGCCACAAAAAAATTCTAAACAAAGCAGGTACTTATGTTCTCATGGGAGAAATTAGGGGGTGTTTTTCACGCTGCAGTTATAGACCTGGGTGAAATGACTCTGTGACATCTTGTATCAGCTTTTGTGTGTACTGATTAAACCCTTCTGCACACACAGAAACAATAAACCCTGGTTTAGAGCTGAACTCAGGTAGCCTTGTCAGGCCAAGCAGGAGGCCTACAGAAGTAGAGACAGGATCCTATAAAACCAGGACAGAAACACTGACAAAGAGTAGCTTTTGAACTGAATTTTGAAATTCAAAACCCTATGTTTATAGTTTTATAATACAGCAGCTAAGATTTAGTTGTATCTTTGTGTGCAGGAGTTTGCTATGGATGGACTCGTGAATATTGTGGGAGGCTGTTGTGGGACCACTCCAGGGCATATCAGGTCACTGTCTTTTTTATATGACAAGAAAATGTCTTTGTTAAATTTCATGCACTTTTTGAAAGTTTTAAAATATTTTCCCTCCTTCTTCCTCATACAGGGCCATATCTGAAGCAGTTAAACACTGTAAGCCAAGAGTTCCTGCTGCTGAGATTTATCAAGACTACATGCTGCTGTCAGGTATTAAAACCATCTGTTTCCATCTGTGCAAACTGCTGTCCAACTTGGCACAAAAGCTATCTCTATAGAGACTTTCATGCTTAAACTAGTCAAATCCCAGTTGTTCTGGTTGATTGTGAATATACGCTAATGGATATGTTTTCAAATAGTGATTTATTTATTTAGACCTACTACAGAGAGAACCAGACCAGTAACGCTTTATATTAAGGTCCTTATAATAAGCGTTAGTTAATGGGTAATAAGGACCCTATATTAACATGTTAGACTATATTAGTGTTAATAATGGAAACATAAACAAGTTTATTGTTAAGATTATCACTTGTAAGAAACACACTGTTATGCATTTATTTAAAGTTAAAGGTTGAATATGTAGAATCTTTAATAAAAGCTATATTAACAAAAATAAAATAATGATACATCCACAGGGCATTTTAAGGGGTACAGAATGAAAGTCTGACTTAATAATTTTTTTTTTTTGACGGCTTTGACAATGACTTTCTGTCATATGGGTTTGTGCAAATTAGCCGTTACCCTGTATAATTCAGGACTTGACATGGAGCAGGCTGATCGCTTGACACACTCGGCAACGAACCTGATCTTCAGACACTAGATGACGGAGTTCTGCTCGTTCTCCATATTCAACCTTTAACTGCTTTTTGCAGCTACCAGATCTAAAGTGAGAACAATGCTTTGTTAGGATTAATATACTCTTTATTAAAGGGCTTGTTTTTCAGCAGTGATGCCCCGGTTACCTGGGGGCTGACTGCTGATTCTTTATTGTGGCTGGAATTGAACATGGGCACTTTGCTGCATGTCATCGCCTCAATATTTAAATATCTTTAAAAACTTTATTTAATAGCATTATTCTCGCTTTAGGTCCAGTAGTTGCAAAAAGCATAGTTAACTGTTAATAAAAACATAATGATTTTCTTTTGAGTGCATAGAAATGTCTCATGATATAACAAACATGTTTATAATGCTATTATTAACACTGTAGTCTTGTTTTCACATAATAATGCTATTAAGCATCTAATGAGGCCTTTATTACCTATTAACTAATGCTTATTACGAGGACCTTTAATATAAAGCGTTCCCCAGTGACTTTTGGTGTGAAGCCTCCGTGTGCTTCCATCTGTTCCTGTTCTAATTTTCACACTCACGTCACGTTTACCTGTTCCTTTATTCATTCAGTGTAATGTTATTTGACGAAACCAATGAAACTTAACTTGAGTCCACTCATTGGTTTCCAAGGTTAGGAATAAACTTTCAACAACTCTTTTTTTCCCTCATTTTTAAATTACTCAAAGTCAACGCTTCCTGTTCTGCTGTTTCATAATAAAAGCTTTCTCTTCCCTGTTGTGTTGAGATTTACAGAAAGTAGCTTAACAACTACTGAAAAATAAAAACAAAGGAGAAGGAATAATTAGTGATTACAGTCGTAACACTCAGAATAAAGGTAATTACAACCGCTTCAATGTTTTTGGCTAGTGTTCTTTCATTTCACTACTGGCATTTGTATAAGAATTAAAACATATGTGAACCAATTAAAGTTCAAATGTCCAGGCATGGGAGTTTGCTCATGCTTTTATTTTTTAAAATATGACATCTCCTTTCGCCCCACTACCCCTGTTTGTCCAACATGTGGTGTAATGTTAATGTGATCTCATTTCCAGGTTTAGAGCCATTCAGGATCGGTCCTTACACCAACTTTGTTAACATTGGGGAGCGCTGTAACGTGGCTGGATCACGCAAGTTTGCCAAGTTGATCATGGCAGGAAACTATGATGTGAGACATATTTTGATATTATTGTCATCATTATTATTATTTAATTTGTCATTTTTAAACATTTTCATCTAATCATGAGCATAGATGAAATGGTAGCTTGCATCTTCCTGTTTATATGGTATACATTTCTCTGTTTGTTGTCCAGGAGGCTCTAAGCATTGCCAAGACCCAGGTGGAGATGGGAGCCCAGGTCCTGGATATCAACATGGATGAGGGGATGTTGGAGGGGCCAACAGCTATGACTCGATTTTGTAACTTAATTGCTTCTGAGCCAGACATTGCAAGGGTAGGTGATATAAATGTTGTGGAAATGAACACATGCAATTTGATTAAAATTTTTAAATATGAATTTGCCATTTTACCATATTGGTTATATTGCAACCAAATATACGGTGTATAACAGAAATTAACACTCTATCTGCCACATTACAGTTGTGGTTCGGTAGTCATGCTAGTATGGCTCTATGGAAGACACTGTAAGTTGATCCAGACTGAAATATCTACTATTTGATGGATTGACATAAAATATGATACGCAATGTAAGAGCATTGTTATATTGAGGCATCAGAGAGTGATTGCGTCATCAAACAACAAAAACCGTGGCACAGTTTTTTCCTGCTATTGAAAGGGCACATTATTCAGATAGTAAGATTGATGAAGCATGGACCGCAGTTATATCCTCGGCCCCCTGGTTAATTCATGGATTATGCCGGTTGGGTCATAAAAATAACATAACAACAAAAAAAAAATTAGGTTAATAGTTGGTGGGTGAAATAATAACCATTAATGAGGAAAATATTATTTACATTCTCTAAAATGTGAACAGAGCAGAGTTGCTGTCTGCTGTTGCTCGCCTGTGCAAATTTACGCACAAGAAACGGATACTGAATTGATTATTTCAGAAGATAATTTTAGTTATTTTTCCTCTGTAAAGTATATAACTAAAGTTCTTAGTTTCTTTTGCTTAAATGTCCCAAGATAATTTGCTGCAGTGACTTTATTGTGCCCATTGAAAAATGTACAATTACTGAAAGCATTGATCATAAAGTAAAACACTCAGACATCAATATAATACATATCTTAAAAAGCAACAGCCCACAGGGGGAGTGAAAATCATTCATTCAGGTGGGTAGCAGGTGGAGGATTTAAGCATACAAGTGGATTTGGATGGCATTGGAGCTGTTCTGCGCATCCTGCTTGTGACACACACAGCAGTGCTGCTGCTCCTCCTCCTCCTCCTCCTCAGTGAAACAGGTTTACAGTTTATTTGCTCATATGCAGTCAATTTGAATCGTTGATGGGACAGAGGACTGTGAGATTGCAGAGGGTCTGTCGCTTTGTGCACAAGCAGATCCGTTTCCTCAGAAGAAAACTGCTAGTGTAAATAGCAATGTGCCAGGGGAATGGGAGATGACACTCTGACTGGTTTCATTTATGTTACGCTCAAAACACACATGTAATTTAGCAGATGAAAAAGTTAATAACCAACCTATGAAATAATGTGCTCTCCTTCTCCCCCCAGGTTCCTCTGTGTATCGACTCTTCTAACTTCACAGTGATTGAGGCTGGGCTGAAATGCTGTCAGGGGAAGTGTATAGTCAACAGTATCAGCCTGAAGGAAGGAGAGGAGGAGTTCCTGCAGAGAGCTGCCACTGTGAAGCGTTACGGAGCTGCTGTGGTGGTCATGGCCTTCGATGAGGAGGGACAGGTAGGGAGGAAAAAATACTCACACGTACAAAAAAAAAAAAAACATGTGTGCTGACAAGTCTGCTGTCTTCTCAAGGCCACGGATACCGAGCGTAAAGTGGAGATCTGCACTCGGGCCTACAAGCTCCTTGTTAGCAAAGTGGGATTTGATCCCAATGACATCATCTTTGACCCCAACATCCTCACCATTGGTACAGGCATGGAGGAACACAATGACTATGCTATCTACTTCATCAGGGCAACCAAACTTATCAAGGTAATGCATCTTTCAGTCCGAGGAACAATTGCTGCATACTGCAATAACAAAAATATTGTAAATTCTACTTATGTTTTGGTGTGTATATGTAGGAGACATTACCAAGAGCCAAGGTTAGTGGAGGTCTGTCCAACCTGTCCTTCTCCTTCAGAGGGATGGAGGCCATCAGAGAAGCTATGCATGGAGCATTTTTGTACCATGCTATCAAGGTGAACACTAACACACAGTCAGCTATCCATCACACCACACACCGCACTGTCAATAGAGTTCAAGGTGAAAAATAGTGAACCATTCAGTCTGTGGTCTATTGTAAATAATAACAACAATGTTTTCATGTTTCATGTTTTTTTTAACACTTTATTTGTAATTTTCCAATCATACAAAACAATCATATTCTCTATTTTACAAATAACCATACAAAAAGACAGACCGAACTCAAAAACAACCTGACAGACTTGGCAGAGACAACAGACGGACATAAAATAAGATAAATAAATAAACAATAAAAAGAATAATAGTAAAAAAAAAAATTGAAAAAAAATGAAAGTTAAATTGAAAGAAAAAAGGGTAGGAGGTGCACCTAACTTTACTTATTACAGGATCGACCATGGGCAGGTATAAACAGTCAGAGATCCAGTTCCAGACCCAGTAAATCGTTCACATATGATATCAGAGGGTCCCAGGTTTTGTAGAATCTGCTGATGGACCCATTGAGGGTACATCTGATTTTTTCCAACTTAACATTCTGCATAACGTCCCTAATCCAATGCCGGTGTGATGGAGGAATAGCAGCCTACCATATAAATAAGATCAAGCGTCTAGCTAATAGGGAGGATAATGCAATGACCCTGTGTAAATGAACAGGGGGAACAGATCCCACTGTATCAGAAAATTAACCAAAAACAGCAACCAATGGAGAAGATGAGATGTTATGAGCATGAACCTTAGAGATAACTTCAAAAAAGGATGACCAGAAAGGAACAAGTTTCGGACAAGACCAGAACATATGATAGGAAGTAGCTGGAGTCTGTTTACATCTATCGCATAATGGGTCTACGTTCGGAAATATCCTTGCTAATTTAGCTTTTGAAAAGTGCAATCTGTGTAACACTTTAAACTGTATTAAAGCATACCTGGAGCACATAGAAGAAGAGTGGACTCTCATCAGACAGTTGAGCCCACAAGTCATTTTCCCACTGTTCCTGAATGTGTGAAATAGACAGGTTGCATCTATTCATGATATGGGAATAAATAAATGATATTCTGCTCTAGACCAGCATATTGACCCTTAATAGGGAGTCCAAACAGCAAGGAGAGGGGGATGCAGGAAAACTAGCGAACTTTTCACGGGTAAGATTTCTAACTTGCAAGTATTGCAAAAAAATATTATTGGTCAGACTGAATTTTCTTGACAGTTGTTCAAAGCTAGCAAAAGTGTTATTAACATACCTTGTTATACCAAATTTTGAAGCCATTGTCCATTAAGGATGTTTGAAAAAGATGAATATGTATTATTGGTGAGTGAATAGAAACACTCTGAATACCCAGACATCTCTTAAACTGATTCACAACACGTAGTGATTGAGTTACAATTATGTTGTCTCATCTCATCTCATCTCATCTTCATCCGCTTATCCGGGGTCGGGTCGCGGGGGCAGCAGCTTTAGCAGGGGACCCCAAACTTCCCCACGTTTACCAGCTCTAACTGGGGGATCCCGAGGCGTTCCCAGGCCAGTGTGGAAATATAATCTCTCCACCTAGTCCTGGGTCTTCCCCGAGGCCTCCTCCCAGCTGGACGTGCCTGGAACACCTCCCTAGGGAGACGCCAAGGGGGCATCCTTACTAGATGCCCGAACCACCTCAACTGGCTCCTTTCAACGCTAAGGAGCAGCGGCTCTACTCCGAGTTCCTCACGGATGGCTGAACTTCTCACCCTATCTCTAAGGGAGACTCCAGCCACCCTCCTGAGAAAACTCATTTCGGCCGCTTGTACCCGCGACCTCGTTCTTTCGGTCATGACCCAGCTTTCATGACCATAGGTGAGGGTAGGAACGAAGATTGAACGGTAGATCGAGAGCTTTGCCTTCCAGCTCAGCTCTCTTTTCGTCACAACGGTGCGGTAGAGCGACTGCAAAACCGCCCATGCTGCTCCGATTATCCGGCCAAACTCACGCTCCATCGTCCCCTCACTCGTGAACATTATTAATTAGTGATGGTAGGGTTGCTCAGAGTGATTGTGGGATACTTGTAACCTTTTCAATCTGGAGCCATGCAGGGATCCTATCATTCCATTTTTTTAACCACAGAGAGATGGTATTAGTTATTATAAGTTCGCAGCCCAATAATACGTGCGCAAATTTGGAAGTGAAAGCCCACCTACACTCTTTGGTCTCTCCATAAATTATTTTCTTATGCAAGCTGACTTATTATTTCATATAAAGGAAGAAATCATTCGATTAAATGCCTTGAATAAGATTATGGTATATAAACGGGAAACGTCTGAAATAAATATAGAAACTTTGGTACAATATTCATCTTTACAGAATTTGTTCTCCCGATGAGAGATAGGGGCAAAATAGACCATTTTTGATATCTTGTTTGCACTGTTCCAACAGAGGAGTGAGGTTACTTTTAGATAGACTGTAATAGGATTTGGTGACTTTTACACCTAGATATGTAAAGGACTTGGCAGACAACTTAAATGGCAGATTGGGATATTCTCTGGCATTGCAACGGGTTTAGTTTAAACCCAGATATGTTTCCAAATTCCTGCTAGATTCTAAGGATTTCAGGGATAGTTGTGAAGGGGTTGGTGACGTAAAGAAACAAGTAATTTGCGTAAAGCGAGAGGGTGTGAGTTAGGCCACCACGAGAGATACCTTGTATACTATTATTGCATCTAAGAGCTATGGCAAGTGGCTCTACAGCTAAAACAAAAAGCAACGGACTCAATGGATCCCCTTGTTTCGTCCCTCTGTGAAGAGGAAAATACTCAGATGAGATACCGTTGGTATAAACTGAGACTGTTGGATCAGTGTAAATTAGTTTGATAAGGTGAGTGAAATTAGGGCCAAAACCAAACCTGCCAAGTTTATGG
The DNA here is from genome assembly GCF_963691815.1 of Echiichthys vipera. NCBI lineage: Eukaryota > Metazoa > Chordata > Actinopteri > Perciformes > Trachinidae > Echiichthys > Echiichthys vipera. The sequence goes on along the minus strand of NC_139843.1, from coordinate 27,152,376 downwards.
AAAAGAAATAATCGTCTCAGGTTAAAATAGGATTGTCTGCCCTGGATAAACCCAGTCTGGTTCTCCGAAATGATATGAGGAAGAATTTTCTCGAGCCGGAGTGCAATGGCCTTTGAGAACACCTTACCGTCGCAGTTTGTTGAGCTGATAGGTCTGTAGGATGATCAATCTCGAGGGTCCTTTCTTCTTCTCTTATTCTTATTTAACAACAGTGCAATAGATGCCTGGCGGAGTGTAGGCGGAAGATTGTTATTCTTCAGTGCTTCTGCATAGCGGAGAGAAGAAGGGGGGCAAGTTTATCCTTAAATTTTTTATAAAAATCAGTTGGAAGCCAGGGGCTTTTCCACTCTGAAGAGACATTATTGCATTGCTAGTTTCCTCCAGCGTCAAATTTTGTTCCAGTCCTTCTTTAGAGTCAGAGTCAATTGTAGAAATGTTCAGATTAGAAAAAAAAGCGTCAAATTGGTTGTGATCTGGTGTTGAATCTGAAGAGTATAGTTTAGAATAGAACTCTTTAAAGCAGTTGTTAATAGCTGGTGATCCTCCATTGAGGAGCTATCAGATAGCGTAATCTGCGAAATAAAACGGGGCGCCGCTTTTTGGCGGAGTTGACTAGCTAATAGTTTGGAAGGTTTATCCCCCTCTTCGTAGAATCTACTACAGGACTTAGAGATGAGCCTTTCCGCTTGGGTTGTAGTTAAGAGATCAATTTCAGTTTGTAAGCTTACTCTCCTCCTAATCAAATTAGGGGTCGGAGAACCAGATATAAGTCTGTCCAGAGCCTTAATTTCTGAAGATAGCTCCTCAATATTCTTATACTTCATTTTCCTAATATAAACTGAGCGAGACATAATCTATCCCCTGAGATACGCTTTAAGTGTCTCCCAGAGGGTCGAGGCTGAGACACCATCAGTCCTATTTACCTGCAGAAAGAAATCTATTTGCTCTGTGATGAATTTCACAAAGTCTAAATCAGCCAGCAGAAGTGTGTCAAGCTGCCATGTCCGTTTTTCTTCGGAGCTGGAAGAGTTACCTTAATACTAACCGGGGCATGATCAGAAATTATGATTGGATCATAGTTGCAATCTGTAATAACACTAAGCAAATAGGGGTCAACCAAGAAAAAATCTATCCTGGAAAATGACTTGTGTACATTAGAGAAAAACGAATGCTCCCTTTTGGTGGGTTGTTTAAATCTCCATGGGTCTATAAGTTCATGTAAGTCTATGAACGACTGGATTGTTTGCACAGATTTAGACGGTCTTAGTACAGACTGAAAAGAGCGATCCCAGACAGAATCCATCACCAGATTGTAATCCCCAGTCATAATCAAGTGATAACTATCCAGATTAGGGATGGAACTCAGCATGTTTTTTTAAAAAAACATCATCGTCATAGTTTTGGCCGTAAATATTGACCGATACTAGGCGAAGTTGAAACAGCTCTCCCACAACCATTACGTATCTGCCATTTGGGTCCGAGACAGTATCTGATACAATGAAACAAACCTCTACATTCAAACTGTGAATGAAACATTTGCCACACCAATTCTTTGTGACTTTTAGACTGGTCTCGATTTCGAAGGTGGGTTTCCTGTAAAAAGGCAATACCAACCCCAAGATATTGTAAGTGAGAGAGAACCCTTTTTCATTTGAGTGCCTGATTCAAACCCTTCACATTCCAGCTTATAATTTTCATGTTATCTTTCCCTGGGACAAGATGTTTATTACTCTGTGTTATTGGAACCACTCAATTCCAAGATACCTGCGTCTAGCCCATTTGAATGGAAAAAAAAGAAAATGGGTAGGTTCACAAACCGTATATAGAACAAATACCACATCAAAACAAATACATTTAACACATAAATAAGCCTTAAGTAGGCCATACCCCCCAGAAAACTCCCGCTACCCGCAATGTTGGATACCTTTTTTCAACCATCGATGAACCTGTACAACAATGTATTGTACAATCGTTCTCTTTAGCCAACAAAGTTTGAGAAGTTTCCACACTGCTCAGTCTCTTGTCGAACTCATTCAGCCCGTAGTCCACATCAGTAATTCGTTGGCCATACACACACAGGATCGAAAGTAGAGAAGCATTACACGCCTGGTTCTCCTCCTGAAACGAGTTGATACAGGCTTGCACAGTGGTGACTGCATTAGCCAGGGCGTCCATGTTGCTTACATTAGCACCTGTTTCTGCGCCAACGCTAGCCGAGGAGTCCAAATCGCCTCGTGTTGTGGCTTTCCCACTTTGTTGTTTGGGCGGTTTGGGAGGTATTCATCCACTCTTAAGGTTGTTAAGTACCTTAGCGTGTTTTTCCAACGGAGTTTGACCGGTTATGAGGTCCAAAATGTATAAATTTGATAGATTTCAGCGGGAGTTGCAGAAGACACGTCTACTCGCCACTCATGCTCAAGCGCGCCCCCTTCAAGAGAGTTTCTAAAAGTATTTTCTATGCTATGAGTACCACAAATGATATTACGTTTACCTCATAGACTGTATGTAAAGATGGATGACTTGACAGCTCCCCAACAGTGAAGCCTTAGCTTCTCGATCTCTCCCTGGTGGCTGGCTGCAGTATAGATCATCAAATCCCCTCCATGTTAGCAGAAGTGTTTGTTTTAATTAGTTATTTGGTCAAACATCATGTTTGACAGCTGTTATCGACGGTTGGTCTCCAGATCACCACTGTGCAGATTCTTGTAGCAAAATTACAACATGGCGGTGCCCATAGCCAGGATATTTTGGCTTCACGTTTGTACATTGGTAGGTAGTGTAGCTGCGTCATCCATATTTATATACAGTTTATGGTTCACTTCTGTTGTATTGAAGCGGTGGCATTAGTCTAGGCAGCAGAGTTCTCAAAACCATCTCCATGGCTACATACTGTACCTTACAAGCAGAAAGGTTTTTCTGAATTGGTGAACTGCCGCTTAAATTAGAGTTCTCATGGCAGTCTGGGCTCTAACCCAGGAATCATCTAGCCACACAGTAGAAACCCATTCAGAGAAGGACCTCAAATCCATAATGAGCCATACAGTATATATTTAATCATATTGTATATCTGGTAGTAATTCTCAGGATTTGAGCAGTAAATATGAGTGAATCTCTCTCTCTGAATATGCCACAGAAAACATAAATGTGGAGGTTCCATTTCTAAATCTCCTGATATCTCTGTGATTCACAAACAGGCTTTTAATTGTAACACACTGTCTCTGTCTGTGTCTCAGGATGGTATGGATATGGGGATAGTGAATGCCGGTAACCTGCCGGTCTATGATGACATAGATAAAGAGCTGCTGTTGCTGTGTGAAAACCTCATCTGGAACAGAGACACGGATGCTACTGAGAAACTACTGGCCTACGCACAGGTATACACATATACAGAAAAATAATACACCGGCTTGTTGTTGCTTTGGTTCGGTTATCAGATTTTTCATACTTTTCACAGAACAATGTGAAAGGAGCGAAGAAGGTGGTTCAGACGGACGAATGGAGAGAAGGAAGTGTGGAGGACAGGTTAGAGTACGCTCTCATTAAGGTAAGATATTTGAGGATTAGATTAGATTAGGTTTATGGGAGAATTTTCCAACTGATTTTAATTCCTCCAGGATTCATCTGCATACTGGTATTACTTAAATTTCAATAGCTTTCAGGATGCAAAGAAAGTGGTCTTTACACTAATGTCCACACTTAGTCAGCCAAGTCTGGAAACACATAATTTCATCATCATGTAAGCCTGCTCAGACATAGTTAGGGATTGTTTCATTTCTTTTTCTTCTTCACCGTATGTTAGTGTGGACAAATGAAGGATTGATGTGCTTGTAGTTGTTCTATATACTCTGAATCAGCTCATTCCGCTCCGAATACATTGGGCCCAAAACAGAAATCATATTTCTTTACTCGGCACTATGATCATTTAAATGTCTGCTGACCTACACCTACTGTACAATTAAAGATGTATTTATTATATTATATTTATTTTGTAAGACAACCTTGCAAACATAAAATAGTAGGGATGTCCGATAATATCGGCCCACCGATATTATCGGCCGATATTGAGTTAAAAATGTAATATCGGGAATTATCGGTATCGGGTTTTTACATCCGATGTTAGTTCTGTAGGCTTCAGCATTTCCGAGTGTACCTGAATGCAACACGGGCCGTTTACAGGCGCGTGCTTGATGACGTATAACAACAACAACACGCTTCACTAGTAGGTTGCTAACCGTGGCTAACAAGCTTCAGCTCCCCCGGTGCATGAGATGTCCGTGGATTGGAAGTATTTCCAAGTGTCATATACTAACAGTATATGTGCGCTTTGCAATGACTGCAAGGCGTTAGTTATGAGAGGAGGAAACAAGGCGTCTTCTTTTAGAACATCAAATTTGATCACCCACCTCAAGAAGATTCATGGGGAGTGATAAGCTACATCTGTGCAGCAAAGTGATGGAAAGAAGCAACAGCCGACACCGAGAAAAAAACGTTTTCTATCGCTCAAGATGCCGGGTTCACCAAACATGTGGAGTTCCTCGAGCCCCGTTATGTCTGTATAACGCCCAGTCGCAAGTATTTCTCAGACCAGTGCTTACCCGAATTGCACAGCATTGTTTACTGTCACGTCGAGAAGGTAATTTCTGGTGCTGTATCCGTTAGATCCAATACAGGTTAGCATGTTGAGCTTAACTGCTAATTTATTGATTGTATTATTTGCCAAGTTACGGCCGGTTACTCAGTCTGGAAAAAGAGGACTATGTTTGTTTACTTCTCTGGACTGAAGCTATGCATCTTCCTTGTTGTGATGTTGTCTGTAGTGTTGTTTGAGGCAAAATATTCTCTCTAAAAACACAAACAAATAAATGAATGGCACTTTTTTCAATAACTTATTTTGTACAGACTGTGTTTACATTTGAAAAGCCGTGTTGCATTTATGTATGCATCCAGTGGGGCATCACATAAAATTAGGCATAATGTGTTAATTCCATAATAGGTGATATGTGATGAATTTTGGTGTAAAAAGGCTGCATATATCGGTATCGGGTGATATCGGTATCGGAAATTAAGGGTTGGACAATATCGGAATATCGGCAGAAAAGCCAATATCGAGCATCCCTATAAAATAGTGATTGGTTTTCAGTGCAGCAGTACAGGATTATCTGTCTGAATGGATTAACAGTCTGAATCTGCCTCATCATCAGTTGGATTTAATCAGTCTAACTCTGTTGAGCTCCTACATCCTTGTAAACATGTAAAATTCTGATATTTCATCTGTGTTCGCGGAGCTTGGAAGAACGGGCCAGTGTATTAACGGTGAGGGGGACGGGATGTTCAGGGTGAGATAAATGTGCAGTCCATGCCACATAGAAGTGCTGTACATCCGGGCAAGGTTATTGCCTACACCCTTACAATGTGATACGGATCACATTATATATCATTTTGAAAAAAGACTATGTCCTACACAGAATTTACTACTACAACAGCTGTGTTATAATTCTGTATAACTTTGATCACACGTCCACAGAGATCATAAATAAAACATGTTGTTTCTGATCTCAGAGTTATTAATTAATGCAAATGAAATATTCTTACATTTTTAAACTTAACATTTTTGTATGAATGTTTGTTTTGAATTGACACATGCAGTGTTTGTTGACTGGCTTTGGCTGCCACCTGTTGACTTTATAATGCACTGCACCATACAGTAGGTAATGTTTATTTTTCTGCCGTCACAGCATTTACTGCTGTATCAATACACGTGTCAGCAAAGAATACGTCACACTATATTGCCCTATTGATATTTTGAGCGCAGCCCTCGTATACATCATCTAAAAGCTGTGAACCTGAAGATAAATTTCAATTTGCAGGATAGCACAGAGTGTATAAAGTCTTAGATCATCATTGGCTCCGTTCACACTGCAGCTTTTAATGCACAATTCCGATTTATTGCTCAAATCAGATTTTTTTGTTTGGCTGTCCACATTCGACTTTAAATGTCTGTCACGCTCCTGAAGTGACCCGCATGCACAGTTGATCATTGATGCCGTCATGCCACAACCGTGTTACGGAAGAGAACATGGCAACGGCAACCCGTATTGTATTTCCCTCTCCCTCCCTGTAACTCAAAAAACACTGACAGACGAGTTCTATGGATTTACTTATCTTTTAAGAAATATCAAAAGCAACGTTTCCATTACAGTGAAATACCCGGTATAAGGTGGGTTGCCTTCGCCGAAACGCCATTTATTTGAATGTGCCCCTTTGGCTTCCGTTGGCGCTGGCGAAGAGCAGGTCCTTTTTTCTCCCCTAAAAAAGCCTCGTTGCTGATAGGATATAGCTCTAAGCACCACAACAAAACACTTACTTTTTTAAAGCCGGCGAAATAGAGAGAAGACACTTATATCCAGTGGTGTAGTGCTATTTTTTTTTTTACCATCGGAGTGTAGAAAATGACGTGTGCACGCGCATCTGTGCACGCACTTGTTAAAATGAGTGCTGCAGCGGCCTAGGTTAGATTCTGACCTGCGGCCCATAGCTGCATACTGGTAAATCCCTCTGGGGTCCTTTTTTATAATGGAGACACGCCAAGTGAGAGGACATCTGAGAGGGGTTGCCCTGAAACTTTCCCAGTGGACACATAACCTAGATGGAAACGCACCTAAAATCAAACATAGTTTGGACTACTAACAGTTCAGCTGTTGTCATTTTCATGTTTTTTTTTTTCAGGGAATAGAGAAGTATGTGGTTGAGGATGTGGAGGAGTGTCAGGCTCAGGTTGACCGCTACAAGAGGCCCCTTCACATCATCGAGGGCCCCCTGATGAACGGCATGAAGGTGGTAGGAGATCTCTTTGGAGCTGGGAAGATGTTCCTCCCACAGGTAAGATGGCGGTGCATCATCAACCTGTGGCCTCAGCATGTTTTGCTATGGCTTTGAGTTTTCTGTTTATTTGTGTTTCAGCATTTAGAAACAGTAATACAACTTTAAGTCCTGTGGGTTTTCAGGTGATCAAGTCGGCTCGTGTTATGAAGAAGGCGGTGGGCTATCTGATTCCTTTCATGGAGAAGGAGAGGGAGGAGATGAAGTTATTGTTGGGGTCAACTGAAGATGTGGTCAGTCTCAACTAAAAGAAGGGTGCACTTAGTAGTTGAATTTTAAGGCAGCTCTGATTCCCACTAAGGTCAAGAATGATTTTCACTGGACACCTACATGTGATGTCACAATACTATTTCAAAGTAGTGCATCTCTGTTAAACCCCAAAAATTCCATTCAGTTATACAGCTTTCATTATGAGAAAGTCCCAAATAACTTGCAGTGCATGGCCTGATTTTTTTTTTTTTTTTTAAACATGATCATGTGTCCAAAGGTAAAAAACTATGAGAGATCCTGTAGTCAAACATCAAGGACACGACACAAAGCGGCACAACTGTCTTGCTTGTTTCAGACCGACACAGACACTTTTCACGCCCAGTGCCCATGGTAGCAAATGTAGTTGTGCCCATATGTGCGCCCATAGGTGTTTTGGTCTTAAAATGAGGTGTGGTCAGATGCACTTTTGGTGCTTCGCTAGATTGAGGCAGCAGAAAGTTAATACACATTGTAAAAATGGACAGGTTTCCTCCTGTTTTCTGGTCCTTCAATTCCTCTGATGTTTCCTCCTTGATCTGCAGGATCCCTATCAGGGCACCATAGTTCTGGCTACAGTCAAGGGAGATGTCCATGATATTGGCAAGAACATCGTAGGTGTGGTGCTGGGTTGCAACAACTTCAGGTAAAACTGGTTTGCTGCTGAAGGCCTACCGTTCCATCTCCAATTCTCCAGTGCACATTAGGTTCTACTTCTTCAACACTTTCTAAGTGTATTCACAGTCTATTGCAGTGTGTTGTAAATAGTAGTAAGTTTGTAATATGTAACATTTGAAAGAAGCAGTCAGAAAGCAGACTTTGTAAGTGATTATGGACAGGTGTATGATAACTAACTGAAGAACAAAGAAATGCAAAGAGGAACACTTGTGTGAGTGCTTTCTGTTGGATTAAGGATGTGTCCTGTCTTTCAGAGTGATCGATCTGGGTGTGATGGTTCCCTGTGATCAGATCCTCAGAGAGGCCGTCACACAGAAAGCAGGTACAGTGTTTGTGAGTTTGTGATGCTGACAGACAGACGTGAAAGTTTTAACAACAGCCAAGAAGCTCTGAATTAATCAAAATGTTTGGATGCTCCTCTAAGTGGCCTCTGCAGTAGCTCACAGCATTTACAGTACGTACCATTTTAGAATATTAGTAGTGCATTTGTTCACACTGTGTAGTGTACGTTGACCATTTTTCCAGGTCCAATACTGATTATTAGCAGTTAATGAGACAGATAAAGGATATTTGAAACAGATATGCATTTACAGTTAAAATGAATGTTTTGCATTAAAATCTTACTTATGACATAAAATATACTTAATGTAACAAAAATTTAAAATACATTTTGAAATTATCCCTAACCCTAAAGCTGGAGCATTTGAATTAATTCTATACTGAATCTGCAAGCTAACTATTATCATCTAAGTCAAATACATTTAAAGAGTCAAAAGTAGTATTTGTCTCCAAGATCAGATGAAGTAACATGAGAAAGTATTTATTAAGTCAAGAACCTTAAATGTACTAGGGCAGTACGTGAGTAAACATACGTGGTTATACCCCCACTTGGTTTAACAGTTTCCCTCAACTCTAGGACGTTACAAGAAACAGCTTTAGGACAATTCAGCAGCGTTTTTATTAACAGGTAACTCAGTTGGTTTTAGTCATCTGGCTAAATAATGAACAAGTAAATGTATTTATGGATGTTTGCTAAGGCATTCAAATGATCTGTAAGAGACTTGACGTTACTGTCGGCTAACGTTACATAACAAGTGCAAACACATTTGCACTGTGGATGCTTAAAGTTGTAAGATTTTCTTCTAGTTAATTGTCTTTTCAGTTCCTATCTATTACAGAGTGAGTTAAAACAATGGTGATTGATCATGTGACCCACTAATGAAAGCACTTGTTGCCTTTTTGCTGAGTATTCACATCTGTGTGTCTGTGGAGACATTCCCCCTCTAGATAGAAAGAAGCCGCCATGTTAGTGACGCTGCTGACAGCGGTTGGTCTGTCGGCCCAGATCATCACCAACAGTTATGCTGCGTTCACTAGTATTTGGAAATTTCGACTTCTGAGTCAGGCTTGTAGTAAGGGCAGAAGGTGTGTGTGTGTGTGTGTGTGTGTGTGTGTGTGTGTGTGTGTGTGTGTGTGTGTGTGTGTGTGTGTGTGTGTGTGTGTGTGTGTGTGTGTGTGTGTGTGTGTGTGTGTGTGTGTGTGTGTGTGTGTGTGTGTGTGTGTGTGTGTGTGTGTGTGTGTGTGTGTGTGTGTGTGTGTGTGTGTGTGTGTGTGTGTGTGTGTGTGTGACATGTGGGGAGGTCAATGTGTTTCAATAAAGTTTACAAAAGAGCAAAATCAATAGTCAACACTCATAGTGACCATGAACGTGACAAGATGGAGGCTCTGAAAGAACAGGCGCACCTGATACATCTTACGGCCACAGAGGCTGCTCGAAACAAGATATCTAAATTCTTATGGAGTACAACTTTAAATACGTCCCACTGGCACCATTGCTTAAAATACAACATTGGCTGTGGCTCCATACATCATTTTAATTTAATTCAATAAAATTTTATTTATAGTGCCAAATCATAACAAAAGTTATCTCTGGACACTTTACAGACTAGGTATAGACCACACTCTATGACTGTGATTTATGATTTACAAAGACCCAACAATTTCCCCGTAGGTTTGGGAGGAAGAAAAGGAGAGAATTTTAAACACCGCTATCGCTTTTTACAACTTCAGTGTGGATGACTGTAATTACTATATTACTATATATACTCTATTGCTGGTATGAAGTCTAGCAAATCAGATAGTGTTGTGGGAGGGACATTACGTGAGGCCGTGTTAAGTTGTAACAGACCAGAAATAATTAATTATAATATTATTATTATATCGGTGATACTATAATCGGTAAATGCCAAATAACAGCCACCGCTACTCAGCTAGGCCGATAATCTGTTGACCCCTAGCAGAACCCTATTAACTGTAACACCAGCAAACGGCATGCCCGGTACAGCTTGCTCTCCTTCACTCGCTACAGCGAGAAGAAGGAGAGCACAGAAGAGGAAAGAGACCAGAGATATTACATTGTAGCAAATTCACTTTTAAACACTTTCAACACTTTTAAGCATCAGTGATGAGCGGTTCTCGAGCAACACTGAAGGCCAAGCAGCACTGTTCTACCTTATCAAAAATGATCATTCTAAGCAATTTACGTTTTTTCCGATCCAAAGTGTTGAAATGATTGTGGACGTAGTAACTGTTTTTCTTCATTAATAGCAGTAGCAGTAATGTGGGGTGTTTGCTGGCTTTGTTCCTGCAGATATCATTGGTTTGTCTGGTCTCATCACCCCCTCTCTGGATGAGATGATCTATGTGGCCAAAGAGATGGAGAGACTGGGAATGACAACACCACTGCTGATTGGAGGAGCCACCACATCAAAGTAACAAAAACACACACAAGCAGAAATCAAGCTGACTGATCCAGAAACGTTTGTCTATGATAGATAACCTGTGCTCGAGGGGTGTCCCAGACTAAAAATGTTCATAGTTGAATCTGATTGGTCATGTCTTGCCTATAGTCTACTAATCGTCGAATCAGTCTTTTTTTTTTTGCTCATGAAAAACCCTCCGACCCGGGCTGTCGAGCCATAGACATGAAGCAGACAGCGGCGGGTGCAAGTGAGTCCAGCACTGCGCGGCCACGCGTGTCGGGATTTGGAGGTTTTGCTGATGATTAAACAGTAGCAGACTGTTGTATTTGTGACGCACAGAAAGATTTAAAGCCCAGCCAAGGTGCCTTCTGACGGTGCCGGATCCTGGATAGTACAACTATTATGGGGGTTATTCCCGCACATTAAGGAGACAGATTAAAAGCACATGAGTTATTTTCACATTTTAGCAACAGTATTTATTAATAGGCTTATCTTTATACCCAAATAGGCTATTTATCATGGTTTATTGGGAGAAACCAAGGATCTATATGTAAAATCAGACAGCACCCCCAGAGCCAGAATGGAATAATCCATTGTTTCATAAGCACATTTTTCGTTGAATAGTTGACGATTCAGGGTCACCCCTACTATGCTCTCAGCTCTCATCAAACGCTCAAACACGTATCGCTTTAGTATGTGACTGGAAAAGTTAATGCAGCACACTGATTTCACATTTGATTTTGAGTTTGGACATGAATACTATGGAGGCTAATACATGTAATATATATGGTGCAGCAAAAATGGGTAAGCTAGGAGCTGGAGGTATATGATAGAAGGTAGTGTAAATACTTGTGTGTTGGGTTTTGATTAGGGCTGCAGCTATCAAATCTTTTTGTAATCGAGTATTCTACCGATTATTACATCGATTAATCAGATAAAAAATATATAATTTTCTGTAAAAATGTATTATCTCATCTCATCTTCAACCGCTTATCCGGGGTCGGGTCGCGGGGGCAGCAGTATTAGCAGTATTATAATTTGCGTTATTTTGCAAAAAATATATTATGTCTGGGGTAGGCCTATTTGGTGTGGTAACAGGGGTGGGTTTGTGACTCGCAATTTACTATGAATAAGTTTACTATTTAAACAATTCAAAGTGGTGCGTAAAATTCTACATGACGCACGTGTTTACTCAAACAGGTTTAAAGACAAATAGATTATTTTAGAAAATGAATTAGAGATAGATATTATCAGGAAGAGTGAGTCGCTCTCTTCCTGTTTACCGTAACAACAAGCAACAAACAAAACTCCACACATTTACTCAAACAAAACTCTAAAGACTGATCAGGTAGGTAACGATATGTTTAACATTCATGAAAAACTAAACAGAGGAATTCACGAGGACAGCTAACGCTACCCATTCTCTTCCTGTTTCTCCGTCACTACAGCAACCGCCCTCCTTAAACCAGAACAGCGGCGCTCGGTGAAGTGGCGTTAACAACAGGCTGCTTTGGGCTCAGGCGCTGAAACATCGATGGCGTGCTGTTGTGGTAGAACAGTTCTAGTTTACAGTGGACACATTGCACCTTTTTGGCTTCTAGTGTGAAATGATCCTTTGCCTTTTCCAGGTGTAGTGGTGTGCATCCGCAAAAACGGTCCGTGTGGAACAATGATCTCTGCGCTGAAGAGGCCGCATACCACACAAGATAGGAATTAAAGGAATCATTGAGACCGATGAATTTTTGTAATCGAGAAACTCGAGTAATTGTTTCAGCCCTAGTTCTGATTAAGCTTTCATTTGGAAAGAAGTAACTAATGATGTGCATCACAAGAGAAGTAGCTTTCTGCAGAAGAGTGTTCATCATCCAAAACATTACACACAATCATCTCTTCTAATCATAAGGTGATTTTATACAGAAAAGCCGCCACATTGGCGGCAATAGCCGTCCTGTCTATGTGAAACCGAGGCATGATATTCCTCCTTTCTCAAAAGCCGACTTTTGGGATAGGTGTAAACATGTGATGTGACGTGAAGCCATGACCTCGTTGACTTTCTCAAGTTCTTTAATTTGCTGATCACTTGTTCCTTCTCCTGACTAAAGCCACGTCGGCAACGTTTCGTAAAGAATCCCGTCTTTCATTGTCCCCGGGATCTAAAAATGTACGACTTTCTCTGTCAGCATCTCACAGATTTCACAGGCTTTCCAATCGTTCATCTTGACGGTCGATATTCAGTTTAAGTGATGACAAGGTGGTGACTTGCTGTCTCTCGTTTCTATGATCAGCTGTTTCTTGGGTTTAAAACTCCCGACTGTGGGTCGCACAACAGTTCACGTCGTCGACACCTCCGCTCAATGTGCCGACAAGCTGCAAAACTCTATTTACATGGAAATCGAGCTGCCAATATGCTTGGGGTCCAAGCCGGCGCATTTAGGGCAAATCAGGCCACGGTCTGTCTGAATACATGAACAAGAATGGCAAAAAGGTAGCAAATGAACATCTTACTGTCCAGTGTAAAAACACCTATCTAATGGATACGATTTCTGCAAACTAATTAGTTACAGTAGTGTAAGTAGTACCACCCCTGCTCACTAGTGTTGTTTTTGGCGGCCTGTTTTACTTTTAGTCTAGTCTAGTTTTAGTCGACTAAAAGTCTGAGCATTTTAGTCTAGTTTTAGTCAACGGAAATTGTATATTAGTCTCTTTTTAGTAATGCAATTATATTTAATCAATATGATAAAAGTACCTAGTAGTTTTGACAAAACCAACATTTCCTTTGAGCCAAATATGCATGTACAGGTCTGGAATAAGTAATCCAATTTATGTTGATGCCAAATTCAGTTCAGTGTGATTTGCTCTGTGAAATACAAAACTAGTGAAAGTATTTGGCCAACAAGGGGAAGTTTAGTGCACTTATAGAGTGAGTCAGTCAGGTAGAAACTAAAAACACATTTTACACTCTCACAAACAAATACACACACACAGGCACGCTAGTCTCACACACACACGCACGCTAGTCTCACACACACACACACGCTAGTCTCACACACAGACACACACACGCGTTAGTCACACACACACGCACGCTAGTTTTACACACACACACACACACGCTAGTCTCACACAGACACACACACACACACACACACGCTAGTCTCACACACACACACACACGCTAGTCTCATACACAGACAAACACACACACGCGTTAGTGACACACACACGCACGCTAGTCTTACACACACACACACACGCACACACACACACACACACACACACACACACACACACGCACGCTAGTCTCACACACACACACACACACACACTTGTTCGCAGCTCCAGTGGCTAACGTCTAAAGCTAGCGTTAAAACCCGACACATTAACCGTAGCCTCATGTCGCATGAGCTTTCTAAAACAGAAAGTGTCGTTATGTTATGTCTTGACTTACCTAAATGTCATTATGGGATGCCCTGAGGTGTCTCTTAAGATCCGTGTTTTTTTTTCCTGTGATTTTGTGGTCGCATCTCTCCAAACACGAGCCCCGGCTGGTGTCAGACTTTGTTCTCATGTTTCTTTAGTTGTTGTTAACGCTAACACTAACGTTAACGACACAGCAGCGGCATCTTCAGAAACTAAATAATGCGCGTGTGGGGATTGAGGAAGTGACGTCGCCCAGACGCGAGACTGGGAGAAAACTTCAAAATAATAATAATAATAACGTGACTAAATGAGACGAAACAACGTTATTTCGTCTCGTTTTCGTCAACGAAAATGAAGAGACATTTCATCTCGTTTTTATTAGTCAACGAAATTCCATTATATATTTCGTCCTAGTCATCGTCCCATGCCCAGCATTTTCGTTTCATCTCGTCTAGTTTTTGACGACAATATTTCGTCATCATTTTCGTTGACGAAAACAACACTACTGCTCACTATAACATGTTGATAATTTGCAGTGCTCTCTTGGGTAATTAGTGTGTTTTGTGTTTGACAGGACACATACAGCAGTGAAGATCGCTCCTCGCTACAGTTCTCCTGTGATCCATGTTCTGGATGCCTCCAGGAGTGTAGTGGTGGTAAGACATCACTGAAACTTTACTGGGCCTAGTATACCATTTGTCAGTCCTACCCTCTGACCAATAGAAAACACTACAGCATTCTTTTGGAATGAATAGAGAGGTATTTAGAAAAAGGCTACACAAATAACCCACTTTCTATGTGCTTAAATGTTTACGCCTTGTTTCCGAGTAGTCTGGTTCAGTTTGTTATACATCAGAACGGTTTATGTTGTCAAAAGTTTGACAGGGTGGGTGGGATGCCTAAGCACAGCACCGATCATCTGGGCCAAGTGTGAGTGCACTCTAAAGGTGTGTTTCCATTAGGGTAAAATGTGGACCAGAAATGGGTAATAGACGGTAATGCCTTAGGATTTTGAACTGGAACTCACTTAAAGAGCACATGTCTGCACAGGCTGTAAAATGTGATAAATTTGAAATGCCAACAAAGTTTTAATCTGCACCTGGGTTGGGATCAGCATCAAAATACAAATAGGAAGACAATCATGGGACATTTCCAGATTTATTCCCCAAAGTCAGTCCAGCAGTTTATGAGAGAATATTAGATAATGTCAAAAAAAAGGCATTAGAAAAAGAAAAACATGTATTTGATGGTGAGGGAGTTGATATTAGTTGATTTGGCCTCAGATTTCAAAGTGGCTCCAGTTAGATTAGTTCAAATCAGAGTGTTTTTCCTGCTTATTTCTCTGTCTCTCAGTCCTCGCAGCTCCTGGATAAGGCAGTGAGGGAGGAGTACTTTGAGGACCTGAAAGAGGAGTATGAGGAGATCAGGCAGGAGCACTATGACTCCCTGAAGGTAAGACTGGCTGATAGGAACACCAAGTAAGGTCTAATGCAGTAGTAAACTATAGGGGGTTTTACAGCTCTGGGACCTGAGTCCAGTGACACCCATCTTTGAGATCAGCATTGCATCCGTGTCTGTTGTACCTTCATCCCATCTAAATACTGGCTGTAACAGTCAGCTCCATCCAAAAACAATTTTACCCCAGAGAACACAGGAATGGCTGCTCTACCACTGCCTTGATGGAGTAGTTAGTTTGTGTGAAAGGGTGAGTTAGGATTTACCAAAGTCACATAATTACACAAACTAACTAACCAAACAAGGCATCTTAAACCAGCTACTCCTGTATTCTGTGAGCTAAAATGGTCAAAGCAGTCTGGTGGCTTTGAAGAGAGTGAAGATAATGGCTTTAGTTCCCCGTCAGAAAGGGTTGTCAGGCAGCAAGATAAAGTGGTGAAAATATTCTAAATATAGCATACACTGATATTGTTTTTTGTTTTTTTTACAAGCAGCAGTACATTGCTTAGCTTCTGTGTCTGAATTCTGTTTGGGGGTCTGTCAGGATTGAGTCTCAAACGAGCCTCAAGTGGCCACTTGAAACTGTGATATTTGTGTCAAGCAGGCCAAGTACAGTATATCATGATGCTTGACAGGAAGTCAAGAGGCAATCTCATGAAGTTAGATGACATGTAGAACTGTCTTTTCGAACAAAAAAGAACCTTTCCCAATATTCCTGTCACAGAAAAAGCAGTTTCAGAAATAATTTGAAATTTCCAAAAGTGTTCCAGACAAGTGTGAATGTAAACTTTTGACCACAACTGTATCCAATCATTCTTAGACTCACACTGCATTTTCTCACCTCTGATACTTGAATGTCCAGTTTTTTTCACAGTTGGATGGAAGTGTGTTTGCATAAGAATTTTAATGTTAAGAATATTGAGTATGCTCCTGATGAAATGTGTAAAATCCATAAAATCTCCTTGCCTTCCTCTCCCTCCTCCCTCTCACCTCTGTTTCCTCAGGATCGTCGGTATCTGTCACTTTCCCAGGCCAGAGAGAAGGCTTTACATATAGACTGGCTCTCTCTGGCCAGACCAGGTAAGACAGCAAAGATTAATAAGTCCCAGCATTAGGGACGGGTGTGAGTGAGTGATTGATTTCTTGTGTAGTCCTCATTTCAAATTAACTGGATTGGTAAACGGCACTCTAATTTTTTTTTGTGCATGTGCAGCACCTCTTGTTTCTGCGCTTGACCTGAGACACAAACACCTTAAATTTTTGGAACCCGCTCTTCACCTCACCATCAGGGAGAAGTTGTGTGACCTACATGATGGGGTTACTTTGTGTTAATGAAGAATTTATTGTGATACCAGAAAATAATTTAAAGTGCCAGAGTCCAGTATGTCTTATGCTGTTTATTCATTCTTGACCAAGGAGAAGAGAAGCGCCGTCAACACAAAGTAGTGTATGAAGCCACCTCTATTCTAATTCTCAAACTGGAAAGATTCTCATCAGATTCTTATACTAGGAGGGTGGGCCGAGACAGCCAGAGGAGATGTGCTAACATTTCATTGGCTATAATGCAGAAGTCCTGTGATTTAGAGTTGTCCACTACACTACTGAAGGAATAAACATTAACACAAGCTGTCTAGGGAAATGAAATTCTCCCTATCACTGTGCAAGGCCCAGACAACATGGAGGGGCAAAGCAGTGATGTTGGGGGCCGCAACGTCGCAAGCACTGATGATCTGGATCTGGAGGACTAGATCAAAAATAAAGATGTCAATGAGCTAGAAGCTTGTTTCAGTGAGCCATGCATTCATCCTCAGGAAAACCCACTGGAGTGGTGGAAGTCCAACAGGCACAAGCGATGTGTCAACACTGCCCCGGCTGATACCTGCCACCTCTGTGCCAGAGGAGCACCTGTTCTCCACAGCAGGATGATCATTAACAGAATGGGACCAGGATTTAATTATGTTTTTGAAATGAAACAAGGTTTTGAAGTTGTGGTTGTGAAATAAGTCTAACTGTGACTGTTGTGATTGAGAATAAGCATTAGGTGTTGGGTAGGCTATATTCCTGTGCATCATTATTCCTGCAGGATGATGCGTTGAGTTCAAAAATAGATTTGGAAAAACAAGTACTCGATTGGCCCTCGAGGAACTGATGTGATCCCTTGATCTTGGAATTAACTACTCGTGTCCATCCCTACCCAACATAATTCAAGCTAAACTCTAGCACAGATACACTGATACAGCATCTATCATGAGTACATGTCTCATATAGCTTCAGTGAGGTGTTGAAACAAGCAATTAGAGGACATACTGTATGTAATACTTTAGTGCATTGTTAAAGTGTGCTCTTTCTTTGTCTTTTGTTTCAGTGTGTCCTCAGTTCCTTGGCACCCGTGTGTTTGAGAGCTACGACCTGAACAGTCTGCTGGACTTCATCGACTGGAAGCCTTTCTTTGATGTGTGGCAGCTGAGAGGAAAATACCCCAACAGAGGTTACCCCAAGATCTTCAACGACAAGACTGTCGGTACGAGCTCGACCTCTGTCAGGGTTCTGTCACTGCAAGTTTTCGCAAACAAATCGAATAAACAAACACATTGGACTCAGTGTGCAAGGGTTCTATGCCACATTTAAAAACAACATAGAAAGGCCTTAAGTTTTAAAAAGTTTGTATATATTGTGAATTCACAGGTTTGATGCAAGTGACTATTCTACAGTTCCTGGTGATCTTAAAAACTAAAACAAGTGTACAGCTACAAGAAGACAAAAACAATGGCAGTGTTTTGATTATTATTTTTATTATTATTGATTCCCTTTTAAAATGTATTTTAGATAGAAAGTCATGGATGGCAGAGGACTTCTTACAGCTCAACCAGGACAAAACAGGTTTTAATTATTGGTCCTGAAGGCAAGAGAGAGAAACTTTTACCAAAACTAAATGCTTTTAAACATTCACAGTGCATAAACAACCTGGGCATTTTTATCGACTCTGAGCTTGATTTTATTCCACCCATCAGAAATAATACAAAGATTGGTTTTTACCATATTAAGAATATAACCAGAGTTCGCCCGTTTCTCTCCCTGGCTAGCACAGAGCTGCTAGTCAGGCTTGTAGTAAGGGCAGAAGAATAATAGGTGTGTGTGTGTGTGTGTGTGTGTGTGTGTGTGTGTGTGTGTGTGTGTGTGTGTGTGTGTGTGTGTGTGTGTGTGTGTGTGTGTGTGTGTGTGTGTGTGTGTGTGTGTGTGTGTGTGTGTGTGTGTGTGTGTGTGTGTGTGTGTGTGTGTGTGTGTGTGTGTGTGTGTGTGACAATTGAGGGAGTGGGGATGTCAAGGGGGTTTATTTTAATGTAAAGCACTTTGGGCTGCATTTTTATAGGTATGAAACGTGCTATATAAATAAAGCTGATTTGATTTGAGTAGTGAGTCAGTGAAATCAATCAATTATACTTTATTCATCCCAGAGTTGAAATTCAAAATGACTTCCAGCCTTGTTGTAACAGAAGTGGAACCGTGTCTGACCTCAGTGATGTTGTCTTCCTGCAGGTGTGGAGGCTCGACGTGTCTTTGATGACGCCCAGCGGCTCCTCAACCAGATGATTGACAGCGGTAGTCTGAAAGGGCGGGGCTTGGTGGGGTTCTGGCGTACCCAGAGTGATGGCGATGACATCCGTGTGTACAAAGATGATGTCACAGTACACAGAGACACCGAGCCCATCGCCACCTTCCATGGCTTACGGCAACAGGTGAGTTTCATAAACAGTTGCTTCATTGTTTTGTGTTCAGTGTCCGTCATGCACCGATAACAGGGCTGCACCATCTTAGCCAAAATGATAATCACCATTGTTTTGATCAGGATTGGGATCATAATTATGTATCATCTTTATTCATTAAATTTAGAAAAAATACTTTTATTGCACTTTTACATTTAAAGTTTTAATTTAATTAGATTTTCATTTCTTCTGGGTCAGATGAGGGCGTATCCTCCTGATGTTGTGCAACATATATCTGCACGATCAGGTTGTTGCAGCACTGTTGTCGGTAAGGGAGAGTCGGTCATTAAGTGTCACACCCAGGTTCCTTGCAGTCTGGGTGGGGGTCTACCACAGAGTTGTCAAGGGTGATAGTAAGGTCTTGGGTGGGGGGGCCTTTTCCAGGAAGAAAAAGCAACTCTGTCTTGTTGAGTTTCAGGTGGTTTTGCAGACATCCATTGAGAAATGTCAGTCAGACAGGCCGAGATCCGTTCTGCTGCGAGTGTGTCAGACTGGGGAAAACAGAGAGACAGGTTTTTTTCCTGGAAATCTGCCTGAAAAGGGGGTCGGGGTCTAGATTTTAAAGGCCAAGTAAGTGCTTCTATAGACACAGTCAGAGTCACACTAAAACAAGTTCCTTTGATGACGGGCTGTCAATCACAACACAGTTTACAGCGACACTGTTTACAGAGACAACTAGCTTAGCTTACTGTGGCAGGGGCCTGAGACATGGCTACAAAGTAGCGCAAAAGTTGGCCAAGTTAGCCGACAATTGAGGAGGAGTTCTGATTTCATTTTATTATAATGGTGATTAACCCAGCAGAGTCAAACAGCTGTCAAGCAGCCGAGAAACAGGGAAAGCTCCTTTACAAAGCTGGTCTATCAGAAGCAGGAGGTATCATTTGGTTTTGATTTTCTTGAACGGTACGGTCATTTTGAAAATGACTTATCGCACGCTATCAGAGAAGCCGAAGCCAGGGCAGAGAGCCAGTCATTATAAGGCTGCACATGTACCAGATGAAGGAGAAAATCATACGCATGGCCCGCGCCAGGAGAGGGAAGCTGCAGTACAGAGGTGATGTCGGAGCTTTACAACCTGGGCTTCAGACCTGCTCTGCTGTTTCCTGTCAGGCTTGTCATCACGATGAAGGATGGGGGGAGGAAAAGGCTCTCTTCGGTCACCGAGGCGAAAGCCATCATAAAATCCTCTTGCAAGGAGGAGACCTGATGACCGCGGGAGACTTTTGATTTTATCACAGACGAGCCACTGTAATGTTATATGGATAACCGTGAGTTGATGTGATGCTGACTGTATAGCTGTGCTTTAACGCCCCCGGACTGGACTGAGTTTATTTTTGGACTGCTGCATTAGTAGTTACAGTCCAGACGGACTGCTGATATTCTGTCTGTTAAAGAGTTTTGAACAGAAATCGCTAAATGGACATTTTAACACACTGTGGACATGTTGACTCGAGATCCGGTATTTTCTGATGTTTTTGAATTTCCGTTCTCTTTTTTTTTTCCATTTTTCTTTCTCTGCCTGCTTACGCTACTATGTGAATTCAATTTATCTTTAATCTGCCTTCATGCCAAGAACTGGAAGCTCGTCTACATGTGGATTTCAGTTCGTTATTATATATTTTCCTCACAGCTTTAATTTATTTTATTTCAAATGTTCATCTCCCACCGCAATAGGGTTATCTGAAGTATTCTTGTTCTCTGTTTGGTCAAGGGGCCTGACTCTTATCATAGACTGATGTACAGAGGTGACCTTTATAAATACAGCATGTGCATTCTAACCCAGGGGGGACGCTAGGGTTTCATATAGGCAGGCATTCTATTTAGCTGATCTGATGTAGAAAAATACCCCCTGTCTGCCCTATGGCATCTTGGCGCCCTCTGCTGGCTGATTTGATTTAATTTATTTTACATGTTTTTTTTTATCTGTCTGAATATATATTTTTTAATTTTACTATTTTTTCTTCTTTCTTGTGGTGACTTTAAGGGGTCAAACACTGTTAGTTAAGGAAGGCGACCCCGGAAGCTCAGTTTAGCTGTTAGTTGCGAGCTGGAGAGCTCAGATGGTGTTTTTTTCTATGGGAGTAGCCCTCAGATTGGTCCCAATGTTATTGTTTAATTGCATGTTGTTATGTTCTGTTTTATGTGTGTTTGGGCCTTTTTTTGTTTGTTCTGTTTTACCCTTCCTCCCCACTCTCTTCTTTTTCCACTACTACAGAATGCTTTAAGGTCATGCAGTGTCGTTCTAACTTATAATTATTGTTCCTATGGCTAATGCTGTAAAGACAGGCACTCGAGTGCGTCTGATTGCCTGGAATACTAAGGGAATGAACAACACAATCAAAATCTGTAATGTCTTGACACATTTACAGAACCTTAAGGGGGATGTGATGTTTCTGCAAGAAACACATCTCAAATCAGCTGACACCCCAGGTATTAAGAGGGTATTGTTGAGTTAGTTATTCCATTCCAAATTTACAGGTAGAGTTAGAGGGGCAGCTATTGTCATTCATAAAAGGGTCCTGTTTGAGCCAACAAATGTAGTCCTAGATACTGACAGTAGCTATGTCATAGTTTCGAGTACACTTCAGAACACACCAATGGTCTTAGTTTCGGTTTATGCGCCCACCTGGGATGATGAACAGTTTTTACAAGGCTATTTGCAAAAATCCCAAACACTGACAGTCAACGCATGCAGGATGTGACTCTCAACAGATCTTCCCCTACACTAACTACACTATCTAAATCAGCACACACCGTAAAAACATATGCATCACAGTTGGGAATTTCTGATCCTTGGAGGTTTAGAAATCCCCATGGCAAAGCTTTCTCCTTTTTTCCCCATGTAAACAACACATTCTCCCAAATTGATTTCTATTTACTCCATAACAATCTCCTCGACTGTGTGAATGCATGTGAATATCACCCAACAGTCACTTCTGACCATGCTTCTTCGACAGTTGACATTAGTTTTCCACGAGATACAATTCTTCGTTCACCATTGAGGTTCAGCTCACACTTACTGTCGGAAAGTAAGTTTAAAGATTTTGTTGTGATCCAATTCCACCCTTACATAGAGTTTAAAGACACCCCTGACGTCAGCAGTGGCATTCTGTGGGAAGCGCTTAAAGCTACTATTCGGGGACAAGTGATATCCTATATTTCTCAAATTAGAAGGGGCTGAACGGGCTAGGCTGGTGGAAATTCCAGAGGAACTGGTGAAACTCGATTGAACTTATTCCACCTCTCCACCCCCTTGATCCTTGCTCAGGTCCTCACCCTCCGCCTCCAAGTGTAATGTCATCGATAATTTCACTAGACCAGACAGGCTTCACATTAGGGAGACACCCATTCTTCAACACTAGAAGGCTGCTCAACATCATATTCTCACCTGGGTTGGACATTTCTGAGGTCATAGTGGCACTAGATGCAGAGACAGATTAAAGCAGATGACAAGGGGTTGACAAGGGGGTCGGCTGAGGACTGCTTACAATGGTTACAAGCATCACTGTGACTAGGATATATCTAAGCCTATTTAACGTTGGTGAAATGGGCTCTATGAAGCACCTTCCACTGTAATAGGCTGTGCCTGGTACAAATCGAAGATGAGTGGACCAGTTTCTGGTTTCTCAATGGCTATGTTGAACAACAAGGGTGAGAGCGGGCAGCCCTGCCGGGTCCCACGCCTGAGAGGGAAACATGCTGAACGGACGCCATTAGTGTTTACAGATGCAGAGGGGGTTACATACAGAAGCTTAACCCAAGAAATAAAATTAGAATCAAAGCCATATTTCTCCAAAATATAAAATAGGAAGCCCCACTCTACCTGGTTGAAGGCTTTCTCCGCATCTAGTGCCACTACGACCTCAGGAGTGTTCGATCCACAGCTAGTGTGCAGTGAGCCCTGGCTTAGCTGGACACTGTAGCGTGGTCGTGGTCCAGCTTTGCTTCGAGCATTGAAATGGAGGCTTTGAACTCGGCGGAAAGGGCTGCACGGTGATGCTCCAAGAGGTTAGTAATGGCCGCCATGCTAATCTCGGCACCTCCCTCCTCTGCGGGGCTAGCCTTCGCCCCCTGGTCTTTTACAATCTGTCTGGTCGACTGTTGGCATATTTAGGTGGTTCATCCGTTAAATGAGAAGAATTTTACTATTGTTGTGACTTTCGGGGTCCTGAATCGTTAAAATTATCAAAAGCTGCGGGAGCAAGGCTAGACCCGTGTCTACTCCATCTCAGCCAAACCAGAAGTCCGTGCCCAAAGCTTTTTGAATTTTGTTCTGATATATTTCAAACCCCCAAACAGGCTCTTAACACAAATTTGGAACCTAATCCCCTGACTGCTCTTTTTGGGCTCCCGCCGTCTAAAAATCTGCCCATTACTAAACAGTGCGTCGTTGCATTTACCACCCTACTCATCAGACGTAACATTCTCCTTCAATGGAAACATGTTTCCCCTCTTAACAGTTGGATACGTGAAATTCTAAAATGTCTATGGTTGGAGAGTTTACGGTTTTCTTTCTTTGACAGCATTCCACAAAACCTGGGACCCACTGTCTGCTCTTATTAGTAACAGTCTTACTGTTATTCCTGATGATGCTGAGAACACTTCCTTGTGCCCGGATTTATTTTATTTTTAATTTTTTGTTGTTTTTCTCTTTCTTAAATTACTTTATTTATTTTTACTGTTTTTTTTTTTTTTTTTTAAACTTTACCTATATACTTACTCACCAGCCACTTTATTAGGCATACCTGGTGCTTAATAAAGTGTCAGTGTGGTCTTCTGCTGCTGTTACCTATCTGCTAGAAAGTAGATGGTGTTGTGTGTTCACAGATGCTTTCCTGCATACCTTGGTTGTAACCAGTAGATATTTGAGTTTCTGTTGCCTTTCTATCAGCTCCAACCAGTCTGGCCATTCTCCTCTGACCTCTGGCTAAAACAAGGCATTTGCGCCCACAGAACTGCCACTCACTGGATATTTCCATGTCTACATGCCTTAATGCATTGAGTTGCTGCCATGTGATTGGCTGATAAGAAATTTGCGTTAACGCGCAGTTGGATAGGTGCACCTAATTAAGTGGCCGGTAAGTGTATGATACATGTTATTCGGTTACTTGATTGATTGATTGATTGTGACCGTGTCTGACTTGAAGTAACCACACTATACAACTATTAACTTTTTCTTGTGTACTTATCTGCAGAATTCAATAAAAAAAAATTTGGGAGGAAGAAAAGAACAAAAACAAGATTTGGTCTTCAAAAATACTTTTTTTGAACATGATTCTTAAAAGAAGTAGGGACGTCTTATATTCAGGAAAATACAGTCAGTTGGCATAGCTGTGATAGGACAAACCATGTGAGTGAATATCGGAACCGAGTGTAGTGAGAGAAGAGGAGGGGACCCAGGACTGAACCTTGAGGGACCCAAGTACTAAGTGGACAGGGTTCTGACACAGAGCCTCTCCAAGTTACCCGGTATGTGCGTTTTTTTCGGTGATGAAATGTGGCCAGAGCCCTGTCACCAGGGAGGGTCTTTTGAAGCTGGCCTTATTGCAGATCCCCACCTCAATGTTCTCTTCTGTCATCTGACCCTCAAAACTCTCCTTCAGTGTCAAGATGGCTGTGTGGATGGTAGGATGTTAACCGGTAGAGTGCAGAGTGCAATTCAGGAAGCCTTTGATTTGATAAGCAGCAGTTTTTGAGCAGAGTTGAGCATTTTAAACGTCAGTATCACAGTCGATCATGTGTGAACCTTGTGGGAGCCAAAATTATGATTTTGATTAATATTCCGTGCAGCCCCCTTAACAGGAACACACATCCTCATAGCAGGAGCCTTTAATTTTGGTGATGTTGTTGTGGAGCACTGTCCTGTTAAACGTCTGTCATTGGCTGGCATGTCTTTTATTGTGGTGTTGTGTTTTTCCGACAGATGCCAGAGACACGAAGGGAATTACCTAGCTAAAATTGCCTTTCGAGAACCCTCTTGTTGTTTCAAAGTCTAAAAGTGTGTGTGTGTGTGTGTATGTGTGCACGTGCGTGCGTGCGTGCGTGCGTGTTTGTGCGTGCTGCAGGCGGAGAAGGACAGCTCCAGTTCAGAGCCCTACCTGTGTGTGTCTGACTTTGTTGCCCCCATAGCCAGCGGTGTGGCTGACTACATTGGTGTGTTTGCTGTGGGTGTGTTTGGAGCGGAGGAGCTGAGTAAGCATTTCCAGGCTCAGGGAGACGACTACAGCAGCATCATGGTCAAAGCCCTGGCTGACAGACTGGCCGAGGTACAGTATGGACACACCAGGGCTCCATAACTGCTTGTATGGCATGCTTAATAACATGTTAACTGTTGGTGTTTCTTTGGTTTCCTCTAGGCCTTTGCTGAGGAGCTCCATGCTCGTGTGCGTAAGGAGCTGTGGGGCTATAGTACAGGCGAGGCTCTGCAGGCATCAGACCTCCACAGAATTCGATACCAGGGCATCAGACCTGCAGCAGGTTATCCCAGCCAGCCTGACCACACAGAGAAGACCATTATGTGGAGACTGGCTGGGATCCAGGAGAAGACTGGTGAGAGCGCCGACCATTTCACTGTCAAGCTCAAAGGCTCCCAATGCTGTTGTATTGTTCTTTCTTAGGGTCTGTTTAGTTCATTTTTATCCAAACCCCGGAGTGTATCATCGGATATTCCGGTTGGTTTGGGGTGGTGTGAAAGCCCATTTGAACCCTGGTGCGGGCCAAACGGCCGAACTCTGGTCTGCCTGAAAAGTTGGGTCTGGGTTTGCCACTAAGTGCGCTAAGGTTCTGTTCACTTTACGTGCTCGTCATCTGTGTGGACAAGGACAACACTTAATAATCTCTGTCATAAGGGCCCACCTGCTCCTTCCGTACATACTCACTCATCTCATTTGAAGTATAACAAGCTCGACAAATGGCTGTCTTGTTCTTCTAAAATGTTTAATTGATACAAACACCAGACCAAAACAAGAAAACCCAAGACTACATACATTTGGTGTTGCTTTTCGAGACCAGGAAGTGTCGGTGAGTTTGACACTCACCATGAAGAGCGACTGCTTCAACCATGTGACATTTGTTCACAATGTTTGGTGCATTTGAAAAAGTACAGTGTGAACACTTCAACCCCAAATCACAGAGGACCACAACTACACGTGTGAAATACCCTAAGTAGCTTTTGAACGGCAAAACAAAAAAAATTTCTCTTCTTAGCGCCTAACATGCCCTCAAGTTACAAAAAAACTGGTTACACACGTAACAGAAAACACATATGTGCATTGTAGTAACCTGAGGACTGTAAATCCACATAGACATGCAGCAGGTCAGGGATAGGATTAACCACTAACCTTATACTGGAACTGTTGTAGTGATAGAAGATGCTGCGTCAGGACAGACTTCTAGTTAGTTGAAGTTTTAATCGCACTTTGAATGAAATTATTTTGTATACAAGAATGTATCACTCACTGTGTACTTATCCCTTATTTCAGTCCACTGCACTTGTACTTTCCCTGCATGAAAGTAGTCAGTGCCTTTTTCAACCATGAGTAATGTCTGCAGGTGTTCCTTTCAGGTTTCCTACTGCCTCGACAACCTTCACTGATAAAATAGGTCAGTCTGTATACAGCTTGAGAGACAAAACCCAGGGTGAAAAAAGTGAGTAAAGCTAAACAAGAAGTGGTACCCGCAGGGAGATTCTGCTGCTGCCTGATTGGTTGAACCACACTGGTCACAACTGAAACAGTAAATTTTATAGGAAAAAATACATTATGAGATGGAATATGAGAGGCAGAATGGAATAAAACGAAAGTCACGAATGTAACTACGGTTCTATGAATCCTGGATGACTGCCAGAGGCAGTGCTTTACACTGGATATCTTCTGTCTCGCGCATGCGCAGGTCGAGTATTAATATCAACAAAGTCACATGTGACCTCGGACGACCCCCGGCTCAGGTAAAAGTTTCGATGTCATCCACGAGATCATTTCCGCGGTTCACAAGATTCTGAGTGACCTGGAATTCTGGCGGTTTCATAGAACCGTAGTTACATTCGTAACTTTCGTTCTAACACTAAGGTTAAGTCCCATGCAGGAGCCTGAGGGGGCTCAGGGAAATGAACCCTTCAAGAAGAGGGACACCAGCCTGTGGTCCCCTAGGTTCATTGCAGGCCCTAATGTGCTGCAATGAAAATAGCAGTCACATACATCTTTTTCTGTTAGGGTAGAGGAAGACCGTCCTCGATTGCAGGAACCCAAGGATGGTAGGTACTGAACAATGTACTTGTCTCTTACAAACTGTCAACCAGTTAGAAAAGAACTTCTGACAGTCCTCATACTGCAGGGGTTCTGGCATTTATTTGTAAAGTTTTTATGTTTTAGCCACATTAAGAACAACAGACAATATACAATAAAACCAGGAGGAAAAGGACAAAACAGAACAAAACAAACTGCCAGCACACAAAGATATAAATATGTAAAAGGTTAAAATTAAGTCCAGGAAAGAGTCCAGAAAGTCCAAAGAGCAAGGTCCAAATGAAGACAAGGAGATGGATGCTTGGCTGTGCAAAGCACAATGTAGACAGTTCAAAACAGAATGAGACTGAATAATAGTGTCCAGAGTAACTAGTCCGGAGAACGATGTCTGTCACTTTGAATATACTCAATAAAGAGTCCCCCAGAAATCAAGGAATTTGTTATGAGTGTCTGACAGAGTATATTGAATTTCTTCCAGGTAGATACAAGAGACCATGTCGTTCAACCATTTCTTAAAACAGGGAGGAGAAACGGATTTCCAATCTCTCAGAATAACTCGTTTTTCTACGACCAAACCAAACATAAGGACTTGTTGTAAAGATGAGGGAAGAGTGAGAGAGAAGTTGGAACAGCCCAGTAATATCAGATGACATTCAGGGATCAACTGTTTACTGTATATAACACTATACAAATGAAAAATGTCTTCCCAAAAGTTCCGAAGCTTGGGGCAGGACCAGAAAAGATGACCTAGAGTCCCATCATGTGATTTACATTTGTCACCAGTATCAGAAACAGAAGGAAATGTCCGGTTCAGTTTGGTCTTGGAGAAATGCAAACGATGAATTACTTTAAATTGAATAAGTTGAAGTCTGGAATTGATAGAGCAAGATTTAATCCTTCTAAGACCCTGGGCCCACAGCTCCTCTGAAATCTCAACCCCAGTGTCCGATACCCAGGCTGATTTGATATGGAGAGAAGGGGCAATATTTGAGTGTTGCAATCATATATTTCCATTCAAATTGGTCAAATGCTTGCTTAGCATCTAATGAGATAGCAGAGTGCGATAACTTATTGGAATACATAATATTTAGCAAACGGCGAGTATTGGAGAAGGAGAACCTATCTGGGATAAAGCCTGACTGGTTAGGGTGGATTAACAGGCCAACTAGTTCTTTTCATCGGTTAGTCAGAACTTTTGCAACAATCTTTTGGTCGCTGTTTAGGAGACTTAAAGGGCGATAAGACGCGACATTAGTGCTATCCCTGTCTTTTTTCAGGAGAAGGCAAATATGAGCAATATACACACTGCTGGGAAAATTCCATCTTTCACAGAACAATTTATCATCCGAAGAAGAAGAGGAGCAATTTTATCTATGTTTTCTATAGAATTCTATTCCAAAGCCACAAGGGCCACAAGCTTTACCATTGGGAAAGGAACAAATTGCTGTTTTTATTTCCTCCAGTGTGAGGTCAGAATCCAATTCTAGCTTAGCAGCTTCATTAAGGGCGCACTCACACTGTCCTTCCGCACCGCGGCCCGGGCTTTAGGGTACTTGTCCCCCCCTCCCTCTCCCCCCGCGCCCCAGCCCCGTTTGTACTCACACTGCCTGGGCCTCGGCCAATGCTTCTTGCTGTCCATATGTCATCACACCGTAACATGTCACACGCATTGATCGCGTGTGTGTGGCTTTGTTTACAAATCTTTCCGTAGACCTCTGAGTTTTTGTGCGTCTTGTTGACTGTTTTTGAATATTTTCATCCGACCAAATCTGCAGTAAACACTCCACCTCCGCATCACACCAACGTGAACCTTTCACCGCCATTGTTGTTGTTGTTAAATGTCCGCGCATGGTCCGTCGTTCTATTTTCTATGTCTGAACAGGCGCACATACTGCTACCGCCGTAGGGCTCGTGCTCGTGCTCTTACATGTGCGCACGCTCGTGCTCGTACATGTGCAAACGGCTCTGCTAAAGCCCACCTCTTTCAAGCGTGGACGGCCCGCTGGCCGCAGTTATGCGCGGAGCGGGTGCACTCACACTGCTTAAACGTACTAGGCTTTAGCTGAAAAACCGGTTTTGTCCCGGGACAGAAAGAGAAAAGTGTGAGTGCGCCCTAAGAGTTGGAATGTTCATAGAATTGAAAAAATCATCCAGGTCGGAGTCACTCTGCTTAGCTTTGGAGGTATACAACTGACTGAAAAAGTCTTAAGAATCTGTCGTTAATCAATTTTGGATCAGTTATTAATTGTCCAGTGGCAAAGGAAATTGCCCTGTCAGCCTGTATGCCTTTTGGCTGCCTAGCAAGTAATTTGTCAGGCTTATCATCTAGCTCAAAATACTTCTTCTTAAGTTTGCGGATATAATTTCCAACCTGTTCTCCCAGCATCGGATCAACTAAATCAAAAGATTTTACCAAGTTATTCAGAACTGGTACATATTTCAATGATGGTGCAGCTTTATTGGAAGACCTGTCCAGCTGAGGGTCGAAATAGCGGTTAAAGTCGCCCCGAATGATTATATTATGAGTATTATTTTCTGCAACAAGATTAAAAACTTTACAGAAAGTCAAAATTGGGGGCACAGATATTTAAAAGAGGAACGAATTGATTGCACCAGTGACTCCCACCTGGGTCTGTTGTTATAGAGTTGAATACAAACAGAATAGTTTGGATGGCAACCACTCTCGCCTTAGATGAGAAAGATTGGTACACTTGTGACACCCATAGCGATCTCAAACGCCTGTGCTCAGTAGGTTGATTGTGGGTCTCCTGCAACAGATGACAAGGATTTTAAATGCAAGAGTACTTTCCCCCTCTTAAGTGCCTTGCCAAGACCTCTACAATTCCAAGAAGTAAAAGTAATAGAACTCATTCCCTTGGCCACATGACTAACCTGAATTTAGGAAACGAAAGAACAGAAAATGATGGCTGACACGACAAACACGATTTGAAACACAAACAAACGACAAGAACTAAGCGGCAAAACCCCCGATCAATTGTGGAGGCTGCTGGGTAACAGAGACAGCTAAACCGTACAGCAATAGACTGGCCTATACTAACAGCACCGTGTGCACCTCCAAATTTAAGATTTAACGATAAGAAGCACCTGCATGAGCATAATTATAACAACCAATCTCTTAAGCCCATACTGGGAATGTTTGAGGGAGTGAGATACAAGAGGGTAAATAATAGAAGAGAAAAGAAGAAAAAATTAAATGAAAATCACACCAGGGTAAATCAGGCTGGGCTGAACAAGTAGTGAGTTACAAAATCCCGGTGGAATATCAATACCATGAGGAAAAAAGTGACCTATCTCACTCCCGGACTGAAAGCTAGAAACTTAGACATTAAGAAAGGCAAAATGCTAAACCACAACAACAGTAGTGAAGCTGCATTAAATTCAAAGAGTAGAAAACTAGGTAGTAGGCTACTGTATGGTTTTGTCAGCTAGTGAAGTGGCAAACCGTTCAGCGTCAACTGGTGAACCGAAGATTTTCACTGTGTTGTTTTGGACAACCTTAAGTTTGGCTGGAAAGCGCAGGGAGCATGTAGCGCCGGCATCCATGAGCTTCTTCCTCACGGTGCTGAAGGCCTGGCGTAGAGATGATACCTCAGCTGTGTAGTCGGGGAATATCGAGACCCTCTCACCATGGTAGCGTAGCGGGGCTTGTTGGCGACTGAGCCGGAGAATATTGACGAGGTCGCAGTCGTTATGGACTCTAGCGATGATGATGCGCGGTCGCTCATTAGCGAGTGGCTTGGGCCTCAGGCTGCGGTGGGCCCGGTCAATTTTGACGGGCTTGGGAAAATTGTCCTTGCCAAGAAGCTACGGTGTCAGCCGCGAGACAAACTCAGTAGGGCGACCATTTTCTTCACCTCCTTTAATGCCCACGGTTCTGACGTTAAGTCTCCGAGAGCAACCCTCCAAATCATTCACTTAAGCTTTGAGGAGCCCGTTAGCCGCTGTTTACCCTTTGCATGTCGCCCCCAGCACTGTGATGCGGCTATCAGCGGCCGAGAGTGCCTCATCCCCGTCGTCCAGACGGTGCTGGGCTTCGCGGTGCTCTTTTTGGAGGGTGGATAGGCATGCTTCAATGGAGTCAAAGCGCCCCTCCATTGACTTTTCATGTCATCCACAAGCGTACAAATCTTGGCGAGCTCGACACCATGGCTAGCAATGGCGGGTTATATGGGACCTGCCCCGGAGTTAGTAGCAGCTGGGCTCGCCTGAGGTGACACCGGCTTTTTAGGTTTGACTTTCTTAGTATTAGGAATAACTTAGCGTAAAAACAGCAGACTACGATGAGAGACTGCGACAGGGCAGCGAAAAAAAGAACATACAGGTGCAGTAGTTTATGAAAATGGGGGTAGGCCATATGAAACATAAGGAGGAGTCTTCTCCTGGGCTACCTTAACCTGGGACAACACAATTCTTTGTCATCGATTAAAATTCTCATGTCCTGCGACCACAACATGAGAGGGCTGTAACCTCACATCTAACAAATACTTGTGGGGAGTCCGACTGGGGAGCACCCTGAATCTGAAAATCACAGCCTTGCAAGGCAAAACAAAGAAACTGCCTGTGGTGAAGCAACATAGGAACATGCAATTTAACATTGCTACTCATCGATGGATGCAAACCATTCTCTTCAGCATGAAGAATGTCTACTCTGCTCAATGTTGTCTGCTGTGTTGAATACCAAGACGGTGAGGAGCCCATTAAGTTCTCTTTAATATAATGCAGGAGGGTGCAATGAGGCATCACTGAGGCTGGTGGAGGACCCTGTGAATGCAGCTTGCTGCAGGGAAGGTGATGAGGCAAGCAGGAGGTGAGATGCTGATGCAGCCTCTTGGTGCAGCCGTAGATACGTCTGCCTTCTCTTGAATATACAGTGGAGGTCAAAATTGTGGAGAACAGTAACCACTGTGTCAGAAGAGAAGATTTCAACAATGTTCTCTTCTCTAGGATTCAAAAATGAACAGGAAGTGTAGAGGCCACAGCTTTGAATGACTTCAGCACATCTGGGCCCACAGGACATCATTAGTTTCTCACACTGCTCTGGTTTGATCTTGGTCTATTCTTCTTCAGTCTCTTCCAAAGTTCACTAACTGCAGTGGGTTTCTTACACTACTTTTTTGACAAGGATTTTCCAGAGATTCTCTATAGGGTTTAGATCTGGACTCTTGGCATTTCATTGTTTCAATAATCTTAGCTTCAAGGAACTGCTTCACCTGTTTTGCAGTGTGACCGGGAGCATTGTCTTCATGAAAATTGCAGCTGATTGGGAGCCAATTGCAGTGAAGGTATTGCATGTTGCTGAAGGAGGTTCAAATAAACATTTGCATTCACCCTGCCATGTAGCTGTACAAGAGGCCAAACTCCTGCTGCAGAAAAGATCCCCAAACCATGACACTTCCTCCTCCAAATGTAACTGACTTCTTCACACACTTTGGGTTCAGTCTTTCCCCGGTGTACGCCCAACATAATGTTTCCATCAGACCCAAATAAATTGAACATACTCCCATCACTGCAGTCACTCTGGACCAGTTCTCCTCTGTCCACACAACATGCTCCTCAGAAAAGGCAAGTCTAGCCTTTTTATTCTTTCTGCTGATGAGAGGTTTGGGCACTGCAGAGTGGGCTTTCACTCCAAAAAGTCTTAAGCGATGAGACACTGAGTGCAGAGACAGATCCTTGCCCTGTTCAGCACTGAACTGGAGACCAACACCAACTGCAGTGTTGAACTGATTCCCCATTGAGAGTCTTCTCATAATCCTTTCCTCTCGTGCACTTGTTTTACGTCGACGGCCGGCCTTTTTGAGGGACTTAACTGATTCTGTGTCCTTGTAAAGTTTCAATATTCTTGAAATCACAGAGTGTGAACGCCCAACCTCTCTCTGATAGCTGAGAGGGTCATCCCTTTGGCCTTCATCTGGACAACCTGCTGTCTCAGGGTTTCAGTCTCCTTAGAGCAGCTTCCATCTTTCAAAGTAACCAGGAGAGCTGCAGATAAATAGGGTGTGTCCAACAATGAAAACAATTGTCACCAGTTGCAGATTAACACCAACTGGGAGGGTCTGAAAGTGTTCTCTAATTTTGCTCACTGTTTTTTTTCACAAAATAAAGGTTTTTGTTGAAGTGCCTTGGTTATTTAAAAAAAAACATGCTAGTACAGCAGTGGTATAGACACAGCTGATATCCTATCAAATTCTGAACAATAACAAATAACGAAAGTAAAGTATTTATAGCTTGTTCTCTAATTTTGATCTCCAGTGTAGGAAACTAGATGACACTTGGCTTGTGAACTTTTACTTTAACCCCCAAAGTCATGGGGGGTTCAAAATCAGGCCCTCACAGGATCCAGATGTTCTTCACATATATTGGACATAAAGTTCCAATTAGTTCATGTCATGTTTTACATGTTTTTATGCTGCGTTTGTAGACCCAATCATTTTGTGGAAATAAATGATCAAAAGAGACAAGTAATTTCATTGTATTGTATTTGATTGCAATTTCATTTAACAGATTTAATCAAGTGAGACTTTGAGACTTTTTCTGTTAAAGCTATGAAAATCAATATTATTCAGATTAAAGTAGAAAAATGAAACAATGCCCTTTTTGCTTTTGTCTAATTTTGCTGTGTGTGCATTATTATGTGTATATTTGTTTTCTTGGCAGTATGCGTATGTAATAACTCAATGTGTGTTTTGTCTGTGTAGGCATTTGTCTGACAGAGTCCCTGGCCATGACGCCTGCTGCCTCAGTGTCTGGACTTTACTTCGCAAACCCTAATGCCTTATACTTTGCTGTGGGGAAGATCACCAAGGAGCAGGTATAAATCACTAGAGGAAATGGTGTTTTGTGAGTCCTTGGCTGACACTGAATAGGTGTTTGGCGACCCGTCTCACAACTGGATAACCGATCTCTTCCTTTTCATTTAGAGATCTCTGGACTGGACTCAAAGACTGATTTAAAACAATTACATGCAATTAAAGCCAGGAGGACAAAACTATAATATGAATGTAACATAATTATATCAATATGGCTTGTACATACAGTAATCATAATTTGTCATAATATGATAACAATCTCACCTTACAAATGAGTCGTGTACAACAGAAAGTAAGTTAGTGTAAATACAGTATGTATGCTGTATATTCAAACAGAATATGACAGGAAAAGGTGTGGATGAAGTGTGATAAAGAGACCAGGTGTAGATTTACTACTGGCCAAGCAACATTATATTACAATAGTTGAAGGCCTGTTGATTAGAAAGGCTGGGTAAAAATCATCAGTCACATCTGTATAGTGGTGCTGAATAATACTGTACTTACTTTCCACCACTGGTTGTGACCTAAGGTATATTTTAATAAACTTTGCCTTTGGTCTAATTTATTCTTTCGAGCTTTGTTCCTTTACTACAGAAGCCCTGAAAGGCGAGGTGAAATTTCTTCTGGCATTGTTGGCCAAAAGTTCCTATGTAGGAGATAGTATGGGACTGTGCATAGCTGCCGACTTGGGTCAAACAGTGTAGATATAAGGTCTGATGGAATCATATTGTGAAGAGACTGTGTTCCACATGGCTACTTAATATTTAGTCGACTGGTCTGACCAGTCCCAGCCTGGTCAGATGTGTACATGAACTGATGAAGCCTCTTGGATGAGAGGTGAAACGTCTTCCTAGACAAATAACCAAGTCCAGTTGCTTTTGACTGAAATTGCTTTGGCGAGACACCGGCTGGCTGGCGTGGACATGCACACTATGGGCCTCATTTATCAAACTTGCGTGGAAACGGGTGCAGATCTGAGCGCAGAATTGGTCGTAGGAAAGGACCCACGTGTGATTTATGAAACATTCGTATCTGACCAATCTCAGCGTACGAATGAGCGGACCTTGATAAATGCGGTGGCTGAATTCAATCGTCTTTAACATGTTACGCCCCTAAATATTCCTGGTTCGGAGGCCTCGCCCACTGAGGTCAAACATGGAGAGGAAGAACGCCGGTTAGAAAATAAACTTTTCCGACACACAGATCGGCATCCTGACATCCGAGATGGAGCAAAATAAAGCTCAGCTTGTTGGCAGTCTTAAGAGTGGAATAAAAGGGGCCCATAAAAACACTGTATAAGAATAACGGAGGAAGTCAAACCGAGGCAGCGCTCCACTGAGACCTGTGTGTGCCTGTGCGCACTGTTGGACAGGTGTAACCCAATTAAAAGCACACACCTTTGCCAGCGGGGTTATTAGGTATTCCGTAAGAGAATACCTTTGTCATCTAGAAGAACCATACCAAGATGTTAATCATCTGATACCTTGGTAGCCAAGAACCGAGGAGATGACTCTGGCTCTGCACTGGTCTTGCTGCAGCCGCGCGCCAACACATTCATTCATTCATTCATTCAATGTCGGGGTCGTGGGGGGCTGGAGCCGAGCTGTTTTGATATTTAAAAGAATCGTGTGTTCTCCCTGGTCACCTGGCCACCACGTTTAAAAGCGACAGCTTGGCATCACAAATCACCTGTACATTTATCGAGTGGTAGTTTTGGCGATTGATGAATGCGTTATCATTCATGGATGGTGCCTTCAGACGCACTTGAGTACAATCAATCGCTCCAACCAGAATTTTCAATTTTTTATTCGTTTTAAGAATCCGTTTTGATCAGTTCTTAATATGTGACTGCTTATGCTTAATGACAGCTGAGGTTTGTTCATTATTTTCAGACAGGTTTTGCTGTGCTGCACCGCAAATACACAGGCTCAAATGTGCGTACACGATCTCAGACCAGACGTGAGATTTGATCATAGCTCACGCTCACGTCCAAATTGATAAATGCAGACGTTCGCCAGGAAATGGTCGTACCTGTACGTTCGTTTGTTAAATGAGGCCCATTGTGCTTATTTTGTCAACATTAGCGCCTGTCACAAATCAAAGACATTCTGACGTCTCTCACCATCAAACGATCTGATGTAAAGCTTTAGGTATTTGGTCAAAATACATTTGATTTGTGACTGGTAGCTGTGACTGCTGTCGCAGTTTACCACCACCATGTATGTGAATGAATGGAACCTGGACTCTGAAGCCCCTTGAGTACTGAGGAAGGCTCTATATAAATCCAATCCATTATTATTATTATGTAGGTTTACACTGCTTGCAGGCATCATGATCATTGACATGAATATTAAGTAGCCATGTGGAACACACAGTCTCTTCTCAATATGATTCCATCAGACCTTATATCTACATTGTTTAACCCAAGTCAGCACCTATGCACAGTCCCATTATCTTTTTACAGACATTTGTAGTTCACTAATAATGTAAAACATGTTGTTTATGCTGCATTTTGCTGAACTTTCACTTCCCTTTGTATCGTGCGTCAGGCACGGCTTTCAAAACAGACTAATTAAGCCTCAAAGTTTATCTTGTACGGAGGAGATAAACAAAAACATTTCACCTTGTCTTTCAGGGCTTCCGTACTTTCCAGATTATTGGTTCTATTGTATGGTTATGATCTATGAATTTAATTGCAACTTACAATTACAACTGTTTAGCAAGTTAAAGATGTGTTGCTGATTACAGCGTAAAGTGGCGATGAGGTCATAAAATATTTTGCAAAGGTCTTTAAAAGTCCTGAAAAGGTATTCCCTGCATGATGACCGTTCAAGTGCCGACACTGAACCTGTAACTTGTAGCCTAATGTTAAAGAAGCTCCAAAATAAATGGTATTACATTAAGTGGATGTTAAATGTTGATGTGCATTTAAAGGTTTAAAGGGATCCCTATCCTCACTTGCTCACTATGTGTGATCTGCCTGGCCGGCCTTACTACACTAAAGAGACTAATCTCACTAATAACACATCACGTATTTTGTAGGAAGTCGGGACACAAACTCAGGCTGAACCTGGATCTTCTCTGCTCTTGTCCTTAGGTGGAGGACTATGCCAAGAGGAAGCAGATGAGTGTGGAGGAGGTGGAGAGATGGCTGGCTCCCATACTGGGTTATGACACTGAGGCGTAGACTGTGAGCGCTCCAGCAGGAAACTGAACCGCAGGGCAGAGCTGACACAGATCAGGTTTACAGTCCAACCGTTCCACCGTAGCTCACAGAGGCTCTTACTGTGGCTGCTTATGGGATTCACTGACATCCCATAATATTTCATTCACCTATAAAAACCCACTAGGTGTTGTTATTTTTTACTTTACATTTGAGAACAACAAAACCGTGTCCTCTGTGCCAACAACAGGTTATAATAAACGTACTACTGTTAAACACTACACACACAGACACGCGCACACTCACGTACACACACAGTGGGAAACTTCAACTTTGGAAAAAAATCTGAATGTGAACTACACAAATTTTTACCTCATGAAGAGCGCCCCTGTCTGAGGTGGTACGGTCTACATGGATTCAAACCTTTAACTCATAAGAGCGCCCCTGTCTGAGGCCGTATACCGTACAGAGTCGGGACACATGACTCCATGGTCTACGGCCTCAGACAGGGGCGCTCTTCATGAGGTAAAGGTTTGAATCCATGTAGACCGTACGTCCTCAGACAGGGGCGCTCTTCATGAGGTAAAGGTTTGTGTCGTTCAGTTATTTTCCAAAGTTGAAGTTTCCCACTGCTGTTGGAGCAGCAGAGAATTGCACAGGTTCTTCCCAACTTCCTAGAAATTGTTGTCAAAAGTAATGCTGCATAAAAAGTACAGGTAAATTTAAAAAAAGTTAACTTATAATGAAAGCTCGAGCAAATAGTGGAGGACGCCACCGTAGTAATTGCGACTTGTTCACCTCAGGTACTTCGCCAGATTCGTCTATACGAGTGGTTCTATCAGGTCTACAGAATCTGTTGGTATTACATCACAGTCGTGTCTTTAAAAGTTCTAAAATAATCATAACTTTTATTTCTCTCAATATTTAGATCGTTATTATTTTCGCACACATCCCTGGGCTGTGTATCTACACCAAGATAATCAGGCTGTTAGTGATTTTCTAATTCTAATTCAATTGACTAAATTGAGGCAAGGCATCAGTGTTCATGGTTAATAGAATAATTTTGAATATTTGCTCATATGCTTTTTTTCTGAGAGTGAAATGAGAAGATCAATCTAAGTATGGAGCTTGAGTCAGGACATGGCTAGCCTAGCTTAGCATAGCGACTGTCTTTACATGACCGTTTTTGTTTACAGTTTTATACCTGGTGGTACAGACCAATTCAATTGTATTTTTTAATTCAATATTCTTCCTTTGTTTAACCTTTAACAACAGTGCCCCCTCCTCCCCCCCTTGAAAGTCAAGTTACTTTTATTGAATTGTATTTTCTGAAAGCACCCGATCACAACAGTAGTCATTTAAGGATACCTTTCCTATAGAACCAGGGTATACATTTTTTGAAACTAAACAGCCTTATGTTCTTTCTCTTATGTACACACATCATCTCAAAATTATGAGTTAAAAAGTTAAAATAAATAGATAAAAAGTTGAAATCATGAGGTACATTCAACAGTCACAGTAGCAGCTCTTTGGTGTGATATTTCCTATTCAGTTTGACACTGAGATGGATTGGGAGTACATAGACGACCACTTTAAAAGTGGCTATAAATTAGAGGAAGAAAAACTGATGTGTGGACATATCATCATTTTGAGTTTTTATCTCATTATGTCTTTTTATCTCGTAATATTGACTTTTTATCTCATGTCTTTTTATCTCATTTTTATCTCGTAATTTCAACATTTTATCTCATAATTTCGACTTATCTCATGTCTTACCATGGCAATATTTTTTCTTTCAGTGGCGGAAACAGGCTTCCATACATTTCTGTCTCTAGCTACTAGTTAATAATAGACACATTTCGAGTGTTCTATTAATGATGATTACTTAAAAAACACATTTAAAGTTTTTATTTTATTGTGCAATTAACACAAAGTAATAACTTCCATCCATCTATGTTCAAAGTAATCAACTTGAAAATGTTAAATATTCTATTGACTATAAAAAACAAAAATGATTAAAAAAAAAAATTCCCCTACTTTTCTTTTCTTCTATACCACTCATAATTGTGGGTTCCTACAGTATCATATTCATTTAGTAACTTTATCCACTTAACATTGATGATTTCCACCATATAGAGCTGTCAAACTGGAATGTAAGTAGCCTATGACTTCATAGCAAATTGCTATTTTTTTAAGGGTGCATGGCTGTGATGAAAACAAGTAATCATTTACAGTCACATGTTGTTGTTTTTTTTACTCAATGCATACATAAAGACAGTAAGTGTTTTAAAGTCTCATCTTGAAATGTCTTAATTGGTAAGCTGGGTTAACCATCTGTGGTGCATTTGGAATAAACTCAATTGCCAGTTCTTCACACACAGAGGTACAACGTGTTCCCACATACTGTCATCTGACCATGTCAGTGTAGGACTGTGTGTGTTCTACACATCATACCTACTCATTCCATGATCCTGAAAAAGCTTCACATGGGACAAAATGTTGGGTTACAATTACAAAATTCAGAAATGCTGTGCATGAGTGCATCTCACACGTGTCTTAAAAGCCCTGATGTGCTGCAGTGGCTGATTCTTAATCGACTTAATTTTCTTATGAAAGAAAAGAAAAGGTTGTGGATAAATTATGGTGGCATTGTAAACACTCTAGAACAGGAGCAATAGAGCTGTGTTTTTTTGTTGAAAATAAATAATTTCAACATATTTTGTCTTTGTCTTTTTCTGAGTTTCCATCTCCAGCCCACCTTAAAGAAAATACATTGTGATGTTGTCATGTAAGGGGCACTGACAGTTTAATGTCTTCTGTGACTCTGGAGGAGCTTTGTCTGAAAAGAACAAATCCCTTAATGACGTCATCAGAGCGTATCTCAGCTAGGGTTTTTAAAACTGCAAATATATCCTGTCACAAATTGGGGGCCTGGACTTTCTAACATGTGGCCGTTAACCAGACAGAACGGACCCAAAGAAGCTATGGGTTGCATTTTAGGAAGTGTAGGATATATATATTTTTTGTATCTCTGTGGAGATGCAATACTTAATTGTTAGAGAAACCCTTTAAATTAGCCCAGTCATGAGGCCCAATAAGCTACCGATAACCAGGCTTTGGGTATTGGCCAATAGACAGTAGCGATCTGCTCCCAGTGTTGAATAAAGCTAAATGCCTCACTGTGTGGAAGTGACTGGGATCATTCTTTATGTGTCAGGCAATATCAGGCAGGACTTACTAACTTTGTAAAACGAAATGTAACAAAAATAGATTTACTGAATTGTTATTAATTGTTAAAATAAAAAATCATGCACCAGCAGCTTGGTAAAAATAATCTTCAAAATGAACAAGAACTACAATTAATTACAAAGTGTAAACTTTTTAAATGCAGCAACAAATTGGTGAAAACTTTACAGCAACTAAAATTCCAGTAGTGCCCCATTGCCCCACTGAAGTCATATCTGTTTTCCCTGGGACTTGAGGGATTTTAGAACCTGGTGGAAGTTAACATTCTTATTTTAAAGATGGTGTTGTTGTAGTGTAGGACCCGGAGAGGAAGTGCTGTTTAATGAGTTCTTTGTGTCTGTTTTTCTGCTCAGCGTCACAGGAAGGGAGTGGGAGATAAGACGTTTTTATACTTGTTTCAATTTGAGATAAGGTGTGTTTTACAACCTCAAACCCTCCTAGGGTAATTAAAACCCAGAACTTAAGGATGGAGGACCCTTTTATCCTAAATCAACGTCAAATCTGGCAGCAATTCGAACTGGAGGATCGGTCTCTGTTTTGGAGACAGAGGGACTTTCATTGATAAGATCTAAACCCCAGAACTTTGCTTAAAAGTTTGAAAAATGGTTAAAGTTCGATGTTTCATCGCAACGGGCTGTTCAAAGACATTCTTGCAAATGTGTAACAGTATATGAATTATTTGTATCTTGTTGTGATTATGTTTATGTGGTTTCAGAAGTGCAAAGTCTCTGTCTAATTCCTGAAATATTTTGTGCTTAAATAATAGGCCCCGTCACTCAGTATCTGTATCTGTTAAAACTGTCTGCCTAAAGATTTTGGCTAAATGGATATCAGAAAGACTAATAACTAAAAATCAACCACTGTTAGTTTAATCTTCCCTGTTAGAATTCTGGCATAATAAAGCAGCTAATTCGCTATACAGCCACAGGGTTGGGTAAGAAAGAGCCCCTTCTCACCCCCCCTTTTCTTCCGTAGAAAAGGAAGAGACTGCTCTCTCTCAGACTCTCTTCTGCTCTTCGCACCCCTTAAGATGAAGAGAGAAGAGGGGGTCCTCTTCTCTCTTCACCTTAACTTACTGCACCTCTTATGCTCCCTGCAGTTCGTTTCTTTTGTTCAACTTTGTTAACCCAAAGTTAGCAAGAGACGTTACTTTATATTTTGTTTCTTACTAAAGTATTTTCGTTTATTAATCTATTTTTATCACGTGACTTTTCTACTTTCTAGTTTTCTACGACACGCTTTATCTTTTATAAGTATAGTAAAACCCCTCGTGCTGTCTTTGCCTTTTTGTCCGGCCGGCAAATTGCATCGAACTTGCGACTCCAGCCCCACAGAACCGATCAGAACATTTTTTGTCAACCCACAAACAACCTCCGGAGGCAAGCCACCTGAAGAGCTGAATCCAAGCCGGGACGGGAGCAGACGAGCCCCGCCGATCCAACCGCGCAGCTGACCCAGTCTGCAGACCACAACCCAGGTCCGCCAAACACCGGGACGCGGACGCGAACCTGCATCGGTACTGTAAGACGCCAGGGCGACTGTAATAACAACGGCAAAGTAAGGTTGGCCTTTTAATGCCATTCTTGGTTTAAACGTTGGTGACAGTTAAATTCTGATCCGAGTTCTGTTGATGGGCTAATTGGAGCCAGTTTAAGTCTGCCAGTGATATTATAAACCAGCCCCCTAGGTCTGAATAACTCTTAAGTCTTAAGCTTTTTATATCCACATTTAACCCTTTTTCACTTGTCTATTCAGTGTTGCACTATCCGGTTTTCTCCTTGCTAGGTAGTCAAATAAATGTTTATAACCATACGCCGTTGTGAGAATCTTCCGTTCTGTACAGAAAGTTTGGTC
This sequence comes from Echiichthys vipera, assembly GCF_963691815.1. Classification (NCBI taxonomy): domain Eukaryota; kingdom Metazoa; phylum Chordata; class Actinopteri; order Perciformes; family Trachinidae; genus Echiichthys; species Echiichthys vipera. Next base: position 27,109,836 of record NC_139843.1, on the reverse strand, counting down.
ACTGATAAAGGCTGTCGTACGAATTAACGCGTTCTAGACGAGACTGATCAAATTTAAACAATGAATTACTTTAAATTACTAACAGGTATTAAACCTTCACCGAAGTTTAACAAACATCCTGTCTTATTTTGGTGTGGTGCCCTACTTCGAGGTAAAATAAATCCTGAATTTTAACGAGTCGAGTTAATTCATAATTCATTCAGCGACTAATATATTCTAGCCATAATAAAGGTAGGCTTACTCTCCTACAGAAGGTTAAACTAATACCGTATTTTCACCTAGGAGACCAGGGTCTGTGTCCTGTGTGACACTGTAGTTACATTACAAACACTTATTATAACCCCACCATCTTTTTCTTAACCCTAACCAAGTGGTTTTTCTGGCTGAACCTAATCACATATGAGTTCATAACGTAATTATGTTCCCCTTGTTTAAAACAGCAACAGGAGTATCATGTGTTTTACGTGCAGGGCTACCCAGGGCGTTGATGCCAAAGGGTCTTGGGCCCTCTGGTGTGTCAGTGCCAAATGCAGAGGGCTGTGACAAGCCCCCGCCCAGACACCTCAGGCTTTGACCCCTAATAATAATCATAATACATCTGATATTGTGTATTTTATAGACAAAAGATTACGATCTCTGACATTTATCCAGCTAACAGTGCTGCCAAAAAGTGGAGGAAATACTAAAGTTTGCTTCACAGACCACAGGGACCACAGGGCAGACCACTGAGGAGCTGCTCCGGATCAGTGTCTTTAGCGCCCCTAGTGGCAGTAACCACTGGTGACAGTGGTGTCACTGCCAGAGACCATGGTAAATGGACTTGTATGGAGTAGGACAGCTGTCAAAAAGATGTGTCCATGATTAAAAGATCCGTCCGTGATTCTAACCATTCGTATTCGTAAATACAAAAGTTGTACACAAAAAATTATGCTGTCATACATGAGTCTGAGAAACTGTTCGGGTTAGGATTGTTTTAACGTGAGTATGAATCTAAAAGCTGTGAGTACAACTCTAATTTCTACAACTACGAAGTCTTCCCTGTAAACACAAATTCAGTTTGTGGGTACGAGTAGAAAAAGTGTTGAAATGACATCACATAGGTCACAGGCAGGTCATAGGGGAAAGTAATCGAACCCCGAATGATGCGCCCAATCCGTGGATGGCTGACAACAGTGCACCCATGGACACCGCCGGTAACTCAGGGGAAGCATCATCACAGCTAAAGTCAATAACACAGCCAACATTTATTTATTTTTAGTTATTTATTTCATGAAATTGTACTGTTTAAAATAATATACGGTTTATGGACGTAAAGACATACTGCTTTAGCTTACAAGCTAACAACATGCCGGCCGGTGATGCTCAGTTAGTGCTTGCATTAGCTACTAGTAATAGTTGGCTTAAGTTAGCTAATTAGCACTGATATAAACAAAAACTAATTTGAGATATAATGTTGACCAAAATATGGCTTTTAAAGATTTATAAATTGTGTCAAATGGCGTATAAACCTGTCCATTGTATAAGTCCGGTTTCAATTCCGCTTCGCTGACTCTGTTCTTGGTCACGTGCAGTGTGTCATAAACAAGGGATTAGGCGTTACGGTGCGCGTTTGTGTTGCGGTGCTGCAGAGACGAAAGTTGGGACCCCGGGTCTGAGGCTCCATTCTACATGTAATTATTCAATTATTTAACCAGCACTATTACTCTGAAGCGGTTTAATCAAGGTAAAAAGAACAATAAGGAAAATATCCTGTATAGTTCCTCCGTAGCCTCTTTGATTAGAGCTGCGTCCCCAGCAGCAGTCTAATAAACAGAAATAACAGACTAACATTGCGAACACTCAATAAAGCTGTAAACATGCAGTCATTTGCTTGAGATCAGGTGCTCAAGTGTGGTTTGCATGGGTCCAGATTGTAGTAATAATAATAATTATAATCATATAATAATTTATATTTGTTGTATTAACTTACATGCTATGATTGGCATATACATCTCTGGAAAAAAAAATAAGAGACCACTCCCAAAATGATCAGTTTCTCTGGTTTTACTATTTATAGGTATGTGTTTGAATAAAATGAAATACTGGTACACCTTTTTTTGTTTTATTCTATCAACTACCAACAACATTTCTCCCTAAATTTAAAAAAAATATCTGCATTTAGAGCTTTTATTGGCTAATGACTAAACTAGCCTAAATGACAAAAATATTAAGTCTTTTCAGACCTTGAATAATAATACCCCCAAAGCAATTTCAGTCAAAAGCAACTGGACTTGGTTTTTGTCTGTGAAGACGTTTCACCTCTCATCCAAGAGGCTTCATCAGTCCATGCCTCTCAGGTGCTTGCGTTCTTCCCCTTGGGCCTGTGAGCTGGTGGGTACGTTATCAGCTCTGTGTTGTAGGATTCTGATAACTATTATTTGAAATAGTATAATTTCATGAAATAAATAACTAACTAAAAATAAATAAATGTTGGATGTGTTATTGACTTTAGCTGTGATGATGCTTCCCCTGAGGTACCGGCGGTGTCCATGGGTGCACTGTTGTCAGCCATCCTCGGCTTGGGCGCATCATTTGGGGTTTGATTACTTTCCCCTATGACCTGCCAGTGACTTATGTGACGTCATTTCAACACCTTTCCTACTCATACCCAAAAACAGAATTCGTGTTCACAGGGGAGTTTTCGTAGTCGTAGAAATTAGAGTTGTACTCACAGCTTTTAGACTCATACTCGCATAAAAACAATCCTAACCCGAACAGTTTCTCAGACTCGTGTATGACAGCATAATTTTTTGTGTACAACTTTTGTATTTACGAATACAAATGGTTAGAATCACGGACGGATCTTTTAATCATGGACACATCTTTTTGACAGCTGTCGTACTCTATAGACTTGTACTTATATAACGCTTTTCTAATCTTCTGACTACTCAAGGTGCTTTCACACTACTTGTCACATTCACCCATTCACAAAGACATTCACACGGATGGCGGTGGACATCATACCATCTAATCTAACCATTCACACCACATTTACACACCCATGCGCAGCACAGGGAGCAATTCGGGGTTCAGTGTCTTGCCACTTCGACATGAGCTGGGAGCTGTGGACTGAACTGCCGATCTCTAGAATGGAGGACGACCCACTCTACTACTAAGCCACAGCCGCCCCGTGGTCCCTGGACAGACCACAGAATCTGCTACAACCGCTGCTGTCATATTTACCACCATAATTATTATCATTATCATATTCTATCACCTTAGCTGTAGTTGTTCCTACTATTTATATCACTCTGGTATATGAAATGCCATAACATATAAGTCATATTCACATTACTATAGATATAGTTACTGTAACTTTTGCAGTTGCTTGCATCTCTGGAACTGTCTCTCTGTCCATCTGTTTTTTGTGTCTTTGTCTCTCTGTCCATCTGTCTGTCTTTTCTCTCTCTTTCTCTCTCCTTTTCTTCCTCCCCAATCAGTCAAGACAGATGTCCGTCCTCCATAGAGCTGGGTCTGTTTGACATTCCTGCCTGTTAAAGGGAATGTTTTCATTGCCACTGTAACCCCTTTTCGACCGAGACAAGGCCGGTTCAGAGCCGGTGCCCAATCCGGTTCTTCCTGTTACGACAGCAAAAGAACCGGCTCTCGGTCAGGAAAACTGATTCCAGAGCAGCACCAACTCTTCGCTGGTCTTGAACAGGTACCACAAAGTCATAAAATTGTTTTTAGAATTTGTGTATTTTATTGTTGTTTTTTTGACATGTCGTCTTTAGTATGCTTAATCAAAAGGTAACAGATTACCATAAATTAAGTTTTTTTTTTTAAATGTTTATTCACAGTTATGCACAATAATTAAACACAGTTCCTTTCAGAAAATCAAATAACTATTAACAACTCGGCAAGCAAACATAAACATGAATATACAAGTGTGTTGTTCTGCTTGAAGTGGGCATTAGCATTTCTGAGGAGATCTCAGACTGATGCAGTGAGGTAATGACGTGGCTCTCTAGCCTGTGGAAAACCGGTTCTGAGAAGGTTCCCAAGTTGATCCAACAGTCACCCAGCACTAGAACTAGGTCTGGGTTGGTCGAAAATGGTTATGTGTGCACAAGATTGCTGGATTAATACTGTATAAAAATATTATTAATATTATTTACGATAGTGCAATTTGTTGCTGCTCATGAAGGAATTGTTGGGTAATAGAGTGTGGTATTTAACTACTTTACTATATGTACAGTGTCTTGAGATTTGGCACTCTATATCACATTGAGTTAAATTAAAACAAGTACAGAGACAATTCATTTGTCTGAAGCTATTAGAAGGTCATTAGTAATTTTTACTAGTACTGTCTCGGTGCTGGGCACTGTCGCCTCATAGCAAGAGGGTTCCTGGTTCGAATCCCGTCTGGGGCCCTTCTGTGTGGAGTTTGCATGTTCTCCACGTGTCTGTGTCAGTTGTCTCCGGGTTCTCTTTCTTCCTCCCACAGTCCAAAGACATGCATGTGTTAGGTTCATTGATGATTCTAAATTGCCTGTAGGTGTGAATATGCGAATGGTTGTCTCTCTGTGCCCTGCAATAGACTGGCGTCCAGTCCAGGGTGTACCCCGCCTCAAGCCCAATGTCAACTGGAATAGGCTCCAGCCCCCCTACCACCCGATAGGGAAAAGCGGTTGAAGATGGATGTCTCAGTGCTATGATTCATTCTAAATCTTGACTCGAGGTCCGAAAGGTGAATAATAAATAGATAAAATAGAACAAACAAAGTCCAGATTCGTTTTTAAGAGATACTTTTAGGTTATGCAGGGGTAGGCTCCATGAAGACATTGGACTCATCATTATTTAATATTTGGAATTTTAGAATTTATTTATTCTGGATATCCCCTTATGATAAATCTCATTGAATCTCATTTTCGAGGGGGTCCTTCCATAAAATGATGCACATGATACAAAGTAAAAAAAAAAGAGATACAGTGAAACACAATACAGGACTTATAAATGCACACACACACACAGACAAAGACTCTCCTAACCACAGCTAATCCCAAAACATCCCAGTTAATATTTAGATGTTAGCTGTTCAGGCTGTGGGTCTTGTCATTCCTCAGAATTATGGTAAAGATTGGACAATGTATGCTAAAGTTACAGCAACTTCCTGTTTCATAACGTGATAGCAATATTCCCTGCGAGGCCACGGCCAGATGCTCCTGAAAAGTGAAACGATATGAGGTAACTTTGATCACTAAGGTCTTTAGATGGTACAAGCCGATTTTGAAGGTGATGGGATTCAATCTCTAGGAGGAGTTCGTTAAAGTAGGACACCATCTAAAAGCCACATATTTCCTGTTGCCAATAGGGGGCACTCTGACTATGAGTGAATATTGAGATGGGGTTCTGTTCAGGATCGGACTCTCATCAATCATCAGAAATATGGTGAAGATTGGACAATGTATGCTCAAGTTACAGCAACTTCCTGTTTTATAACGTGATGCCAATATTCCCCGCCATGACCACATGCCCCAGAAAAATGAAAGGATATGAGGTAACTTTGATCACAGACGTCTTTAGATGATACTGGTAGGTTTTGAAGTCGATCAGATTAAATCTCGAGGAGCAGTTTGTTAAAGTATGACACGTGTAATTGTCGGAAAATGGCCATAAAATCCAAAATGGCCGACTTCCTGTTGTGTTTAGGATTTTGCTCCAAGACGCTTTTTTGTACGTCTAGAGGTGTTATATATGCCTAAAGATTTTCATAAAAGTATGTCCATCCTGCAGTAGGGGCTGTTATTTAAGGTTTGCCAGTAGGGGGCGCTCTCACTGTGAGTCAATGTTGTCATCTAGGTTTGTTCAGGGCGGGGCTTTTGTCATGCATGAGATATTTGGGGCAGATTGTTCAACTATTGCTCAAGTTATAGCTACTTTCTGTGTTCTGATGTGACGCCAATGTTCACCGCCACGGCATGGCAAAACCCTCCAAAAAAACAAAACGTTATGAGATAACTTTGATTACTAAGGTATAGATGGTATTAGATGGTACAGGCTGATTTTGAAGGTGATGGGATTCAATCTTTAGGAGGAGTTTGTTAAATGACACCTTTAAAAAGCCACATATTTCCTGTCACCAATAGGGGGCGCTCTAATTATGAGTGAATATTGAGATGTGGTTCTGTTCAGGGCGGGACCCTCATCAACCAGATTGGACAATTTGTGCTGAAGTTATTTGCTACTTCCTGTTTCATGGAAAAACGCCAATATTCGCCTCCATGCCACAGGCAGACGCTTCAAAATAACGGAACGATATGAGGTAACTTAAATCAAAAGGGTCTTGAGATGGTACAGGCCAAATTTGATGTTGATTGGATAAAATCTCGGGTTAAATCTCTTGGACGAGTTTGTTAAAATACGGCTCAAAATAGCCGACTCCTGTTGGGTTTAGGATATGTCTTCTTGAGGCTTATTCGTGTGTCTCCTCACTCTCTATGGGCCTATCGTTTTTTGTTACTCTAGGTGAATTGAGGGGCTCAATTTTAGCAACTTTCTAGGTGGTGCTACTGAGCAATTTTGCCATGCCCATGCATGAGACCCATAAAATACGGCGGAGATGAATGGGCCCTCGCTCTCCCACGCAACCGCGGGGCCTGAGGCACGTCGGGGCCAGGGCGTAAAAGCGAGAAGGGAGAAAAAACCAGGACGGAGGCAAAACGCAATGTTTCGTTCGGCCACCAAGTGGCCCTAGGCAGTTGTGGATGGGTGCGTTCAGGGGTGGTCCCTCATCACACGTGAATTTTGGAGCAAATCGGACAAAGCATGAAGGAGATATGATAAGTTGATGGTTCATCCATCTTAATTTTCATGATGATACAAGTTTATTAAAGATATTAAAAAGTCAAACGTATTTTCTTGGTGAGGAATTTGTTCGCCACATGGACGCCATTACTCATTTCTTTACAGCATTAAAAAAAATGTAGCCTAGCCAAATTAGGGCGTAGCTATCATCATGTCCAGCAAGTTTGAAGTTGATTGGATCAAGTATGTGGGCATGAGAGCCATTCATATGTAGGTGACGAGCAACAAAGGTTTGTTGAGCCCTAGCAGCCACGCCCTGCCATTTACATACCTGCAGAGCGCAACTTTAGCTCAGCTCGGTCCGTAAATGATGTGTAGCAAATTTGAAGTTGATTGGGCGAAAACTGTGGGAGGAGTTTATTTTGAATAGAATAAATAAAGAACAAAATGGCCCTTTTTCTGTTGGGTTGAGGTCATGATGGAGACTTTTTGGTCTGGGTATGTTACATATGTCTACCGATTTTTAATGTGCTTGGGACAAAGTTTCCCAAATTCCCTATGGGGATTTTGAAAGTTTTTAGGGAGCGCTATTTCGAAATTTCGAAAAAAGTGAGTTATTCTTCTCCTTCACTTGGGATAAGGACACATTCCCTACTTGGAGAACGAATCCAACTTACTGCCAAAGATTCGGACAAAGCTCTTGCTTTGGTTGTACAGAGATTGGATGGCCCACAGAATTGACCCCCTCACCCCATACTCCCGCAGCACCTCCCACAGTGTCTCCCAGGGGACCCGGTCATATTTCTTCTCCAGATCCACAAAGCACATGTAGACTGCATACTCCCAGGCCCTCTCCAGGATCTTTGCGAGAGTGAAGAGCTGATCAGTTGTTCCTCGTCCAGGACGGATCTGAGGTGCGACTATAGGACGAACCCTCTTTTCCAGCACCTTGGAGTAGACTTTAACAGGGAGGCTGAGTAGTGTGATACCCTTGTAATTGGCACACACTCTCTGGTCCCCCTTTTTAAATAGGGGAACCACCACCCCTTGGCACTGTCCCAGACTTCCAAGCAATGTTGAAGAGAAGTGTCAACTGAGACAGCCCCTACCAACCCAAAGCTTTCAGCATTTCTGGACGAATCTCATCAATCCCTGGGGCTTTGCCACTGTGGAGTTGTTTGACTACCTCAGTGACTTCCGCCAGAGAGCCTCCAGCTCTGCCTCTACAAAAGAGTAGTTGGATTAAGGAGTTCCTCAAAGTGCTCCTTCTACCGCCCGATTACCTCATCCGCTGTGGTCACCAGCGTCCCGTCCTTACTGTAACCATCCTGGACGGTTCCCCATTTCCCCCTGCTGAGATGTCGAATGGTTTTCCTGAAGCACCTTGGTGCCCCCGAAAGTCCTTCTCCATGACTTCTCTGAACTTCTCCCACACCCGCTGCTTCTCTTCTGCCCCGTCGGTACCTTGCAACTGCCTCCGGAGTCTTCTGGGATAACATGAGGGTTACCGTCCCTTGAGGCACCTAAGACCTTTGGATCCAGGAAGCAGCACGGCTTTCACAGAGCTCCCAGTTTTGAATAATTATGCGTTTCTCCCTTCCTGCACTGACCGTACATTCCGCATATGGTCCTCAAAACACTTCATGACCTGTATGACGAAGGTGGTTTTCCGTCCTCTGCATCTATGTTGGATGAATACAGCCTGCCTAATAGCCACTTTTTCGGTACCTTCAAATGTGACATTTTATCCAAAAGCAATTCCCATATTTTCCGAACCGCCCCCCCTGGAGCTGAAATGGACCAATTCCTGTCTCTCAACGTTCAACACAAACAACTGATATCTGTCATTTATAAGAAGATTGCCTTTAGTCCAATAATTGAGTGAAAACCTCTGGTTAACAGGTTTGATCATTTAACATGGATTGTTTTTTGACAAGCTTGTTGCACTTTGAGGCCTATGACTACTATTTATATTGATCAAATTAAGACAATACGTGTACTCCTATGTCGGTGCATTGTTTTACAATATCCATTAATGTGATGCTTATATTTTTCTGGCCCCTCATTTTGGATCATTTTTGTCAACCAGCCCCAATTCCCAATTAAATTATATAGCCCTGGGATAGACATTACTGAGGTCCAGTGGCATTTTTAAACAGGTCCACTCATCCTCAGTTTGTGCCAGGCACGGCCTATTACAGTGGAAGGTGCTTCATAGAGCCCTAGATATACCCCAGTCACAGTGATGCTTTCCCCAGCTGATCAAGCACACATGTTCTGGACGTCCCCAAAGGTTTTGAATTTTGGTACAATATATTTCAAACCCTGAAACAGGCTATTAACAGCTTTTTCAAGCTTTTATTATACAAGACCATTCCTAGGCAACCAGAGAGCGCCATCGAGCCGGCTGAAAAGATGGAGGAAAAACGAGTTTCCCGAACTATTTAACGTTACAATAAAGTCATATCACGATCTGGGAAGAAGACGTAAAGCTTGGAGGTTTATAAGCATCACAGCAGGTTTGTGAATAGGCAGTTTTCGAGCAAACGGTTGTTATAATATTAACGTTGATTTAGCCGTTTACTGGGTCTCTGCGCCCAACCTCGCAGTGAGCTCAGCGCAAAAAGCTGATCATGTGAAGGCCCCTACGGCTGCAGTAACAGCCATAGTTATATTTACATGGACTAGAGGAGTCGTTTGCTCTGTGCTCATTTGATTACAGTAGTGAGTCTGCAGAGGAGCTGTGGCTGGGCACTGGTCTGTGCAGTTTCCTCAAATACTACTACAGTCGGACTTTGGTCAATGTTTGGGGTCTATGTTGTCTTTCAAGGTGCAATTTTACTGTCAAAAGTATTTTAAAATCATGACCTGCACCTCAAATCTTTAAATAGAAATCTTGAGACATCTTTTTAGCCTGAATTTTAAGCATGGTGCCTCCATTATTAACAGATTGATTCATTACATGCCGACCTAAGGTCTAATGAAATCAAAATGTTACATTTCACATTTTCATATTTTTCCATCCGCTCCCATATAGAGACTGAGAGAACTACTGCATAATAGGAGCAGGGAAAATACTAGGAAACTAGCCCCAGGTTGAATTTTACCTGCAATTGTACTTTATTATTAAAAACACGTTCTTGTAAGACCTGTGTGAAACATGCACATATTAAGGAACTTCCTTTTAACTACAAAATTCTTTCAGACTGGAAAGAGGGTGAGAGAGAGAGAGAGAGAGAGAGAGAGAGAGAGAGAGAGAGAGAGAGAGAGAGAGAGACAGAGAGAGAGAGAGAGAGAGAGAGAGAGGGAGAGAGATGTAGAAAAGGGCCACAGGTCGGAGTCAAACCCTCGGCCGCCGGACCTTCGGCCTCTTTATATGGTGCGACTGCATTAACCATTCAGCCTTCGGCCGACCCGAAAAACATTTTTGAACTAAGTTAAAATTTTAGAATTACAGGTTTGGAAGAGTAAATTACAGTATCATTGGCACAGGGATGAATTTGACAGCAGATTTGTGGAAGATCGTTGACAAAAATAGAAAATAAAGAGGATCCAAAGATGAGCCTTGAGGCACACCTTTTGTTATGGACTTAAAGTCTGACTGATTGGTCTGAAAAGAGATGCATTGACTTCTATTGTGAAGGAAAGAATTAAAAAATAAAATTGAATCTGTTGAGAGACCAATTGTATATAGCTAGGAGGAGAGTGATCAACTATATCAAAAGCTTTTGATAGATCAATGAATTTGGCACCAGTATGCATATTATTATCAAAGGAGGACAGTATGTCATTGGGGAATTTTGTGAGAGCAGTGGTCGTCAAGAAGTTAGGTTGAAAGCCAGATTGGTGTGGAGATAGAATATTGTAATCATTGAGATAATTGGATAATTGATGAAAAATAAGTTATACTATTGATGATTGAAATGCTATTGATGATTGAAATGGGTCTATAGGTTGTAATTAGGTTTAGGTTTTAGGTTATATTTATTTAGCACAATTTAAAAAAATACACAAATACTGACAAAGAAGAGAAATAACATACAGTGCAGGAAGAGGCAGAAAACCCAGTGGGCTTATTGAAGCCTCCACCTAAATAATGTTAAAATTTCACAATATTATAAAGAAACACAAAATGAACATACAAAAAGAGTACATAAAGAAATAACAAGTTAATAGTAACAAATTATATATAATAACAAAATAATAACATACAATATAAAAGCAAAGAAAGTGAGTATATAATATGTAAATGGACAAATGTGTAAAGAATTAACAACAATATATGAAAAACGCAATTACAAAGCAACCATTAAATTATCTTTTAAGTTTCTTTTATAGCAAGTTATGGAGGAACAGTTCTTTGCCAGATGGGAAAAGCCATTCCATAATTTGGTACCCCTAAATCTTATTGAAAATTGACCTCTACTAGTAAGAAATTTAGGAGGATGAAGATCTGAAGATTGACGAGTTGAGTGGGAATGGACCTGTGAATTTGCTTTAAAGTAAGTCTTGAAATGCTCAGGAATATTCCTTTCACTTGACTGGATCTTATAAATAAAAACACATATTTGAGAAATATTGATGTCGTAAATAGTAAGAATTTGTAGTTTTTGAAATAAAGGAGTGGATGGGATGTAAGACTCTGATCGAGTTGCAATTCTAACAAAACGTTTCTGGAGGACCAAGATTTTGTAGAGAGTACTAAGAAAAGTACTCGCCCAAACTATATTACAATATGAAAGATAGGGATAAATTAAACTGTAATAAAGAGTGAGGAGACAGTATGTGGTGACAAGATGACTGACCCTCCTTATTATACCAATAGATTGATTTATTTTTCTGCTAACCCAGTCAGTTTGTTGTCTCCAACTCAAACTCTCATCAACAATAATTCCCAGGAATCTTGTAGAAGAAGATCTCAGCTGACTCAATTGTAATTTTAAATAAGTCCCTGGGATATGATTTATTTCCACTGAAAAGGATAAAGTTAGATTTTTTCGTATTCAAAGATAATTTATTTAATCTGAACCATGTAGCATAGGCAGTTAAACCAACATTAGCATCCTTAATCAGTGAACTGAAATCAGAGAGAACTAGAGTTGTATCATCTGCAAACATTATTGAAGAAAAGATATTAGAGACATTAGACAAATCATTAATCTATATAAGGAACAATAATGGTCCCAGAATGGATCCCTGTGGAACCCCACAAAGTAGTCTGGCTTTGTTAGAATAGCAACCCGTAACACAAACAAACCGTCTTCTGTTGGAAACATAATTTTTTAACCATTTGTATGTAGTTTCATGAATTATTTATACCATATTTATACATATTTTCCAGTAAAAAATGATGATTTACTGGTGCAAAAGCTTTTGAAAAGTCTATGAAAATACTACAAGTAAATTCAATTGTTCAAGTGCAGAAGTAACTTTGTCAATCAGGTGAAGCAGAGCCATATAAGTGGAGTGTTTTTTTCCGGAAACCGTACTGGTGTTTGTAAAGAATTGAATTAGAATCTAAATTAATAAGAAGCCTTTTGTAAATATTTTTTTCTAATATTTTTGAAAAACATGGCAGAATAGATATGGGTCTATAGTTATTAAAACAACATGGATCACCAGACTTAAACAGAGGAATAACTTTGGTAAGTTTTAAATCCTTTGGTACAACGCCTGTTTTCAAGGAAAGAGAAAATATGTGAGCAAGTGGCTGCAGTATTGGCTGTTTCACTTGTTTGACAAGAAATGCAGTAATATTGTCATGACCGGCTGAAGATGCTTTTAGATCATCAATTATGTCACTTGTTTCTTGGGTATCAGAGGACTCAAAAGAAGAAATAATTGGAAAATTTCTCGGAATAAAATTCCAGTGGATTACCATGACATGCAGATATTTTGTTAGCTAATTCATAACCAATATTAACAAAGAAATCATTACATTTTTGCACTATATCAAATCGATTTTTCAGAGGATTTTCACCTTCCAAAAAGACTGAAGGTAGCTCTGGGGCAGTTTTTTCTCTTTGCAACAACTGATTTATCACTTTCCACGTGGTTTTAATATCCTTTGAACATCTCTTAAATTTTTCACTGAAATATTTCTTTTTTGCAGATCTAATAGAATGAATATATTTATTTCTATAGGATTTATAGACACCAAGGGTAAGTGGAGTAGGATTTGAGATATATTTTCTGTATAGTTTATTCTTTCTTCTCAACAGCTTCAACAAATCAACTGTAAACCAAGGCTTACTGAAGTCTTGATTTTATTTCCTAGCAGAATTTCCAATTTGAAAACATTCATTAAAACTAAAACTAATAACTTTCATAAAATGTTGATATGCAGATTCAAGATTCAAGAAGCTTTATTTATCCAGAGGGAAATTATTGTGCAACAGTTTCAATACAAAGGTGGGAAAGGATCAGAGTAACAATAAGCTAACATAATCAAATAACAATAAAGCTAACATAAAATAAATCAAACATTAACTAAGTGTGACAGAGTGCAACAGACATTGTGGTTAAGCGTAGGTATATACAATATACAACAATACGCAGCGTATAGTTTAGCAGCAGATTGAAATAAAATAAGTACAAACTAAATAAGTGAGAAGGAGCGATAAGTGATAACAGTGTTAAAAATGTAGCAGCATTTTCTACAGAACTAAGTGACAGTGTGGCACAGTGAAGTGTAGCAGCCTTTCCTACTGAAGTAATTTACAGTAAGTTACAGTAAAGTACAGTGTAGCAGCATTCTACTGAGATATGTTACAGTAAACCTCAGTGAAATGTTACAGCATTTCCTACAGAGCTAGGTTACAGTAAAGCACAGTAAGTGTAGCAGCAGTAAGTTACAGTACCATAAAATAAAGTGATGTAGTGGTGATATAAAGTGACAGTGTAAAGTGTAGCAGCAGTAGTTACAGTACCACTAAATGAAGTGGTGCATTGATGATATAAAGTGACAAAGTGACATTTTCTCAGGATACAGTGTCTCCACTGTTCCTTACCTGACCGGGGGTAGATGAATTATAAAATTTGGTGGCCACCGGAAGAAAAGACTTCCTCCGGCGTTCAGTATTACACCGAGGGAGAATGAGTCTGTGGCTGAAGGTGCTTCTGCTGGAGGTCAGCAGATGTTGGAGAGGGTGAAAGTTGTTATCCAGGATGCTGTGCAGTTTAGACAGCATCCTCCTCTCAGACACCGCCACCAAAGAGTCCAGTTTGACCCCCAGGACGGAGCCAGCCTTCCTGATGATCTTACTGATTCTCTTGGCGTCTGCTGCCCTCAGTCTGCTGCCCCAGCACACAACAGCAAAGAAGATGGCACTGGCTACCACCGACTGATAGAACATCCTCAGCATGGTGTTACATACATTGAATGACCGGAGCCTCCTCAGGAAATAGAGACGACTCTGGCCCTTCTTGTAGACAGCCTCAGTGTTCTTGGACCAGTCCAGTTTGTTATCCAGGTATACTCCAAGGTATTTGTAATCCTGGACAACATCCACTGTCACGCCGTTGATGGAGATGGGTGTGGGGGCAGATTTACTTCTGCGGAAATCCACCACTAGCTCCTTAGTCTTGGTGGCGTTTAGAATCAGGTGATTAGCTGCACACCAGTCGACGAAGGAGTCCACAACGCCCCTGTATTCCTCATCCTTAGGTCCAGAGCCCTCTCATCAAATCTGTTGAAGAACAGATTCAGCTCATTGGCACGTTCAGTACCACCTCCTACTGTCTGGCTACCAGATGGTTTGTAGCGTCCTCATGCTGCTCCACACGTCCTTTAAATTGTTCTGCTTGAGTTTGTGCTCCAGCTTCCTCCTGTAGGTGTCTTTGCCCTGTTGGATCCTCTCCTTAAGCTCCCTCTGGACCTGCCTCATCTGCTCTCTGTCCCCTTATCTGAAGGCCCTCTTCTTCGCATTCAGCAGGACCTTGATGTCTCTGGTGACCCACGGCTTGTTATTTGGGAAACAGCGTACAGTCACTGTAGGAACAACGCTGTCCACACAGAAATTGATGTATCCTGTTATGCAGTCCGTGAGATCATCAAGGTCCTCTCCATGCGAATTACAGAGCAAATCCCAGTCTGTGAGTTCAAAGCAGCCCTGTAAAGCTTCATCAGTCTCCTGTGACCAATCTTGGCGGTCACCGCCTTTATGTAAAGGGGTTACGCTGGCCCATTTCAAAGATAAGAGAGTTTCACAGGTAGTCAGAGATAGATTAAAATAATCGGACAGAGGAAATGACAAAACATAACAAGCCAATTTAAAGAATTGAACTGCTCCCAGAGCTTAAGCCGTCAGTGACCTGTTGAACCTCGTTTGAGGTGATAGTTCTAAAGGAGAAGGAACTTCTGCACCTTTCGGTAATCAGGGGGAAGGCAGAGCAGTGATTATTAGACAGAGAATTGCCAATTATTGAGATGTGCTGACCATGGGATGATTTTATGCCGGAATTACACTTTAATATTGAATCACTAATAATTTCATTATTCATTTTACACTGTAAAATCTAATAGCTACCCTGACATACAATTTGTAATGTGAATTAATTCATTTTAATTTATTTTCAAAGTACATGGGCCTAAGGACGAACTTCTCCTAGCTTCAGCTGTGAACCCATGCTTCAAGGCCCTGCCTTTTCTGTCTGATGATGAGCGTGAGGAAATCTTCGCCAATTTCACCACTATCACTGATGCATTAGCAACTGAGAAGGATTCTGTAAGTGCAAATTTATATTGAATGAAGATGCTGACTAGGTGTGTGCAACTGTGTACACATAATATTTTTGTTTTATTGTCTTATGCAGTCAGGTCTGGAATTATTTAAACGCTGGCACATTTTATTTTATTGATAATTTTACTTCTATCATACACTCCCACAATTGATTTGAAACTAACTGTGCAACTATTGAAATACAAAGCTTTTCTTTACTTTAATGTGATTTATTTACTTTCACAACAGGGTGGGCCAATAAACGCAGCAGACAGTGAGGCAGGTGAAGTGCTGGAGCAGCAGGCAGAGCCAGCTGATGACTGGACCACCATCAAAGAAACCAGGGACTCTTGTGCTTTAGCTGATCTCCTGGGGAACACATATGCTCCAATAGCAGTGTCCAGAACCACAAGTGACAAAGCTTTAGATGAGGTGATGAGGTACAAAGAGGTAAAGCCACTGCCACTCTCCACCAATCCACTCAACTGGTGGAGAGAACATGAGGGGGAATACCCCCTTTTGTCATGCCAAGCAAAGCGATACCTATGTATCCCAGGAACTAGTGTACCTGCTGAGAGAATATTTTCCACAGCTGGTGATATTTTCATGGCCAAGCGAAGTGCACTTAATCCAGAACATGTAGACCAGCTGATTTTCTTAAACAAAAATCTACATGTGCACATCTAGTATGAAACCAGAAGGCACCTGGTTCTTATGTTTTATGTGAGATCAGAAGAAAGAAAAAACATGATTTAAGTTTACATAGGCCTACGTTACATTACATTACATGTAATACAGCACTGTCATGTTTTATTTGTTTACTTTTGTACACCTTAAACTGGTATTGTTGTGCTGATGTTATTTTTTCATTTTATTTTTTTTTTACCAAAATGCTGAGTATATGAAATACATAATTTAAGTTACATACACTTTAGTTCAGTGTTAATCAGCACTGTCATTTTTTTGAATACTTTTGTATGTATGTGTATCAAATACATGCATGTACTAGTATTATTGAGCTGATGTTTTTTACATGCACTGTAGTTCAGTGTTTAAGCAGTGTCCTGTTTTATCATGCTATGAGTTATACCACAGCTGTTCATTAGGCATGAAACAAAATAAATTATTTCAAAAAATGCTCTGGTACTCTTACGTGTGTTTTTCTATATGATACTCAATCGATATTGAGGAATTTCAAGCAATATCTAATCAAATCGATATCGAATCGAATCGAGACCCAATCGTGAGATTCTTAACAATACCCAGCCCTATTGCTTATGCAACAACAATGGTTAGGGGGTAGAAGATAGGAGGACATGGCTAGATGGACACCAGTAGTATTTTTTATTTTTAGTGGCCAGGAACATCCCTAGTGGGGGTGCATTCTGATGGTGTGAAGCTAGTTCTTGACCTTGAAGAACTTGTCTTCCTGATGGAAGTAAGGAGAAACTGATATATGCTGTCTCATGATGATGATCACAGCACTCGCCTCCACTGATGAACTCAGGTGGATTCTCCCAAGAAATATGCTGTATGTATGATACAATATAAGTACAACCCCTGTTGAATTCATGTTGCTACTCATCGTTACAGCTGTGAATTGTTTCTTAATTCTCCAATCAGTAACTTGTTTGCTGCACTATCAAATAATCTAGTGACACTTGTTTTGTATAGATCGATCCACTGCATTGTTTGCGCTGAGTTAAGAGCTGAAAACCAGCTACTGGACGTACAGACACAAATAAGATTTTGGTCAAAAGAAACTGATGGTGTTTTTATGGCTACAAATTCTATAATAGAGACTAGACTAGTGACAGTATAAATGACTAATAGTGATTGAAGTAGCAGGAAGCGTCATGCAGGACCAGGGCAGCAGGCACCACCAACATCAGCAGAGACCAGCACACAGGACCACGGCAGCAGGTACCACCACGATCACCAACTGGAGACTCTTAACAGACTTATTGGAGCAACCTGGTAATAAGGAGTTGCAGCAGTCCAGCCTAGAAGTAACAAATGCATGGATTAGTTTTTCTGCATCTTTCTGAGACACAATGTTCCTAATTTTAGCAATATTACGCAGGTGAAAATATGCAGTCCTTGTTGTTAATTTTATGTGACAATCGAAGGACATATCCTGGTCAAAAATAACACCCAGATTACTTACTGTGGTGCTGGAGGACAACAAAACATCATCCAGAGTAACAATATCTTTAGTTATTGAGTTTCGGAGGCCTTTTGGGCCAAGTACGATGACTTCAGTTTTATCTGAGTTTAACATCAGAAAATTGCAGGGCATTGAAGAATTAATAATCAATGAGTGAAGTATCATAATCATGTGTTAGCGTGTGTATTAGTAATGATTAATGAGAGTGTAATAATCAATGAGTGAAGTATCATAATCATGTGTTAGCGTGGGTATAAGTAATGATTAATGAGAGTATGATAATAAGACGCAATAAGTATAATCATTTAAGAGTGTGATAGTGTGATTATTAGTCCAGGCTCAAGCTTTTCTGCTTTCTGCAAAAGCACACAAACCTTTGGCAGCCAGTCAAGGTCACAAGAAAATGAAATAGCTAGCTTGCACAAACCCACCTGGCATCTAGTTGAGATTAGAGAATTGCCGTTCACAAACAACAACCATATAAGGAGGCAGGAACAACCATATAAGGAGGCAGGCTACAGGGAGGATGAGAGTATGTGCTTCTTTCACAGATAAAGAAGAAGAGTCATGCGGAAACAGAGGTTACCCCGACGCGAGGGGAGGAAGATGGAGGCCGGAGGAAGATGGAGGCTGGAACAGCAGCTACTTTTGAAATACACATATGCATGCACAAGCAGACACATAAACCACGCCTTTGTAACAAGCATAACTGCTGGAGTAGTTAGAATAGATATCAGAACTTCTTGCCTTTGATCACTGGTACTGTGTTGCACACAGTTACTCTAGATAGAGAATAGAACATTTCTCCAGACGTCTGTATCATTCGATGTCCATCTACTAATAAATGCCTGCTGGCGCGCTAAACTGCCAGCGACTCTGCTTACTCCAGGAAGTCTCCTATAGAATTTGAGTTACGCAGTATATACTCTGTGAGGTCCTTCTGATTTGACTAAAGTATTGTGTGTAACTACATCATCCAGCTTTTTATTTCCTTAATGCACATTTGAAGTTTATCTAACTGATCAGTGTCTTCTTCTATAATTTTGTATCATCAGCATAACAATGAAAATGTATGGAGTGCTTCCTTATAATATTTCCTAAGGGAAGTATATATAAGGAGAATAGAATCGGTCCAAGGACAAAACCCTGTGGGACTCCGTGACTAACTTTAGTGTGAATGGAGGATTTGTCATTAACATGTACAAACTGAGATCTATCTGATAAATAAGACTTAAACCAGCTCAGTGCGGTTCCTTTAATGCCGATCAGATGCTCTAGTCTCTGTAGCAGGACGTGATGGTCAACAGTGTCGAAGGCAGCACTAAGATCTAGTAAAACAAGCAGAGAGACAAGTCCTTTGTGTCAAGCTATCTAGAAGGTCGTTAGTAATTTTTACCAGTGCTATGATTCGCTCTAAATCCTGACTGGAAGTCCTCAAGTAACTCATTATTATGTAAAAAGTCGCACAGCTGATTCGCGACTAATTTCTCGAGGATCTTAGAGAGAAAAGGAAGGTTAGATATAGGTCTATAGTGAGCTAGTACCTCAGGATCAAGACTGGGCTTTTTAAGAAGAGGTTTAATTACAGCTACAGCTTTAAAAGACTGTGGTACATAACCTGCTGATAAAGACATTTTAATCATATCCAATAAAGGAGTGCTTACTAAAGGTAACGCTTCTTTAAGTAACTTTGTTGGAATAGAGTCTAGGAGAGGCTTTGATGCTGAAATAGTAGATGTTAATTTGTTAAGGTCGACTGTAGAAAAGCAGTCCAAGAATATATCAGGTCTTACAGTTTCTAAGGTTTTTGGGTTTGAAGAAAAATTGGTGCCAAGCGAGTTGTTTTTGTCTCTAATAGTTATAATTTTGTCATTAAAGAAGGTCATGAAGTCGTTACTACTGAGGGTTATAGGAATACATGGCTCAATAGAGCTGTGGCTCTCTGTCAGCCTGGCTACAGTGCTGAAAAGAAATCTAGGATTGTTCTAATTCTCCTCTATTAAAGATGAGTAATAGGCTACTCTGGCATTACGGAGGGCCTCCTATATATAAGGAGCAATAGAGTCGAGTTTTGTTCATAGTGAGCCTGCAACACTGTCAACAAAATGATCAATTTCAGAGAGACAAACGTTAGTGCAGGAAACTGGAATATTAGGATAAGGCATTAAAGTAAATGCAGATGGAATCACTTCCTTAAATTTAGTTACAGCACTATCAGATAAACATCTAGAGTAGAAACTTTTGCCCAGAGGTGAGTAGTCCTGTAATATGAATTCAAAAGTTATTAAATAATGGTTTGATAAAATAGGATTCTGTGAAAAGACTATTAAGTCATTGATTTCCACACCATAAGCCAAAACAAGGTCGAGGGTGTGATTAAAACAGTGACTAGGTTTATGTACACTCTGACTAAAACCAATCGAATCTAGTAGAGAGATAAACGCAATAGTAAGGGTATTATTAACAATGTCCACATGAATATTAAAATCTCCTACAATGATTACTTTATCAGATTTAAGGACTAAATTTGACAGAAACTCTGAGAATTCAGATAGAAATTACCAGGAGCCCGATACACTATAACAAGTATAATTGGCTGCACACTTTTCCAGGTTGAATGTGAAAGACAAAGAACAAGACTTTCAAATGAGTTATAATTTAGTTTAGGTTTAGGGTTTATTAATAGGCCTGATTCATAAATAGCTGTAACGCCTCCTCCTCGACCACTGCCTCGAGGAATATGAGTATGATCACACACTTCCCCGTGTTTAGCAGGCAGTCCACCATAGACCTGAAGTCCTGCTTGAGGACCTTGGACTGGCATTTCTTTAAGTTGTTGGTGCCGGCTTGCAGCACCAGCATGGAGGCCGACCTGTGTTGTGAGCACAGCTGGAGGGCGGAGCACTCAATATCCCTGACGCAGGCTCGAGGGTAGCAGAAAGTCTGGCCGCAGTGCACCCTTACGTGCCTAGCCATAGAGGTTCCGACAACCAGCACGGGGGGATTGCGCTGCCTCACGGCTGCTCCTAACCGGGGCGGAGCGGGGGGTTTGGTTTGGGCGAGCGGACCCCGGCTCCTGGGTCGGCCAGAGCCACGACCGGCTGTGTGGGCGGATCCCGGAGACGAGCTGGAGCGCGCACCGAGCAGTGGGAAATCCTGCATGCTTAGGACATCAAACCTGTTATCCAGTGGTAGATCCGGAGGCGGAGGAGGGAGAGATGGGCGAGCCCCAGTGCCCCTGTTCACCACTGACCAGGGTTTCCTCGGTTTGAGTGGAGTTGAGCTCACCAGACCCGGAGCCACCGCTCCGTTCTCCCTGGTGGAGCACTGCCACTCCGCGGGAAGAAGGCAGGAGGGTGCCGATGACTTGGGCCTGGCACCCTGATGCTGCCAGCGGGACTCGGTGAGTGTTGGGGCCGAAGATCCGGTGGTGATTGAGCCAATCCATGGCAGGGTGGTGTTGTCGGCAGCCGTCATGGTATGGTCACCAGCTTCGGGAGCCTTAAGATGGGCGAGGAACTTCGCCTGAGTTGAGGCGACGTTGGAAAATACCAGGAGGATTTAGTTCTTCTCCTTGAGGTCAGCCTTCAGGCCAGAGACGTTCTCCCTCAGCTTTGAGAGCGTGGGGAGACAGGACTCGCACACAGCCATCATGTCGCAGTCTGTCCTCGGGATCCGTCACCCCGGGGCACAGAACCGTCACAGGGAGGTGAGTTAAATTTAATTAAATTACGGCCCTGGAGCCAAAAGTTCAGGGAGATCCTTCTTCACTCCTGGGCCGGAAGCCCACTTCACCAGGGGCCTCATGTACTAAGACTTAGATATAGGTCTATAGTGAGCTAGTACCTCAGGATCAAGATTGGGCTTTTTAAGAAGAGGTTTAATTACAGCTACAGCTTTAAAAGACTGTGGTACATAACCTGCTGATAAAGACATGTTAATCATATCCAATAAAGGAGTGCTAACTAAAGGTAACACTTCTTTAAGTAACTTTGTTGGAATAGAGTCTAGGAGAGGCTTTGATGCTGAAATAGTAGATGTTAATTTGTTAAGGTCGACTGTAGAAAAGCAGTCCAAGAATATATCAGGTCGTACAGTTTCTAAGGTTCCTGGGTTTGAAGAAAAATTGGTGCCAAGCGAGTTGTTTTTGTCTCTAATAGTTATAATTTTGTCATTAAAGAAGGTCATGAAGTCGTTACTACTGAGGGTTATAGGAATACATGGCTCAATAGAGCTGTGGCTCTCTGTCAGCCTGGCTACAGTGCTGAAAAGAAATCTAGGATTGTTCTTATTCTCCTCTATTAAAGATGAGTAATAGGCTACTCTGGCATTACGGAGGGCCTCACTATATGTCTTTAGACTTTCATACCAATTTAGTAGAGCGCCATTAACTTTCTAATTTTTACGATACTTGTTTTAGTTCACGGGTTTGTGAGTTATACCACGGAGCTAACTTCCTCTGTTTCATTATCTTCTTTTTTAAAGGAGCAACAGAGTCGAGTGTTGTTCGTAGTGAGCCTGCAACACTGTCAACAAAATGATCAATTTCAGAGAGACAAACGTTAGTGCCGGAAACTGGAATATTAGGATAAGGCATTAAAGTAAATGCAGATGGAATCGCTTCCTTAAATTTAGTTACAGCACTATCAGCGGGACTCGGTGAGTGTTGGGGCCGAAGATCCGGTGGTGATGGAGCCAATCCATGGCAGGGTGGTGTTGTCGGCAGCCGTCATGGTATGGTCACCAGCTTCGGGAGCCTTAAGATGTGCAAGGAACTTCGCCTGAGTTGAGGCGACGTTGGAAAATACCAGGAGGATTTTGTTCTTCTCCTTGAGGTCAGCCTTCAGGCCAGAGACGTTCTCCCTCAGCTTTGAGAGCGTGGGGAGACAGGACTCGCACACAGCCATCATGTCGCAGCCTGTGCTGGGGATCCGTCACCCCGGGGCACAGAATCCCGGCCGTAATTTAATTTAAATTAAATTAAATTACGGCCCTGGAGCCAAAAGTTCAGGGAGATCCTTCTTCACTCCTGGGCAGGAAGCCCACTTCACCAGGGGCCTCATGTACTAAGACTTGCGTGGCTTTCTTACTAAAACATGGCGTACGCTAGAATCCAGAAACTGGCGTAAGCACAAGAAAATTCAGATGTATCAAAGTGTGCGTACGCATGGATCCAAGCACTTTTCCTTTGTACATCACAATCAACGTGGAATTGAGCGCACATGTAGAAGTGCTAAACTCCTCCCTGTCCACGCCCCCATTTAAATATGCAAATCAACGTAAATAGGGCCTGCACCTGGGATTCCCTCTCTGCACCATCAGATTTAAACGATGAGTAAAGGTAAGAAGCGTAACTTCAACGAGTCTGAGCTCGAAACTTTATTAAATGAAGTGGAGACCGAAGAGCTGTTTTATTTGGTAGCCTCTTTTCAGGGATAAACACAAAGAAAAAGACATTTGAGTGGGAATGTGTGTGTGAGGCAGTAAACGCCGTGGGGTCAGAGCAGCGCACACCCACTGAAATAAAAAAAAAATGGTCCGACGTGAAGGTGCGTTTTGATGGCAATCTTTAAAAAAAAGTTGAAAAGGAAAAAAGAATAAAAAATAACTGATATAATTGAACGTTCAACTGTGTCATGAACTTGATTTATTACGTTTAATTATTTATTACGGATCTGCTTCTGCTTCCTGCTTTGCTACAGTGCGGACGCTTTTCTGCTTGCTCTCGCCTTTGCTTGCATTTTTTTGGTAGTATCTGCTACTATTTGCTTCTCCTCAATAAGAAACAAAGAGCAACAGCTCCTGGATACTTACAAAACCAGTGGGATTATATTTCTATCAGATAACAGAGGCATTTTTCAATATTTTTACGACTTCCTCAACGCTAGGCAGGGAGGCCTACCATTCAAGATAAGCCTGAGCCTGTGCTACAGTGCTAAAGGTAATCAGCAGAAGATGCCTCCCTTCTCTACGGAAGATTACCACAAACTAACAGAAGATTTTGCTGATGGAAACAAAAATTAATCGGTTAGAAGTATATATAGAAGTGAATGGATATTGTGACAACAATACCACTCTAGCACTGACTGAAAACAGTGGACAGGGGCATGCCAGAACACAGCTAACTAGCAATGATGAAGCTACGAGGAAACGGGAGGTCCCTGTACAGGGTAATAAATCTACCAGCGATAATCCTCCCTGGAACACACTTGGGGCAAAGCCATGGAGAAGACCACCTCCCTGCGACAAGGGAGAACGGATAACCGGGAGGACCCAGCGCCCTGATATCTCTGATCTGACCGGTTGGCCTGCGCTACCATCTCTATACAGGCATAGCGCTTCATCAACTCCCCTGCCACGTAGGACACAGCAGTGGACAGCTGAGAAGAGGAAAAGTACCAAGAAACCTCCCCAGCAAGCAAGTGTTCAACTATAGAACAGGTTTGCTCCACTGTTGCCGGACAATGGATCCCCCTCTGATTGCCTGAATAACCCACCATCACCACGCAGAAGGGTAAGACCTGCTAACTTAAAACCACAGAGAAAGCTAACAAGTGGGCCTGAAAATCTGATTGTGGGTGACTTTTCTGTAAAAGATATGAAAAGCAATAATAGCACCAAAGTTCTCTGCTTTCCGAAGGATACGGTGTCTGACTTGGAAAAAAGAATCCTGGAAATTGTGGCTGCACACCCAAATGTGAAAAATATCATTCTGCACATTGGTTTTAATGACATTGAAAAACAACAATCAAGGGAGCTGAGAGAGCACTTCAATAAACTCTTTGAAACAGTCAGCACTGTGAATGCTGAGGTGTTTATCAGTGGTCCTCTACCCCCGAGGAGAGGAGCTGAGAGATTCAGTCGACTTTACTCGCTGAATGAGTGGCTCTCCAGCGCTTTTCTTGCTCGTTCAATGCATTTTATTGACAATTTTAACTTTTTCTGGGACCGCAGGCATCTTTTTAAGGCAGACAGACTTTGTCTAAATAAGCTGGGAGTAAAGCTTTTCATGACCAACATGTCTTACTTCCTGTGTCATCCATCTATCATCACTGCCAAGGACAAGAGACAAGAGGAACCAACGAAAAAGACAGACACAACACAGCTTATCATGAACGTCGAAGGAGGACCGCCATTGCAAAAGGAGAGCGCTGACCATGAGAGACACTGGAGCGAAGAGGAGACGTGTCCATCCCCCTCTACCGCCCCCTTCATTTCGAATGTGCGTGAAGATCCCTCCCCACACACCCCCCAAGCCTCCATCCAGGTCTCCATCCTTCTCCCACCCACTCCCCGCCCTACTTCTATTTTTACCCCCCTTGACCGACCTCAGCGACCCCCCCCCCCCCTCAGCGACATCATTCGAATACCTGTGTGCTGTGTTGAAATGCTCTCCCAAAATTCTCCTGTTAATTATTTACAGGCCACCTGAATACTCAGCAAATTTTTTCGATGATTTTACCGAATTATTGTCTAGTATCTCAACTGACTTTGACTGCCTAGTTATAACTGGTGACTTTAGTTTTCATATTGACGATTTGAATGACAAGGGTGCAAAGGAACTTTTTACTATTTTAGATACATTTGAACTGTCTCAACACGTGAAAGAGGCTACTCATTGTAAAGGACACACCCTGGACCTGATTATCACAAAAGGTCTCAATGTTTCTGATGTTCTTGTGACTGATCTTTCATTGTCTGATCACTTCTGTGTTTTCTTTAATATTTCTTTAATTCCGGAGACACAAACAGAGTCAAAGAATGTCAAAAAGCGCTACATCAATGAACATGCTAATGTACTCTTTAAAAATGCCATCTCCTCGATACCACCTCTAAACCCATGCCATGCTGATGATCTTGTAAACAACTTTAATTCCAAAATTGTGAATATCATAGATGTCATTGCACCTGTTACAGTTAAAACGATTTCTGGTAGGCAAAAGGCACCCTGGAGAAAAGCTGCTGTTGTAACAGCCCAGAAAAGAGAGTGCCGGAAGGCTGAACGAATCTGGCGAAATACAAAACTTCATATTCACCATGATATCTATAAAGAGAGGCTCCAGGCCTACAATTTAGTCTTAAAAAGCGCTAGAGAAACATTCTTCTCCAATATCATAAACAGTAACACTAATAAGGCCAAAACCCTATTTGCAACTGTCGACAGACTGACCAACCCCCCAACACAAATACCAGCCGAACTCCATTCCACACAGAAATGCAATGAGTTTGCATTCTTTTATACTGATAAAACTCAAGGCATCAGACGTGCCATCAATATCTCAAACAAAAAAGTTGGATCATCAGCCCGTTTAGGCCAAAATAACACAGCAACGATGGCAAGCTTTAATGCCATAGTCTCTAAAACTCTAGTGGAAACAGTGACCGATCTAAAGCCAACCACCTGCTGTCTTGATGCTTTACCTACCAACTTCTTTAAGAATGTTTTTGAATGCCTATCAACAGACGTATTGCAAATAGTTAATAACTCTATTCAATCGGGCAATTTCCCAAAGGCCTTCAAAACTGCTGTCATTAAACCTCTTCTAAAAAAGCGGAGCCTAGATGCCTCTATTATCAACAACTACAGACCAATTTCAAATCTACCATTCATAAGTAAAATAATTGAGAAAGTTGTACTCCAACAACTAAATCACTTCTTGGCTTCTACTGGCTGCCACAACAACCTCCAGTCAGGATTTCGACCTTTTCATAGCACAGAGACGGCCCTTATTAAAGTTATAAATGACATCCGTCTTAACACAGACTCTGGCAAAACTTCAGTATTAATGCTATTGGACCTCAGTGCTGCATTTGACACTGTCGACCACTCAATACTCTTGGACAGGTTGGAAAACTGGGTGGGGCTCTCAGGCACAGTCTTAAACTGGTTCAAGTCATATCTACAAGATAGGAACTATTTTGTTTCCATTGGCGACTTTGTATCAGAACAAATAGTCCCCCAAGGTTCAATCTTGGGGCTGACTTTATTTAACATCTATATGCTCCCACTAGGACAAATCATGCAAAATAATAACATTGACCACTATAGCTATGCTGATGACACCCAAATCTATGTAGCGCTATCACCA
The DNA here is from genome assembly GCF_963691815.1 of Echiichthys vipera. Classification (NCBI taxonomy): domain Eukaryota; kingdom Metazoa; phylum Chordata; class Actinopteri; order Perciformes; family Trachinidae; genus Echiichthys; species Echiichthys vipera. The sequence goes on along the minus strand of NC_139843.1, from coordinate 27,083,074 downwards.
AATGACTATCGCCCCATAGATCTACTGTGCCAGTGCATTGAACAAGTCAAACACTGGATGTGCCAAAATTTCCTCAATCACTGTCCCTGAAAACCTCAAATAAAGCCAGAAATCTTGGGGTTATTATGGATTCTGATTTACATTTCGACAGTCACATCAAATCAGTAACAAAATCGGCCTACTATCGCCTTAAAAATGTAACAAGACTTAGAGGGCTCATGTCAGCTCAAGACTTAGAAAAACTTGTCCATGCCTTCATTACCAGTAGGCTAGACTACTGTAATGGTCTCCTTGCAGGTCTTCCCAAAAAAACTGTCAGACAGCTACAGCTTGTTCAGAACGCTGCGGCTAGAGTCCTAACAAAGACCAGAAAATGTGAGCACATTACACCAATTCTTAAATCATTACACTGGCTTCCTGTACATCAGAGAATTAATTTCAAAATCTTCCTGCTCACATATAAATCACTACATGGTCTAGGGCCGAGGTATATCACTGATACGCTCCCACTACATAGGCCTTCTAGATCACTAAGATCCTCTGAGACCAATCTGTTAGTGGTTGGCAGAGTAAACTCAAATCAAGGGAAAGCATCTTTCAGTCATTATGCAACAAACAGCTGGAATAAACTTCCTGAAGATGTAAGACTTTCACCCACTCTGACCACTTTTAAAACTAGACTGAAAACTTTTATGTTCACCATAGCTTTCTGCTAAATCTCTGCACTTTTTACATCCGCACTGTTTTTATTATTGTCTATGTTTTTATTCTCTGTGTCTTTCTGTAATGCATTTTAATTCATGACATGTTGTGCTGTGAAGCACTTTGAGTCTGCCTTGTTTATGAAAAGTGCTATACAAATAAAGCTGCCTTGCCTTGCCTTGCCTTAATTGTCATTCAGATTAGGAGATTGAAACCTGTTTTTCATTCCTGTATAGATATTTGAGGCACTTAGATTGCTGAAGTAACACTTACCTGCTCTTTTTTATTGCAATCAGTTTGCATGTTTTTTTTAAGTGATGATAACTAATTGGATTTTACAGTGTAATAGCAGTAGTGGAGTTTTTTGTATATTAATTTGTTACACTATTAATAATCTTCCAGAATTGTTTGAGGTTCTTGAAGTTGGTTGTTAGTCTTTATAGTAATTGGCTTTAGCATTTTTTCTTTAAGTTGTACATTTATTCCTCAAATCTTTATAGGAATTCTGTCATGAACGGTACAGGGAATAACTCAGAGGAACGGGACCCAAATGACACAGAGTAAGATGTAAACAAGTGTGTAATCAAAAAATAATAAACAAACAGTGTCCAGAGAGCGGGGAAAAAAGGAATCAGGTGCAGGTGAAGAAATAACAACGAGGTGATCAGGGGAAAAACGTGAACGGGTGGTAGACAAGCAGGCGAGGGTTCAGACAGGAAAGCAGGATCTTGGGAGACTCAAACAAAAGAAACAAAGAAACAATTAACAATGAACAAATAAACACGGATCGAGGAAACTATCATAAGTTAAATGGGAGCCAACCAAGTTAGACACGGTACCATGTAAATGCGAAAGCGGTCTGGTGCCGAATGTGTCCCACATCCCGCTTTTTATCCTGCAGGCATTGATGAGGGAATGATCCACAGCTGGGCGGAACCACGCCTATAGCTCCCACAAACAAACAGAGGGGAAAGACAAGTGCAGGGAAAAACAGACAGAGGGAGACAAACCAGCAAAAAAGTAAGAGGGAAGGGCCTGACAGGACAGGAATCCTGACAAATTCCAATCAGAGACATCCTTATGTAGGGGAATGAGCCTAAACGTGTTAGGGCTAGAATATATTAATCACCGAATTAAATATGAATTAACTCGACTCGTTAAAATGGAGGATTTAATTTACCTCGAAGTAGGGCACCACACCAAAATAAGACAGTATGTTTATTAAACTTTGGTGAAGGTTTAATACCTGTCAGTAACTTAAAGTAATTGATTATTTAAATTTTATCAAGCTCGTCTCGAACGCGTTAGTTCGTACCACAGCCTTATCAGGGACTATCAATTTCTGCACAGAAGGGAAGATTCTCGACGACGTAAAATTATAAACATTTATTTGGTTAACTAGCAAAGATATTACAGAATAGTGCAATACTGACTAGAAGAGTGACAAAGGGTTAAATGTGGATATAAAAAGTTTAAGACCAGAGTGATTCAGACCTACAGGGCTGGTTTATAATATTACTGGCGGACTAAAACTGGCTCTAATTAGCCTGTCAACAGAACTCGGATCAGAACTTAATTACCACCAACGTTTTTAACCAGAAGTTGTAGTAAAAGGCCAACCTTACTTTGCCGTTGATATTACAGTCGCCGAGGCGTCTTACAGGACAGTTGCAAGGTCGCTAGGTCCGAGTCCCGGTGTTTGACGGACCTGATGCTAGGCCTGTAGACTGAGTCGACTGTGTAGTTGGTTCAGCGGGGCTTGCCTTCACGTCCCGGCTTGGATTCTGGCCCTTCAGGTTCCTTGGCTCTGGCTGTTGTTTAGTGGTCAAAGAAGTTCTGACCGGTTCTGTTGGCCTGGTGTCGCGAGTTCAATGCAATTTGCCGGCCAGAAAAAATGTAAAGACAGCACGAGGGGTTTTACTATACTTATAAAAAGATAAAAACGTATCGTAGAAAACTTATACGATTGTGCGATAAAAATAGATTAATAAACGGAAATACTTTAACAAGAAAACAAAATATAGAGTAACGTCTCTTGCAAACTTTTGGTCAACCCAGTTGAACAAAAGAAACAAAAGAAAAAACAAAAACGCAGGAAGAGCAGGAGAGGGGGAGAAGAGATCATGAAGAGAGTCAGGGCAAGAAGAGGTGGGAGATGAGAGCATGAAGAGAGACGGGCAAGAAGAGAGTTGACACCTCTCTCTGTGTTCCTTTATCCCAGAGGCGCAGGAAGGGGGGTCTTGGGTTAACCCAACCCTCTGGTTCTGAGAGAGTTAACTGCTTTATATTCCAGCATTCTAACAGGGAAGATTAAACTATCTCAGGTTGATTTTCCGTTATTAATCTTTCTGATATCCAATTTAACCAAAATCTTTATACAGGCAGTTTTAACAGATAACCTTACTGAGTGAAGGGAAGTATTATTAAAACACAGAATATTCAGGAATTAGACAGAGACTTTGCACTTCTGAAACCACATAAACATAATCACAAACAAGATACAAATAATGCATACACAGTTACACATTTGAAAGAATGTCTTTGAACAGCCAGTTGCGATGAAACAGCAAACTTTAACTTTTTTTCCAACTTTCCAAGTTCTGTTTCTTGTCCTTATCACTGAATGTCACTCTCTCTCCTGGGCGAGAGACCGACCCTTCAGTTCAAATTGCGGTTAGATTTGACGTTGATTTAGGATAAGAGGTCCTCCATCCTGGGAGTAGATGGACTGGAGTTCTGTGTTTTAATTACCCTCAGAGGGTTTGAGGTTGTAAAACACACCTTATCTCACATTGAAACAAGTATAAAAACGTCTTATCTCACACTCCTCTCCTGTGACGCTTAACAGATGTTCAGACAGGGAATCTAGAATGTGTATTAAAAGGAGAACTTTCACCTCGAGGTTCCTACACTTAGTTGCTCGATATTTTTTTTCAAGGTCTTCTCTCTTTGTTTGAATAAATTAATAAGTCCTCCCTTAATCCATAGTAAGTGTCATCCCTCAACTCTAATTGTTGACCAGGGTGCATGTTTGTTTATAACCTAGAGAAACGGATGGATTTAGCTCTGACTAGCTCTGAGGTCAGACTTGAGATACATACATCAGAAGTTCCCCTCCTCTGGAGCCCCTATCACTTCTGTATAGGACATAATTATCTAGTTTAACATCCAGGGGTGCAGGGGTGGATTGGGAGGGGACACAAAAGTGATTTTTATCACTGCTTACTTAACTGTTATATTAGTAAATCATCATTATAAGGGTCTTGTGCATGTAATGTCTACTCACCCCCAGTTCTTCTCACCATCTTCCCTTTCTCCAAGTGTATGGGACTACTTTATGCAGGATTCATTGATATGGATGAATATCAAATATGAAGCCCTTTTTTTAAAGCCTGCTGATCATCAGTGTCTGTGTAAGAAACTCCCTGTTCATTTGTGTTGCAGTGGAGGAGATGTGGATGTGGAGTCAGAAATAGATTTGTCGAATCATTTCTTTTTAGATAGTGAATCTAAAATGTGAAGAATGTGAAGTCTGAAAATACATTTGTTAAATTTTGTATGATTTAAACCAGACTCTTAACAGGTCAATTTCAGGAGGCAAAAGTCTTATATTCAGGTGAACATCTTGCATACCTTTTACTAAATTAATTATTCATATAAGACAAATAAACGAACTATTGTGACAGCAAAGATGTAAGTACTACATCACAGATGTACAATATGTGACAATAACTGGACTATGCTTTACTTTCCTTGTAAACGTTCACATCCATATCACTGGCCGAAAGAGGGGGCAAGCTGCTCGCACGCACACACTCGCTCACACCTGTGCAGCTCCTCCTTCAGAGAGCACGCGCCATCCAATGAGAGACGAGTTCTCATGTGCGTTGGCTTTTGCCATCTCAAACACGCATACACCACCACACGCGCGTACCCAGCCCGTAGTCCACACGCAGACACAGCGAGCATCTCCGTGTGAACGCTAACCATGGCCGAAGGAGGGGAAGGCGAGGATGAAATCCAATTCCTGCGAACTGTAAGCCCTTTTCTGTTGCTCTGAAGCTGAGTGCAGCCGCTGTGCTGGGTGTTACTGCGTCTTTCTGCTCGCCTGTGTGTGTGTGTGTGTGTGTGTGTTTATGTGTGTGTGTGCGTGTGTGCGTACGTGTGTGTGTGTGTGTGTGTGTGTGTGTGTGCGCGTGCGTGTGTGTGTGCAGGGAGTTTACCGCATTAAGGATGACAGCTCCTCCAGATAGTAGTCATTGGTCAGTGAGTCCGCATCATGCTGACAGAGAATTTAAAGGACGGGAGAGGTGTGAAAACAGAAAGACTGACAGGAGGACAGAGGGACGGAGGATGCTGTTGGTTTTAGCCGGTGGTGCTGTAATTGTGCAGCATGCAGAGTGTGTGTAGTCGCTGGCGGTGTGATGGGTGGAAACGGGGCGCAGTGCGGTGCAGACTGGCAGCATGAAGTCTGCTGCATCCGCTTCACTTCATTTCAGTAAGCCTCTACACTGAAGCAATGCCACGGTGTGTATGTGTGTGCGTGTATGCGCGCGCGTGTGTTCATCTCATATGGAAGGCAAATCTTGTTCTGGACATGAGAGGAACGTGAATAATCACACAAAATCAATGCATTTGACTATTTTTTTTTTCACGGGAAGGGGGCGGGCACATAAGTCCAAACTAAAACTGCTCTCATGTATCCATTAATAGGTACTGTATGTAAGTTCACATATAAAGCCTCACACGTTGCCTTTTTGGGGATGAGATGATTCCATTGTTGCCAGTGCAGCTTCCAGTCAGGATCAGCCAATGGAAGGTTACTGCAATGCTATTAAGATGGCATGACTCCATTCTATAGGACACCCTTGGAACAAGATGAATTCCACTTAAAGGCACTGTTCACATGCAATTTAAGCTGCGCCAATATTTTTGATATTAATACTGGGTCAAATGACTTTGTGTAATGTGACTGCAGTCACTCTTTCTCTTTACTCTTTGATGATTTACTCTTACTCACTCTGGGAATTGTCTTTGACTCTGCAGGTCCTCTCTGCTCTACAGAGCTTGTATCCTTCAGCTCATTGTTTTGCTTTTATGCCTGCAACTGAGCTGTTTTGGTTCATTCTCACTGCTCTCATCACACTGGTGTCTAGCAGTAGTGGTACTCAGTGACCAAAAAACTGTGTGGCTACAAAACAAAAAAACAAAGAGTGAATGACAGTTCAGCTCTTAAATACCAGCTGATACAATTACAGCTTCAATTAGCTGACTGTCACAATGGGAGTGTCTACACTTCATGTTTCAACAACAATTAACTTAAACAACATCAGTTTATCATGAATTTTACTTTTCTTTAAATGTAAATTATACATTATTAGATGGGCTGTCGATTGTGAAGCTAAAATAGAGTAAATATTATACATTTCAGCCTCTTTCTAGGTGTTGCCCTCTAAAGGGAAAAAACAGTAATTGAATAATGCTGCTTTAGTTTTTAAGTCTTACTTAAAAACATCCTGATTAGGTCCAGATGTTTCCTGTTTTTCCTAAAAAACAAACAGAAACCCTGACATTTGAGTTTCTATTAATTGGTTACTCGACTGAAAATGAATCGGCTAACTATCTTGATGATCAGTTTTTTGTTTTGAGTCGTTTTTTGAAGAAACAATGACCAATTCTCTGGTTCCAGTCTCTCAGATGTGAATTGCCTGGTCTTCTGTGATGGTAAACTGAACATCTTTAGTTATTTGGATTTGAAGACTTTACTTTGGACACAGGGAATTTGTGACATACATTTTATAGACAAATAGAGAAAATAATTAACAGATGATGGTTTTCTGCCAGATCACTTGACATTACAAAACACTTACAAGAACACCAGGGCCCATTCTCCCAACTTGATCCAATCATATTCACCTCTGGGAGCCTATATCTTGTCAGACCACCTCATTTCCTCTTACCAAAAAAGGGCATTGATGTGACGTTGGGGGGAGGGAGATACGTCCATCTGCCTGACGTTTACTGAATTAGCCACATTAGCTCACGTCACAGCTATACTGCCTGGGAGTTGTGCTAACAGAACTAGTTCCTAGATAGACAGGAGTGGGAGTCGGTGTTGAGTTTTTTCCCGGGACAGGGGGGAATGGGAGTCACTTTAAAAAATTTTTTAGATAGGGTAGAGACTGACACGGCACTCCTTTCCTCTAGGGGAGATCACACTGCCTCCGGAGTAAAGTGCAGGCAGCCAGCATTTACGATCTATGATTAAAACTGATATTCACCACAGTACCATGTCCATAGACTGTAAAACACCGACCTTCAGGGCTCGAATCCTCACGCTGCTGTGAGAATGCGCCTGTATTATTTGCCGAGGGAGTTCATGTCCACCATTGTTATCATGTCCGCCACAGCAGAACTGCAGACTGAACATTCGGATGCATTCATGGTTATTACAGGTGATTTTAATCATGCCTCACTGAGCAACACCTTAAATAATTTCCATCAGTATGTTGACTGCCCCACCGGAGACAATAAAACATTGGAATAATTATATGCTAATGCCATGGACGCATATGACGCCACAGCCCTCCCCCCCTCAGCAGGTCAGACCACAAACTGGTCACGATGTCCCCAAAGTGTGTCCCTCTTGTGAGAAGGCAGCCTGTGCACACCAGGACAGTGAGGAGGTGGACACAGGAGATCGCTGAGGCACTGCAGGACTGCTTCAAGTCAACAGACTGGGATGTACTCTGTCAGCCACATGGGGAGGACACTGATAAAATGACCGACTGCATTACGGATTATATTCGATTCTGCAAGGACACCACCATGCCAGCCCGACCATTCACTGCTTCTCCAATAACAAGCCCTGGATTACCAGTGACCTGAAGGCACTCCTGAACAAGAAGAAGAGGGCTTTCAGGTCAGGAGACAGAGAAGAGCAGAGGAGAGTGCAGCATGAACTCAGAGAGATGCTGAGGACGTGCAAGGACAACTACAGGAGAAAGCTGGAGGCAAAACTCCAACAGAACAGTGTGAGGGATGTGTGGGCAGGAATGAAGCACATTGCAGGGATGAAGGGGAAAGACGAACAGACATCCGGGAACCCATATGCATCTGGATGGTGGGTAGGCACTGTGAGGATCACATTGTTTGATTTCTCCAGTGCTTTAAACACCATTCAGCCTCTGCTCATGGGTGAGAAGCTGTGGTGTTGGGTGTTGACGACTCGATGATATGGTGGTCAGTGATACAGGAGCTCCACAGGGAACTGGGCTTTCTCCCTTCCTCTTCACCTTATACACCACTGACATTCAGTACAACACTGAGTGGTGTCACCTGCAGAAGTTTTCTGACGACTCAGCTGTTGACGGGGTGTAAGGGGAGGGGATGAGGGTGAGTACAGGACATTGGTAGACAACTTTGTAGAGTAGTCTGAACATAATCACCTGAGGCTGAACGTCAACAAGACCAGAGAGATGGTGATTGACTTCGGCAGGAAGAAGAGGATGCCTTCACAGTCACTACGGATCAGGGGGGAGGTGGTGGAGGAGGTGGAGGACTACAAATACTTGGGTGTGATGATCGACAACAGACTGGACTGGAAATCTAACACTGAGGCGGTGTACAAAAAGGGGATGAGTAGACTCTATTTCGGAAGCTGAGATCCTTCAACATGGGCAGCAAGATGTTGGAGATCTTCTACAAGTCGGTTGTTGCCAGCTCCATTTTCTTTGCTGCTGTGTGTTGGGGCAGCAGCATCAGAGCCAGTGACACCAACAGACTTGATAAAATCATCAAGAAGGTCGGCTCTGTACTTAGTCTCAGGCTAGAGTTTTTTGAGTCCGTGGTGGAGAGGAGAATGCTGTTAGCCATCATAGACAATGTGGTCCGCTAGCGGAGCACCTTCTCACACAGGCTGCTCCAGCTCCGCTGTCGAAGGGACAGGTACAGAAAATCTTTTCTGCCACATGCCATCACACTGTACAATAACAGTTAAACTTTTCAGAACTAACTGTCCACTGCACCTATTATTATATGTTTACATTTGCACTACAATTAGACAGCTTATTTATAAAAAAAAATGTAGGTATACATATATATAATGGTTTTGATGTGTCTGTGTGTAATGCTGCTGTTACACTGCAATTTCCCAGCTTGGGATCAATAAAGTATTTCTATTCTATTCTATTCTATTCTACGGTCAGTGGCCGCATGGCAGCCAAGAAGTTAACTGACCTTCGCCAGAGCAACTGGTCTGTAGCAGATTACGCTATCCAATTCCGGACCCTTGCAGCTGAGAGTGGTTGGGGAGAGCAGGCTGTGCCGGCAACCTTGGCCTTGCCGACCTAGAAATGGCCTTGTGGGAGGAGGTTGAGAATCTGGAGAGACTGATATCCCAGGTCATTCGTCTCGACACCTGCCTTCAGGAGCGATTTCGAGTCCGAAGAAGGTCCTTCCCTGAACCGTTGATCAGTGCTTAGCAGAACTCTCAGCTCTCTGAGGCAAGCCTGTAGCCTATGCTCCGGTGAAGCAAGACTGTCCCAGGCTGAGCATGATCGAAGGATGAGGGAGAACCTATGTATTTACTGTGGGAAGTGAGGACATTTCTGCAACACCTCCCCTGACTTGGGGGAGAAAGCCACGCCCTGTCAGGGGAGCTAGGACAGGGATAACTTCATCTCCTGAGGCTTCAGGCTCCAGGTTCTTCTTCCCTATCACCATCTCCTGGGGTCATCAGGAACAAACACTTCAAGCCTTCATTGTTTTTACAAAGCTCGATCTTTGCAACGCCTATCAACTGGTCTGTATTCTGGAGGGAAATTAATGGAAAACAGCGTTTAATACCCCCAAAGGCCATTGTGAGTACCATGTCATGCGATTTGGACTCACAAATGCTCCTGCTGTCTTCCAAGCACTGATCAATGAAGTCCTGTGGGACATGTTGAACAAATCCGTGTCAACAACATCTTCATTTTTTCAAGGGATCTCAAGCAATGTCCAGCATGTCCGACTCGTCCTGAGTAGTCTGCTAAAGAACCACCTCTTCGTCAAACCTGAGAGTGTGTCTTCCACATTTGAGAAGTGTCCATCCTGGGCTGCTTCTTTTCAGAGGGGAGGATTCAGATAGATCCAAAGAAAGCGCAAGCTGTCTGGGATTGACCTGCCCCTAGCTCCAACAAAGGAACACGTTTACAAGGATTCAGCTCATTAGATTTAGTGACTACACCTGTTTTGTTATTATTCAAGGGCCTGTTTTCCCAGTGTGCCACCCATGTTGCCGGAGTACTACAAGGGGTTTGTTCACAACCTTTCACTGTGACGGCCACGCTTCAACTCCTAGTGCAGTCCTCACCTCGTGATAAAAGTGCCTTTCACCATTAGTAAACACGGCAAGTTTTACACTGCATGTATTTGATAAATTAATGGATTTAATTGGCAAATCAATTGATTATGTGCTTATGTCGTTAAGACTCAATAGAGCACTAACAAAGTCGAAACCAACTTCCCACCAACGACTGCCACTCTAACGACGGTCGTTGGCACTTGGAGCACAAAGGGTTCCAGTGACATCATCTGCCTTGTGAGAGGTTAAATACCTGCATCTCCACAGTCCCAGCCTGGTCAGATGCGTACATGAACTGATGAAGCCTCTTGGATGAGAGGTCAAACGTCTTCCTAGACAAATAACCAAGTCCAGTTGCTTTTGACTGAAATTGCTTTGGGGATAACGATGACCTGGACAAATGAGAACATTCACAGGCTGCTTATGATATGATATGACATGGTATGCAGTCTGAGTATTTACATTTAAGACCTGTTGCTTGTTAATTCCCATAAATTCCTGTTAATCCCCCATGGACAGTTTCCACCTTGAATATTCCCAGAATTTTTCAATTGCCATTCATTCATTCATTTGTTTGTGAAAATCGTGATAATGATTTGGGGAAAATTATATGGCTGTACAGCTAACTTGTCTTGTTACTGTCAAAGTGTATGTGTTACGTGTTGTGTACTGTGTTATTGACTTTATATCTCCTTAGCATAACGTTAGTATTCTATCCTGTAGCAGGGGTTCTTTAAGATGGGCTAGAAATATCTTCCATCGGGTAGTCGTATCTAAGGTTTGTCCGATTTACTGGAGCATTTAACATTTTCTATTGTTAAGGAACATTATGGGGTGGGGATAATTTTTCCCAGCTATTGGTCAAACCCTCAGGTGTTACTAGGAGTTAAGGAGTTTGATTGCAAAATGCATGACAACATAAATTAATGGCAAGGAAATAGAGTTTCCAGCAGCTTACAAAAACACAAGGGAGGTATAAAAAAATACAGTACAAGATAACAAATAAACTCTTAGCTAAATAAATACAGAAAGTGTATATATATATATATATATATATAAAACAAACAGTAAACAATACACTTTTAGCTAAATATATATGAAGTAGATGTAAGAATCCAGGTCAAATATAATTCCCGGAAAATGAAATCAGATAAGTTAAATGTAGCGAAAATGTACAAGATAAAATATATATGACTGTATATGACAGAAATGAGCAGTAAGATTAAATTAATGCACTTCAGTGGTGGATTAAGAAAAAGAAGATCAGTATGTAATGTGCTGCTGAATTATTAGAATTGTCAGTACAGTGTGGTTTTTGGTAAGAGTGGCACTGATGGTAAGGTTGATCTATCCACCTTAGAACTTCTTATTGCAATAGTGGAGCAGTGCTCCAACGACAGGGAGGATGTGAGAGCTACAGAACTTCCCAGGCACTGAACCCAGGGAAGGCACCTGAGCACTATGCTTCATGTGATACTTCATTAGACGCAAGTGACTAACATTTGGATGCACACTGCATTTTTAAATGGCAATAACAGAGACAAGAGCCAAAGGCAGCAGCATTGCAACACTCATTCAACTAGACGGTACAATAGTGTTGCAGCATAGACAGGGAAACTATCATCTCATCACAAAAACATAAATAAACTCAATCTTCAGCAGTGTGGTAATGAAAGGGAGACGTAGAGGTATTAAGATAACTTTTAAATCAAACAAGCAGATTTCATGCAAGTACACTTGAGAATATCTATGCTATTCCTCAATCACATGCACACTGCTTACTGCAGGGGGTATTGAGGCCATGCCCCCTACATGCACTGTGCACTCCTCCATCACATCGACAGAGGATTTCTACAACCTTGGACAATTGATGCTACATTTTTGAGCCCAGAGCAGAAGACTATTGAAGCCACACATTTGAGCCTGTGGACTACTTCAAATTTCTAAATATTTCTTAAATTCCCTAGCTTTACTTCCCATGTAAAGTTTTCTTTGCAACCCTCCTTTTAAAAAGTACATTCATTTTTTGTTTTAGTTTTCTTTATTAGTTTGTAAAGCCCAGTTCAGACCAAAGATTTGCGACGTGACAGAACTGTTTTAGAATGTTGCAGGTGAAAGTTGCAGTGGTGTGAACTGACCCGTCATGTCTGGCTGATGTTGTCACCTGTGATTCAGCTTGTCAAATCGCCAGCAGCTGGTTTTAGAATGTAAGGCACGTCATCTGTCTCAACAACCAATTAAGTCTTAGCAAAGTCTGCTGGTCAAGTCACTTACAAACTGTCAGCTGGTTGAAAAGGGCGTTTTGGATGGAGGCTCAACAAGCTTGCAAGAGAGAGATCGAGAAAAAAATAGACGGGCGATGGAGAGAGAGAGCGTACAGCGAGCAATACATTGAATTAGGAGAGGGAAGGCAGTAATTGAGAATAAAGCATTGAATCAGGGAAATAAAATGGTATTTTCACCATTTTATCACAACTTAAAAGGCATCTGTCGTGAGTATCTCACTATCTCTGTCCTCATTTGTATTGTATAATGCTACAAATTAGATCCAGCTTCGAAAAAAAGCCTGAAAAGTCAGAGGACAGAAGTACAGAGAGGTGTTGCTATGGAGAAGATACATCGCCTCGTCTCACTGGTCTGAACTGGCAGGTTTCAGAATGTTGCTGACCTGCACGTTGGAAGTAATTGAAAGTTTCAACAAATTATTTTGTTACAGCAGTAGTGGGTCAGCAAATAAAACACTTTGTACATAACATACATAGAATCCAATATATACATAGTGTATATATACAGTGCACAGTGTGATATAAACAATAAACAAAATTAATATATACAACAAAACAAAATATGCAAAATATACTATAACAATAATAATATATACAACAAAACAGTAGAGAGAGCAGAGTTCTCTGTCAGGCAGAGGTGAGAGAGTTATTATATAAAGTGATGGATTGTGGCCGGAAAGATTTCCTGAATCTATTACTACGGCAGCGAAGCTGAAGCAGCCTTCTGGAGAAGGTGCTCCGCTGTCTGACCAGTGTGAGTTGGAGACGGTGGAGAGGATTATCCATGATGGATAACAGTTTTTTCAGTGTCCTCCTCTCCACCACAGCCTCCAGAGTGTCCTGTTTGCAGCCTATCACAGAGCCAGCCTTCCTGATCAGTTTGTTCAGTCTGTTGGTGTCGCTGGCTCCATTGCTGCTTCCCCAACAAACCATAGCAAGGAAAAGTACACTGGCCACCACAGACTGATAAAAGATCTCCAACATCTTGCTGCACACGTTGAAGGATCTCAGCTTCCTCAGGAAGTGAAGTCTGCTCATCCCCTTCTTGTAAACAGCTTCAGTGTTAGATCTCCAGTGCAGTCTGTGGTTGATGGTAACACCCAGGTACTTGTAATCCTCCACCGCCTCCACATCCTTTCCCAGAATGCACAGAGGTTGGAAAGCCGTCATCCTCTTCTTCCTGAAATCTATCACCATCTCTCTGGTGTAGCTGATGTTCAGCCGCAGGTGATTCTGTCCAGTCCACTTCACAAAGTTGTCTACCAGTGCCCTGTACTCCTCCTCCTGTCCCTCGCTTATACACCCAACAACAGCCGAGTCTTCAGAAAACTTTTGCAGGTGACACAACCCGGTGTTGTACTGAAAGTCAGTGGTGTATAAGGTGAACAGGAAAGGAGACAGTACAGTCCCCTGTGGAGCTCCTGTATCACTAACCACCACATCAGACAGAACACTGCCCATGCGGACAAACTGTGGCCTGCCTGTCAGGTAGTCAGTAATCCAGGAGATCATTGTGACGTCTACTCCCATCACCCGCAGCTTCTCCCCCAGTAGCAGTGGCTGAATGGTGTTAAAAGCACTAGAGAAATCAAAGAATGTGATTCTCACAGTACCCCCTTCACCATCCAGGTGCGAATGGGCTCGTTGCAGCAGGTAGATGACAGCGTCATCAACTCCCAAGTGGGGCTGTGTGAGCCTCACTGCTCACAGGACAGACGGGAAATGAGGGAGAGACAGCGTTGTCGGTGGTTAACCGTTTATTCCAGGCTTTCCCCAAACGTTACTCAACATAAAACAAACTACACAAACGAGCAGCCGTCCCTCTGACGGCCGTGGTCAGGTGTCTGCTGCCTCTTTCTGGGTCGTCGCCGCTCGGGTCCTCTCACAGGACCCAGCCTACTGCAAGAGGCAGAACCAGGTTACAAACATGCTTATGTAGCTGACTGATTACCTGATTCTGTCCAGCTGTCTGATCACCGGCTGAGCCACTCCTCCCTCTCCTCCAGCAGTCGACACCTTAACCACACCCCACTGCCACATACCCCCACCGCCCGACTTAGGCCGGGATCCCACCGGCCGCAAGCCCACTCCCCCCCCCCTCCGCGGAGCGGGAGAGAAAGTCAGCCACGACCATGCGGTTACCCGGCCTATTGATCACCTTGAACCGGAAAGGCTGTAATGCCAGATACCAGCGAGTGATCCGCGCGTTGGCATCTTTCATGCCGTGGAGCCATTGGAGCGGGGCATGGTCCGACCAGAGGGTGAATGAGCGCCCCAGGAGGTAGTAGCGGAGGGCCCCGACCGCCCACCGTATGGCGAGGCACTCCTTTTCCACCGTACTGTAGTTCACCTCCTGCTGAGCCAGCTTTCGGCTAATGTACAGTACGGGGCGGTCGATCCCCTCCACCTCCTGGGACAAAACGGCCCCCAGCCCACTGTTCGAGGCATCGGTCTGCAGGATGAAAGGGAGAGAAAAGTTAGGATTGTACAAGAGTGGCTTCCCACAGAGGGCTCGCTTCACCCTCTCAAACGCCAGCTGACACGGCTCCGTCCACTGGACCGGATCTGAGGCACCCTTTCGGGTCAGGTCGGTGAGGGGGCTGGTCAGCTCTGAAAAGGCCGGAATGAACCTCCTATAGTAACCGGCCAGCCCCAGAAACCTCCTGACCTCTTTTTTTGTCTTGGGTGTTGGGCAGGCCGCAACTGCTGCGGTCTTTTGCACCTGTGGCCGCACCTGCCCGCCCCCCAAGTGGTACCCCAAATACCGTACCTCCCTCCGTCCAACCGCACACTTCTTCGGGTTGGCCGTGAGCCCCGCCTTCCTCAGAGACTCGAGCACCGCCCCCACCTGCTGCATATGCTGCTCCCAGGACTCACTATGAATGATTACATCATCCAAGTAGGCCGCAGCATATGCAGAGAAGGCCGTCTTTTCCCTGGACTCCAGCGACAGGGGAATCTGCCAGTAGCCCTTGGTCAAATCCAGTGTCGTGAAAAAGCGAGCCGTGCCCAGCCGATCCAGGAGTTCGTCGACCCGGGGCATTGGATAGGCATCGAATTTGGACACCTCATTGACCCTGCGATAGTCCACACAGAACCGTATTGACCCATCAGACTTGCGAACCAGCACAATGGGGCAACACCAGTCACTGTTGGACTCTTCTATTACCCCCATCTCCAACATGGCCTGAAGCTCCGCCAGAACAATTTTCCTCTTGTGTTCTGGCAGCCGATAGGGTCGTGAACGCACGGTCACCCCTGGGGGTGTTTCTATGTGGTGGTGTATGAGGCTTGTGCGTCCTTGCAGGGGCGAGAACACATCAGCAAAACGCTGCTGCAACGAGGCCACATCTGCTATCTGGCTCGGTGAGAGATGGTCATCAAAGGGGACCGGTGCTGAATAGTTTGATTTTGCCACCTCCGGCCCCAACTCATCTCTCTCGATCACCGTAGTAGCCAGAGAAACAGCAGTCACCTCCCTCCAGGCTTTAAGGAGGTTGAGGTGGTAAACCTGTGTTGCTCCGCCCCTGTCTTAACGCACAACCTCATAGTCAACATCCCCCACTCGCCGTGTGACCACAAAGGGCCCTTGCCACTTGGCGAGCAATTTGGAGCTAGATGATGGTAGCAATACAAGCACTTTATCTCCCGGTGAAAACTGTCTAAGTTTTGCCCCTCTGTTGTACAGACGCTGCTGCCGTTCCTGGGCCTGGAGCAAATTCTCCCGTGATAACTGACCCAGTGAGTGGAGTTTTGCTCGCAGGTCCAGGACGTGCTGCACCTCGTTCTTGCTGGTGCTTGGACCCGCCTCCCAGTTTTCCTTGACCAGGTCCAAGACACCCCGTGGTTTTCGGCCGAACAGGAGTTCGAAGGGAGAAAATCCCGTGGAGGCCTGGGGAACCTCCCGCACTGAAAACAACAGAGGGTCCGACCATTTATCCCAATTACGGCTATCCTCGTGCACGAACTTCCGAATCATGTTCTTTAGCGTTTTGTTAAACCGCTCCACCAGGCCGTCGGTCTGGGGATGGTACACACTAGTCCGGATTGAACGGATGCCCAGTAATTCGTATAGTTCGCGTAGTGTACGTGACATAAAGGATGTGCCCTGATCAGTCAGCATCTCTTTCGGGATCCCAACTCGGGAGATAACTTGAAACAGTGCCTGTGCAACACTCTTTGCAGAGATATTGCGCAGAGGCACCGCCTCGGGATATCGGGTTGCATAGTCCACTAGGACTAACACAAAGCGATATCCCCGTGCACTCCGGTCTAATGGCCCGATGAGGTCCATGGCAATTCTATCAAATGGGACCTCCATTAGTGGTAGTGGGCGCAACGGCGCTTTTGGGGTGGCCGGCGGATTGACTAACTGACATTCGCGTCATGATGCACACCACCGACTTACATCTGCGCGAATGCCCGGCCAATAAAATCGGGCCATGATCCGGTTCAGTGTTTTGTCATAGCCTAGGTGGCCCGCCATGGGGTTATGATGAGCCGCCTGGAAAATTGTTTCCCGACGGCTTTTGGGCACCAACAACTGGGTGAGTTCTTCGCCTGTCCGAGCGTCACGACTCGCTCTGTATAACCTGTCCCTAATGACAATAAAATATGGGTGAGTGAGTGCTGTGTTAGGGTGGACCTGGCAACCATCAATTTTCATCACTTGGTTAAAGGCATGACGGAGGGTCTCATCCCGAGACTGCTCAAGGGGAAAATCTTCCATGGGGGCTATCTGCAGGGCCCCCGGAGCCAGCCGTGCTGGCCCCGCCGGCCCCACGCCCCCCCCGTCGGCGTCGGGATGCGGCACCCCCGTCTCACCACTAAGCACGGCACACCACCCGCATTTCCCTGACGTACGTGACCGCACCCTCATAGTTTCCCCCGCTAGGCTAGCAAACCCCGGCCAATTCGTGCCCAAGATTAGAGGGTGCGTGAGGCGAGTACTAACTCCAGCCCTAACTCTATGCTTTTTCCCTTTAAAAAGAATTTCTAGAGCCACCACCGGATAATCGTGAATATCCCCATGCACACACCTCACCTTCACCCACGAGGCCTCTAGCAAAGCCCCCGGTCGAACCAAGCGCTGGTGGATCATGGTCTGTTCACAACCAGAGTCTAGCAGAGCTTGGTGTGTACCCCCCTGTATACATACCGGTATACGGTACGTCCCTTCCGAACCGGGGGAGGGAGCTGGCGGTCCCGCAACCCGCACCACTTGCCCCACCTCCATGAGGGGGCACTCCGCCTGGAGATGGCCGGGCTGCCCACACCGCCAGCACCCCTGCCCTGGCGTCTGAGGAACCCCCCGGGGTGCCGGTCGATCAGACACGTAGGCTGGGCCCTGCGGAACAGAAGGCAGTGTGTTATTAGTGGACCAGAGCGGACCGGGCTCCGGGTGTGTGTGTGTGTGCGGGGCAGGGTGCGGTGCAGCGGCCGCCGGGAATCTCCTCCTCGGGGCCGGGGTGGGATGGCCCGCAGGGATCGCCGCTGGCCTGGCCTCCTCCCTCATGCTCCGCCGGGGAAGGGAGAGATGGTCCTCCGCGAGGACGATCGCTGCCTCGATGGTGGGGGGACGGTGGCACTGGACCCAGCTGGCAGTGGACGAGGGTAAGCCGGCGATAAACTGCTCCAGCGCCACCTGTCCAACGACGTCCTCGGCGGAGTGGGTCCCCGGCTGGAGCCAGCGCCTCGCTGCATCGAGGAGCCGCTGCGCGAAGGCGAAGGGGCGGCCGGCTTCCTCAAAAGAGAGCCCCCTGAACCGCCGCAGGTGTCCCTCTGGCGTACTGCCCAGCCGGTCCAGGATGGCTCTCTTCAGGTGGGTAAAGTCGTGGCGAGAGGCCGCCGGCAGGCTGTGCGTGGCCAGCTGCGCCACGCCGGTAAGCAGGGGGAGAAGCCGGACCGCCCTCTCCTCCTCCGGCCACCCGCACGCCTCCGCCGTGCCCTCGAAGATGTCCAGGAACGCCTCCGGATCATCCTCTGCTGTCATCCGTTGAAGGGCAACAGGCGGAGGCCGGCCGCGACTGGGCTCCGGGTCGGGCTGGGTGGCCGGGCGCTGCAGCAGCTCCTGCAGGAGAGCACGATCTTCCCTCTGGGCCGCCACGATGTCGGCCAGGGCACGGGACTGCTGCTGCTGGAGAGTGGTAGTGCTCTCCTGCATCGCGGCGAGGTGCTGGAGGGCCAGCGACAGCGGACTTCGGGCTTCCGTCATGTCCCTGTTCAGGCGCCAGATGTGAGCCTCACTGCTCACAGGACAGACGGGAAATGAGGGAGAGACAGCGTTGTCGGTGGTTAACCGTTTATTCCAGGCTTTCCCCAAACGTTACTCAACATAAAACAAACTACACAAACGAGCAGCCGTCCCTCTGACGGCCGTGGTCAGGTGTCTGCTGCCTCTTTCTGGGTCGTCGCCGCTCGGGTCCTCTCACAGGACCCAGCCTACTGCAAGAGGCAGAACCAGGTTACAAACATGCTTATGTAGCTGACTGATTACCTGATTCTGTCCAGCTGTCTGATCACCGGCTGAGCCACTCCTCCCTCTCCTCCAGCAGTCGACACCTTAACCACACCCCACTGCCACAGGCTGGTAAGCAAATTGCAGAGGGTCTAGCAGGGCTCTCACTTGCGGCCTCAGGTTGGCCAAAACCAGTCACTCCAGCACCTTCTTGACGTAAGATGTGAGGGCCACTGGTCGATAGTCATTGAGGTCTGATGGTGTCGACTTCTTTGGAACACGAACCAGGCAGGAAGTCTTCCAAAGTACCGGTATTCTCTCCTGACCAAGGCTCAGGTTGTAGAGGTGTAGTAGGACAGGAGACAGCTGGCTGGCACATGTCTTCAGGATCCTGGGGCTGATACCGTCAGGGCCTGCAGCCTTATGCTGGTGGAGTCCAGCTGTCTCCTAACCTGGCATGCAGTCACAGTCATGCGGGGGAGGCTGCTTGTGTCTTCAGTGGAAGACGACGAGTTGAGGAGGAGGTGAAGGTGGAGGAGGAGGAGGCAGAGGAGGCAGAGGAGGAGGAGGTGGAGGAGGAAGAGGTGGAGGAGGAGGAGAGGTGCTGCACAGGAGAGCTCATAGCAGGGGATTGAGGGGGGAGGAGAGGAAGCATTTGGGGCAGTGAGGGTGTGTGGGGGTCTGGAGGTGTCATGGAGACGACAGAAGGCTGTGAGCTGAACCTATTGAAGAATCTGTTCGGCTCGTTTGCCCTCTCCAGGCTGCCTGATGACTGTATGCCGCTCACCTTACACCTAGTGTAATCTGCTTCATACCAGTCCACACATCCCTCACGTTGTTCTGCTGGAGTTTGGCCTCCAGCTTCCTCCTGTAGGTGTCTTTACAGGTCCTCAGCATATCCCTGAGTTCATGCGGCACTCTCCTCAGTTCTTCCCTGTCTCCAGACCTGAACGCCCTCTTCTTCTTGTGCAGAAGGGCTTTCAGGTCAATGGTGATCCACGGCTTATTATTAGGGAAGCGGCGTACAGGCATGGCATGGTGCAGTGTTCACAGAACCTGATGTATTCTGTGATGCAGTCATATATATCAGATCATTAAATGTGTGTGTGTGTGTGTGTGTATACATCTACAGTATATAAACAGCATTTGTGTGATTTATTTTCAATATCCATTAATCTGTCAATTGTTTTATTTATTTAAGTCTATTAAATGGGTGGAAATATCCATTTTATTTTACCTGAGCTCATGGTAAATTCAACTTGCTTGTTTGCCCAACAGTCCCAAACCAAAGAGTAGTTGCTGTAATAGTTTATGTAAATCCACTAATTGTTACCCTAAAATTATCAAGAGCGCAGTTTAAAAAACGTACTACTAAACTTTCTACAGTAGTCTTACTAAAATATTATGCATGGTTTCCTCCGTTATATTGCAAGACAAGTGACCGGCCTGGCCTAATTTGACCCCCCACCCACACAAAGCAATCAGGGAATATTTTCAAGTCTGTCAGTCAGCTTTTAGCACTGACTTCATGTGGGTCCCTATGGAATCTGTTATAGCTTTTTTAAATTCTTAATTTCATGATCAGGGATTTACCTTAATCCTGCCATCAGTCTGGCACTGGCCTGCATCGGGCCCCGCCCACTGGGCCTAAGAACTTTTCTAGGGGGGAACCCTGAAGTATAATTATTCAATAGGAGAAAATAGAAAGGAAACTAGCTAATATAAGCCTAATTTACTCTACAGTTGAGTTTAAAACATTTCCTGTGCACTGTTTTAGAATTTAAGAGTAGTAACACCAATAGTTTCCAACTTTATCACTTATATGGTAATACTGTATATCCACACACATTCACTGCAGACCAAAAGCAATGATGTGAACTTCACAAGATGATGTACTGTAGATGCAGTGCATGCAGTCCTTCTGTATCTTCAGCTACACATGAGGCACCTAATCTATCATAAATGTATATAAATGTAGCTAATGGGATTTATTTAACAAGTTATCTCAGTAACAATATTGTGTTACTGTAACAGAATATTGTAAATAGTCTGGTTTGAAGTTGGAGACACATTTGTTTCAGATATATTGAATAGTGTTTCCCTTCAGATTCCACTGTCCAGTCTGCACTGTGACAATCACAGTCACTACTATGTTAAACTGTGATAAAAGTTCCTGATTATCAAAAGTTTATATTGTACATCAACCTGTTGTTGCAACCTCTGCAGCTCATTACTACATCAATACTGACTTTACCAATAACTGGCTGTCAACAACTGTTTGCCCTCGCTGATAATGTTTCGCTCCACTGCCTCTATTTCTTTTAGGAGAGAAATGTGCTTTTAATATTAAATAATACTGAGTTTCTAATAGCAAAAAAATACATCCAGGCTCTTTGCCCCCCCCCACCTCATCATTATCTGCATAGTTCTTCCTCCTCTCCTCTCCTCCTTTTCCATCCCTACCTTTCATCCTCCTCCAACCCCCTCCCTCTAATCCTGCAGCACTCCCTGCTAAGTGCTCTTTGGATGCAGATCAATACATGGTCATTGGTGACTGCTGATGTCTCAGCACAAAGCAAACAGCATGGCAGCAGCGACCTGTGTTTGCACACTGTGGAAATGGGCCGAGCAGAGAATTCCAATGGAGAGCCACTGTAGGTCAATTAAAAAGGAAACTCCACCTAGAATCTGTCTTTTAGTATCAAACACCTACCACTTTAAAACAGACCCTAAATACAAATTACCTTAAATAAACTGATTGTTACAAAAAAGCATTTGGAGTGTGCGTGTGTGTGTGTGTGTGTGTGTGTGTGTGTGTGTGTAAATGAGAGAGAGGGAGCATGCAGCAAAAGGACCGCAGGTCAGAATCCAACCCGGCTACTGCAGCACTCATTTTAACAAGCCGGGGCTAAGACCCGCGTGCACAGATCATTTTCTGTGCTGCGTTCTTTTACACCACTGGATAAAAGTGTCTACTCTACTTCACCGTGTTTTGTACTACCACACGTCACATCCTGGTGAGAGCTACAAACAATCAGCAACCAGGCTTCTCTCAGTGCAGAAAAACAGCCCTGCTCTCCCACAGGGAAAAAAAAGTTTGCTCAAATGGCCGCTCGAGTGACTCACATACAAATTAGGGGCGTTTCGGCAAGACTGACCGGCCTCATTTCTAGACATTCTCTTCCTACATGCAAATGCACTGCCCTCCTCATCGTCGGTTATGCTGTTTAATGTGAAATTGCACTCACACTTGGCCAGGACGATCCGAGCCGTGCCTTGGCATGATTGTCCCCCTTCTCTCCCCTATGGCCCAGACCTGCCTGTACTCACACTATTTAAATGATCTGGGCCGCAGCACGATTGTTACTTGCTTCTTCGTCATCACCTACGGTGGCATCTTTTTAAATGTCTTTCCTGGGGAACAGTTGTATATAGATAGTCTCAGGACCTCTCATACTCGTACATGTGCGCATGCTCGTACCCCTACATGTGCACCACCTCTCTCAGCCAGGCCGTAGCCGGGAACTGTGCTGTGCAGCAGAACAGTTGAACTCAAATTGGTCAAACGAACTTCACTTGAGCCGTGAGTTGTGCTTGGGCATGGTACGAATGGTAAGTGTGAGTAGACGGTTATTTACCACCTTGAGACAACATAAAAAGCACACTACTGCTATTATGAGCGCTATTTGTGAGATGGTATGTTAGAGATGGAAATGAATGAAGTGGGACCTGTGCTCACAGCCCAGCACCATGCAACTGGATTGGCATTCATGAGAGAACACCCAAATTGGCAGGTCCGCCATTGGGGCCCCGTTTTTTTCAGAGATGAGAGCAATTCAATTCAATTCAATTTTATTTATAGTGCCAAATCATAACAAAAGTAATCTCAGGATACTTTACAGACTAGGTATAGACCACACTCTATGACTTATTTAAGATTTACATAGACCCAACAATTCCCCCGTAGAGTATGGTGGCAACGAAAACCTTCCCTATTACAGGCAGGAACGTTAGACAGACCCTGCTCTATGGAGGACGGACATCTGTCTGCACCGGTTGGGGAGGAAGAAAAGGAGAGAGAAAGAGAGAAAAGATGGACAGATGGACAGAGAGAGACAAAGACAAAGACAGACACAAAGACAGACACACTTCCAGTAACTATAATAATATCTATGGTTATGTGAATATGACTTATATGTTATGGCAGTTAATACAGCAGAATAGTAGAAATAAGTGCAGCTTAGGTTATAAATTATAATAGTAGTAGGAAGCGTCATGCAGGACCACGGCAGCAGGCACCACCATCAGCAGAGACCTGCAAGACAACAAAGCACAAACAACTGCGGGGAAGAAGCGAATTAGTAACATGCATTGATGAGACATGAATGATACAGACAGAGAGGAAAGAAGCTCAGGGTATCTGGAAAAGTATTATCCCCCAGCAGACTAGGACTATAGCAGCATCATTAAGCAGAACAAAATCAGCTTAAAAATAACAACATTGCTAAGGTTTCGTAAGCCCTAGCTCTAAGCTTTATCAAAAAGGAAAGTTTTAAGTTTACTCTTAAATATGGGGACAGTGTCTGCCTTCCGAATAACACTTGGGAGTTGGTTCCACAGGAGAGGAGCTTGGTAGCTGAAGGCTCTGCCTCCCATTCTACTTTTGGAGACTCTAGGAACGACAAGTAGCCCGGCATTCTTAGAGTGCAGCGATCTAGTCGGGTAATATGGTACTATGAGCTCTTTAAGATACGAAGGAGCCTGACCAATAAGAGCTTTGTAGGTAAGGAGAAGGATTTTAAATTCTATTCCCTATTTTACAGGTAGCCAGTGCAAAGAAGCTAAAACAGGAGAAATATGTTCTCTTCGATTTGTTTTAGTTAGTACACGAGCTGCAGAGTTTTGGACCAACTGGAGACTCTTAAGAGACTTATTAGAGCAGCCTGATAATTAGGAGTTGCACTAGTCCGGCCCAGAAGTAACAAATGCATGGACTAGTTTTTCTGCATCTTTCTGAGACACAATATTCCTAATTTTCGCAATATTACGCAGGTGAAAATATGCAGTTCTTGTTGTTAGTTTTATGTGAGAATCGAAGGACATATCCTGATCAAAAATAACACCCAGATTCCTTACTGTGGGGCTGGAGGACAACAAAACATCATCCAGAGTAACAATATCTTTAGCTATTGAGTTTCGGAGGCCTTCTGGGCCAAGAACAATAACTTCGGTTTTATCTGAGTTTAACATCAGAAAATTGCAGGTCATCCAGCTTTTTATTTCCTTAATGCACATTTGAAGTTTAGCTAACTGATCGGTTTCTTCTGGTTTGATCGACAAATATAATTGTGTATCATCAGCATAACAATGAAAAATTATGGAGTGCTTCCTTATAATATTTCCTAAGGGAAGCATATATAAGGTGAACAGAATCGTTCCAAGGACAGAACCTTGTGGAACTCCATGACTGACTTTAGTGTGTATGGAGGATTTGTCGTTAACATGTACAAACGGGGATCTATCTGATAAATACGACTTAAACCAGCTTAATGCAATTCCCTTAATGCTAATTAGATGCTCCAGTCTCTGTAGCAGGATGCGATGGTCAATAGTGTTGAAGGCAGCACTAAGATCTAGTAAAACAAGTACAGAGACAAGTCCTTTGTCTGAAGCTATCTAGAAGGTTGTTAGTTATTTTTACCAGTGCTTTGTCAGTGCTATGATTCATTCTAAATCCTGACTGGAAGTCCTCAAATAACTCATTATTATGTAAAAAGTCACACAGCTGATTGGCGATAATTTTTTTTTGTGACCCTAATTTCTCGAAGATCTTAGAGAGAAAAGGAAGGTTAGATATAGGTCTATAGTTGGCTGGTACCTCAGGATCAAGACTGGGCTTTTTAAGAAGAGGTTTGATTACACCTATTTGAAAGACTGTGGTACATAACCTGCTGATAAAGACATGTTAATCATATCTAATACAGGAGTTCTAACTAAAGGTAACACTTCTTTAAGTAACCTAGTTGGAATTGAGTCTAGGAGACAAGTAGAAGGCTTTGATGCTGAAATAGTAGAGGTTAATTTGTTATGGTCAACTGTATAAAAGCAGTCCAAGAATATATCAGGTCGTACAGTTGTTTTTAAGGTTCCTGGATTTGAAGAAAAATGTGTGCCAAGTGAGTTGATTTGTCTCTAATAGTTATAATTTTGTCATTAAAGAAGGTCATGAAGTCGTTACTACTGAGGGTTATAGGAATACATGGCTCAATAGAGCTGTGGCTCTCTGTCAGCCTGGCTACAGTGCTGAAGAGAAATCTAGGATTGTTCTCATTCTCCTCTATTAAAGATGAGTAATAGGCTGCTCTGGCATTACGGAGGGCCTTCCTATATGTTTTTAGACTTTCAGGCCTAACTAAGCGAGATTTCTCCAATTTAGTATAACGCCATGTACTTTGCAATTTTCAGGATACTTGTTTTAATTCACGGGTTTGTGAGTTATACCGCGGAGCTAACTTCCTCTGTTTCGTTATCTTCTTTTTTAAAGGAGCAACAAAGTCGAGCGTTGTTCGTAGTGAGCCTGCAACACTGTTAACAAGGTGTTAGTGCAGGAATATTGAATATTAGGATAAGGCATTAAAGTAAATGCAGATGGAATCGCTTCCTTAAATACAGTTACAGCACTATCAGATAAACATCTAGTGTAGAAACTTTTGCCCAGAGGTGAGTAGTCCTGTAATATGAATTCAAAAGTTATTAAATAATGGTCTGATAAAATAGGATTCTGTGGAAAGACTATTAAGTCATTGATTTCCACACCATAAGCCAAAACAAGGTCGAGGGTGTGATTAAAACAGTGAGTAGGTTCATGTACAATCTGACTAAAACCCATCGAATCTAATAGAGAGATAAACGCAATACTAAGACTATTATTATCAACATCTGAGAATTCAGACAGAAATTCAGAGTACGGACCAGGAGCACGGTACACTATAACAAGTATAATTGGCTTCACAGTTTTCCAGGTTGAATGTGAAAGATAAAGAACAAGACTCTCAAATGAATTATAATTTATTTTAGTTTTAGGGTTGATTAATAGGTCTGAGTCATAAATAGCTGCAACGCCTCCTCCTCGACCACTGCCTCGTGCCACTGTCTTGTGGGGCGGCAGTAGCTCAGTCCATAGGTGACTTGGCTGGGAACCGGAGGGCTGTGTGTGTGTAACATGAAAAAAAAATAATAGAGTGAAAATTGAATTTCCCCATTGTGGGACAAATAAAGGAATTCTTCTTCTTCTTCTTCGAGGAATATGAGTATTATTATGACTGGGAAGAGTGGATTCATTAAGGCTAACATATTCTTCATGACACAACCATGTTTCAGTCAGACAGAGTAAATCAATATGGTTATCTGATATCAGATAATTTACTAATACAGCTTTAGATGGAAGATATCTGATGTTTAAAAGTTCACATTTTATTTTCTGATTTTGTTGCATTATAGCAGATTTTGTATTGAGCAGGTTCACACTGAGCACGAGCCAGGTGTGGAAGAGTCTGGAGATGCTGTGGTGAATGTTCTGCTGCCTGTAACATCATCCAGCATGACTGGTTTGGCTGTGGGTCAGTGATGGTTTGGGGAGGTGTGTCATTGGAGGGTCACACAGACCTCCATGTCAGAGCCAACAGTACCCTGACTGCTCTTAGGGGAGGATCTTGTGTACCTAACAGCAGTGTGAGTGTATTTCAGACCTTACTCTGGTGCTATGGGCCCTCGGTTCCTCCGAGTGCAGGAGAGTGCCTGGCCTCATGTGGCCCTGTCGTTCCCCTGACCTAAATCCATTTCAGCCCCTATGGAACGTTATGTATCCGTGCATCCGATGCCACTGAGGACCGCCACAGACTGTCCAGGAGCTCACAGATGCCCTGATCCAGGTCTGGGAGGAGATCCCCCAGGACACCATCCACTGACTCATCAGGGACCCAGACATTGTTGGGATTGCATACAGGCATGTGGCAACTGACTTACATGATGAGTTGGAACAGACTGCGGTTTAAATTTTTCACTTTAATTTTCAGTGTGATTTTGAATCCAGCCCTAAGTGAGTTGATGATTTTGGTTTCCATTGACTGTTGCTACATCAATTTGTTCTCAACAAATTATACAATGTACATCAGTAAATATCTTCAACTTGAATAATTCCTTTATCATGATCTGATGTGTGATTTTCATCTAGTTAATTGTCTGTGAAGTTCTGATCTATCACTGTGAGTTAAAACAATGGTGATTGATCATATGACCCACTATTGAAAGCATTTGTTGCCTTTTTGCTAAGTATTCACATCTGTGTGTCTGTAGAGACATTACCTCCTTAAATGCAAATGCCCCACAATGTTACTATTTTTACATCAGTCAGCAGTGGTTGGTCTGCCCAGGTGGAGTTCGTTACTGAAGCGTATGCTGCATTTCATTTTAATAGGAAAGTGCTCGAAGCAGTGAACTATTTCACAAGTGGCTGTAACCAGCATCAGAGGATATTAGCTGGTATTAAAAGGTCAAGCACTGGATAGACATGTGAGGCTGAGGCCTGGCTGAGCTTGTTTGTGTTAAAACTCTCTGTACCCATTCTGCCAGTTCAGCACTATCCTTAATTCATCAAATGAGCTCAGTTCCTCATGTAAGGACATGCTGACCGGCCTGTGGAGCAAAACAAGTTCTTATTGACATGCACTGCTGACATAGTGTACAAAATACATAAATGGCTGTTGCTGCTTTAGTCCAAAATCCCAAATCACTCATTTCCACCCTCAAACTGGCTTTTTTGTGGAAAGCCGGTAAAATGCAGTGTTCTGCATTTATCCGGTCGCACACTCAAAAACGCCCAAACTGCCTTCCATCGCTGCCATTTTGTCTACGTAGCAGAAGAGGCGGGACTTAATTCA
The DNA here is from genome assembly GCF_963691815.1 of Echiichthys vipera. NCBI lineage: Eukaryota > Metazoa > Chordata > Actinopteri > Perciformes > Trachinidae > Echiichthys > Echiichthys vipera. The sequence continues at coordinate 27,055,345 of NC_139843.1, read as the reverse complement.
AACTGGAATATGGCGGAACAACAACGCAAGAGAGCGGAAACAACTAGATTCACTTTATACATGTAAAAAGAGGATCACAAGGATTTTAGGCGGTGTGCTGAGTCAGAAGAGTTGCTGGAAAAGCTTTTGGAAAAATAAACAGAAGGACAAAATAGGATTGTCGTTTCCAGTAAGCGCTTTCCAGTATTATTGACCAATATCGGCCTATCACAGACATATCGGTATCTATTGGTATTGATGTATAAGTTTCGATATGAACCGATAAAAACTTTTTTACAGAACAACTTATGCAGAAAACAATGCTTTGGCTGATTTCAAAAATGGAAACAGTGGAAAAAGCAATAATCCTCCATCAACTCTGTGTAACACACACACACACACACACACACACACACTGATGAGCCCTTTTTCTCAATATGAATGTTTAATGACTTCCCTCGTAGTTCCATAAATGTTATGTCCTCTTTCTGAGCCGCACAATTGTTACTATCTATCAACCAAACACCCCGACTGTATTCCAAATCAGCTAACGCCTACCCACACAGTGTGATCAGGGCTGACAGGGCGCACTGCACCATCCTTTGGCTTTAAGGTCGCAGCAGCAGTCAGTCAAGTTACTGTCTTCCAGTAGGCCTGAGCGCCTTTTGTGTGAGTTTGTCTCCCTCTGTCTGTTCCTCCCTGCTTGTGTCTTTCGCTGTATGTTTGTCTGTTGGAGCTGGTAGGCGTGGTTCCGCCAAGCTGTTGCTCGTCTGCTCATCAGTGCAACGGATATAAAGCCGGTTGTGACCCAGACTGTATTGCTATTTCGTGGTTTTTGTCTCTCGTTTGGTTGGCTACGTCCTTTGATGATCGTGTTACCTTTCTGTGTTGCTTTGGTTTATGTTAATCGTTTATTTGTTTCTTTGTTCTAGTTTTCCGAGTCCCCGTTCTCCACAATCTGTTCGTGTTTCGTCTTCTGATCCCCACGTTTTGTTTTCCCCTCGTCTTCACCCGGACCCTGTAGCTGTTTTCCCATTCTCTGGTTTTTGTTTGTTTCTTGTTTTCGTTGATTAAATATCTGTTTAAATCTTACTCGTTGTCTGTGTCTGCATTTGGGTCCTGCTCCTCTGAGTTATTCCCCGCACCGTTCATGACAGTTTGGTCTATAAAATGTTAAAGTGAAAACTCACGGCAAAGAATAAGTAAATTTAGCTTACGAGAAGATTTTGTCCACAGCACAGCATATTTGCGGTCCTGTATGTATATGTAGTTATTTTGGGACATATTGTGTTCTAGGACATCTGGCTTCACAAGGGATGCACATCATTCCTCCTCATATAAGCTGCAGCCTCTATCTGAGCTACTTCAACAGTCAGGCCACAGCTTTAGAATGTACGAAGGGACATCAACTCTCCTTTAGTGTTTGTCCTGTTTGTGCACATCCTGTACATTAAGTGTCTTGTTCGATATTCATTTATTCATCAATGCAGCTGGCATGAAGGAAGATAGAAAACTATATATATATATATATATATATATATATATATATATATATATAAATTATGGGTGTAACAGTACACTAAAGTCACGGTTCGGTTTTGAAGTCACAGGACGTACGGTTCATAGTTAAGGGGGAAAATTAAATGACTGCTTGCTTGTCAGAACGAACATTTAATCAGTAAACAATTAAACACAACAGACAAACAGTTTTAGCTCTCAGTATGAACCAAAAAAAAAATACTGCTGCAATTCTCCAATTAATAAATAATTGCAACTGCAGCATTAACTCAGGTTACGGCATTTGTGTTACGACTATGCCTGTCTGCGCTGCCTGCTACTCTCACTCGCTGGCTGCTACTGCGCATGTGTGAGCCGAGCCGGAGGCTAAACCATCCGGGGGGAACACCGCAAAACAAGACTGTACGATCGCCATATCAACGCCACATTTACGGGCCACGGTCCACCTCTGTGCCAGTCCAGATGTGCATGTACTGTGACGGTTTGGTACGAATACTTGTATCGTTACACCCCTAATATAACTAGTGTTGGTCTGATTGTTACTGTGGCTGTATGAGGGTTTTTTAACTTCTTCTGCCTGGTCACACACACACGTTTTTCATTTATTTAAACTAATGATTATCTTTTACTCACTTTCTGTAAAATAGTAAAAATGTGAAAAAATGGCCTTCACAATTTCTCAGAGTGCTGTCTCCAACCTGCTTGTTTTGTTGGACAAATGGTCCAAAAACAGTCCAGCTACTTTCTGGAATGATTTTCTTTCTCACAATTCACACTCTTGCCATTTTCTGCCTGTCTGAAATTTAAATGATAGTGCATGTAATGTTGTGTGCATAGTGAAGTGAAGGCTCTTCATAAGACCGTAAATAAACCCAAGCTCTGATTCATTCCTGCTTTTGAAAAGCAGAAAATAACTTCTTTTGCTATTCCTGGTTATGTTTTCCTCCTCAGGTACACAAATGCATATATGTTAAGGGTGAACGTGAATCACCTGTTGGCACCTTTAATAATGGGGAAAATACTTTAAATGTAGGCCTATAGTATGGTGAGTTACCTGTGATTCCCTGTGGTGTAGATTAGGGCCGAACCGATATGGGATTTTTGAGACAGATACCGATTTTGGAGAGAAAAAGTCACTGATAACTGATAAAGTGGTTGATATATTCAGAATGCTGCTTTAAATAACTTTTTCAAGAATATTTAACATTATTATACAATACACATATAATGTTCAACATTATCAACCAATTCTAGAAATGAACACTAAGAAAAATAAATAAATAATAGAAATAAAACAAATAGCTACACATACAGATCAGTATCAATTGCTGATCATTTAAATAAAAAATGAATTAAAAATTAAATAGCTTCATGATACAGAAGCATTTTGCTTTCACCATAGAAAAAAAATTAGACACCTTATCTCATTATTGTAAATATGAGATAATTATAAACAACTAGAAAGACAGCATTTGTAGTTATCTGTAGGCCACGGCTTTGCACAGTGGAACTGCAGCGCTATGGACTGTCCTTAGATCTGGATCCGTCTAACGTCAGTGTTGACTGATGACAAGATAAATCCAAAGGTTGGATTGTTTTCACAGGAATGTGTGTATACTTTTCAGATGTGTGTTTGCTCTTGTTTTGTTTGACCATCTCAGTCCTATAGCTCTGTTTTTGAAAATGTGGGTGCATTTGAGTTTCTGCATAGACAACACAAATTATTATTATTATTCTTTAACTTAATGTTCTTTAACTTTGAAATCTGACACGGCTGGTACCATAATGCTTAGTATATAGACGTGACTCAAAATGACAGGGGGCTGGTTTGACTGTGTTTTCCTTTTTTAGAAAACTTTATTGAATTTATAGATTTAACATATAAATATACACACACCCACCACACACACACACACACACACACACACACACACACACACACATCCACACACACACACACACACACACACACACACACACACACACACACACACACACACACACACACACACACAGTCTGGTCAAGCTCAATTAAACATGGTATGCCACTGCTGAATAATTCAAAAGGATTGGTGAGGCTGATTGGTGGATTCATAATTAATGTTGGACAAGAGATTGGTCAATGCACTGCTTGATTTAGAGCCTGTGTGCGTGTGTGTGCGTGTGCGTGTGTGCGTGTGCGTGTGTGCGTGTGTGCGTGCGCGCGTGTGTGTGAATGCTGGCAGGTGACAGTTTTGTTGTGTACAGCAGAGCCGTTTCACAGTGAGATTCTCACAGTGACAGCCTACAAACAGAACAAATGTAGCAATTTGAGAAATGTGACAACCAGTATTTTGTATCAAAAAATGTATACTAAAAATAATAATAATAATATTTAATTATAATAACTTTATTTTAATAGCACCTTTAAAAACACAATCTTAAAAAGTGCTTTGACAGATAAAGTAGAGGTAGACCAATAACACCTGCCTAGGTTTACACACGTGTTTGTGCACGTAGAGCGTATAATATGATGAAACTAAGTTGTTATTATTTTGATAACTAGTATTTCTTTTTTATCACTTAGATTACGGCCATTTGCCTTGTGACAGTGTCACAAACAAACAAAAAACATGTTTCAGGGCAGTTTTTGGAAGATGCTTAAAACGTTTTTACGCCCTGTAATATTACTACTATTAACTATCATGTACCTTAGGCTACTATAAATATTTCCCCAAACTCCCTCAATCATCTGAAGTTTTTTTCTTCAAAATATATTAGATTGTAATGGAATTATAGAATAAATTACTTAAAAAAATAAAATACTTACCTTGTTTTTTTGTTGTTTTGTTGCTAAAATGGCTTAGAAAACTAATCCCTCATTATTTTTTTTGTATTATTTCTTATTTTTAAACTCTTCTATTTTATCAGATGTAGGGAAAAAAGAAAAATCAGCCAAAACCATCGGCATCCAATATCGGCCATCGATTGCCCTGATTTGTAAAAATCAGCATTGGCCATAGAAAAACCCATATCGGTCGACCTCTAAGACAAAGCAAAAGCAAATACACATTTATACACATACACATAGATATACACGTCTGAGTTATGAAATGATTTATGAAAAGATAGGCCACCATTTAAAGGACAAAAAATGAAAAATGAATAACTAAAGTTAAAATTCAATGAACAGTTAATAGGGAAAAGAAAGACATTAACTGACGACATCACTTAATAGCAAGTGTATAAAAATGTGTTTTAAGAAGTGCTTTAAAAGAAGTCACTGATTCATCCAACTTATCTCCTCAGGCAGGTCGTTTCAAAGCCGAGGGGCCCGAATGTAGAAGATCACCTCTGGTTTTAAGCCTAGACTTTGGAACGGTTAGGGTTAAGGATCTAAGGCTGCGAACAGGCTTGTATGGGATCAACATTTCTATTATATAGTCGGGGGCTAGACCCTGACAAGCTTTAAAAGTGATCAGTAAAATCTATTCAAAAATGAACAGGGAGCCAGTAAAGTGAGGACTAACGATGGTGTTGGCCGGATTGAACAGTATAATTTAAGTTGTGGAAAGTTTTGGGTCATCCAGCGGTTTACATCTCTGAGGCAGTTTGATACAACAGTAAGGCGTCTCAGGCCGTTGGGTCTCAGTGGTAGGTATATGTGTTGTCAGCATAGCAATGAAAAGAAACATTGTGTAATAATTTGAGTGGAAGCATAGAAATAGAAAACAAAATTGGACCTAAAATAGAACCCTGCGGTACACCAGGAGCTTTTTGAGTTGTAGAGGGAGAGTAGTTGCCCATGGTGACCGCACAGGTTCTGTTAAACAGGGAAGAATAAAACCAACCAAGTGCAATGTCTCTGATACCAACCCAGGATTTAAGACAATTCAATCCTGCCACAGAAATGTGCTTGATGTAAAGTGAATTTGTCATGATGCTTTGGCCAAGTTGCTTGTGAATCTCAATGCAAATATAGAACTGGATGATTAAAGGGTGGGGAGGTGAGACACAGCAGTGCGTGGCTGTATTTGTGTGGAGGGCCATGTAGTGAAGCATGCTTTGAAGGTGACCTTTTATAGGTTCAAAGGATGAACAGAGCCAAAGAGGATGAGATGTGAGTCAGAGTTTCAGCAGGAGAGGGAGGTTTCCCATTTTATTCAGCAGTGACGTGATTCTTATGTTACACAATCCCAACGATAAATGCTGAACAATGAAAGAAAACATGCATGAACAGAGGGGTATTCAGAGAGCCAGGTATTCAGTTAAGCCAGGCTTATTCCTGTAAATCAGGTTTATTGTATTATATAGAATTGAGATAAGATGTTTCTAGCGGCTGCTTTGGCGGTAAAATGTAACTGCAGTTGAGCAGGTAACTCTGGGACCTCATCTCCTAGAGTTCTTTTGGAAAACACTCTTTTAACCCTACAACACTAATGTCAGGTGATATTTACCTGTGCGATTGTTGTCATGGGATTTTCATTGCGTTTCCGCTGTGTGAGTCACGTTATTCCTTCAGTAGCGTCAGTCTGCTTACTGATGTTATCGAAGGTTGGCGTGTTTCCCTGCTCCAATCGCTGTTTTTTTCAACAGGCACGTGTTCGGGTGATTTTTCTACCCGACGTGTTATTTCATCCATTGTAAGTGTTGCAGAAAAAATTTGCTTTTCCATACTCCTACACCAAACAAGGTTTATGTGTCCCGGAAATGGGTGGACCGAAGGACAAGTTCCCGGCTCCATTATTTTTGTTCTTGTTAAAAATTCCCGAATTTTTCCACTAATTTTAGAGCCATTTTATTAGGTCCCCCAACAATACAGTTTTTCATTTTATGAGATGTAATATTGGGGGAAATGGAAGAAGAGTACTTCATTGTGCCTTGAATCAAAGTACTTTTTATCGGGTACAATACCCAACGTTAGTGATGATGTTGCTAATTGTAACGTTAGTGTTTGGTGTTATTTGGAGCAGTATTAGTGGTTAAAAAATAAGTTTTAATGCCTTCACGGTACTGCCCTGAGCTAATCAGTGTTAGCTATGTCCGGCTGTTAGCGCCTACCGGATGACCATGTTAATCCGGCACACTGGTTCCAGAAGTGACCAATTTTTTTAGAGCAAGGTTAATATCATACAGACTTGTGGCTTCTACAGGAACATAAACTATTGTGCTACAATCTCATAACTCGTGTTAATTCTACATTTGATGGTTAAGACATCATGGCTAATAATCCAAATCCTGATGCAGAATATGAATGGGATTTTACTTCTGAAACCACACGGTTGAGCTCTATAATGTGTTGGACAGGTAATCAGCCTATAAAGAGGTATAAATAATATAAATATAATATGATATAAATGATATTATATAAATAAATATTTGATGTGTACATGTATTAGGTAATAATAAGAGATGTAAGTAACCAGGTCAGTTTGTAGGTGGAGCCAGTGCAGTAAATGCTGCACTGCCATCTGCTAGATGGTAGCAGGCAGGACACTTTGTGGCCGAGGTGATTGGAGTCTGTTGACCCTTTTCCTGCACTGCTGGATGTAAAGGATGGATAGCAGCCCTGGTGATGTGCAGTTTTATCATCCTCTGTACTGCCTTACGGTTGAGGCCATGTTATGTCTTGGATTGTTAACTGTTAAGGAATTGGTATTCAGCAGCTCCATCAACCCTGTTGATATTTTATAGACTCTCCTTGCTCTGGAGCAGAATTAATCTTCTCTCTATATTATTATTTTTTTCTACATTTGGAGAAACCACCTTTGTCTGACCCTCACTGCAGTGTGGTCAGGTGATGTGTGTGTAGCAGTGTAAAATAGGGAAAGTGAGATGGCAAGACATCCCTCACTTCTCCCTCGTCTGTTTCTCTCTTCCTCGCTGCTTCTCACTGCAGTGCTCTTATGTAATCTGATTGATAATAGCGGAATGTTCTAGTGCAGAGTAGACAGGAAGAAAGGAGAGGAAAGGAGCGATGCTGTGTAGAAGTGGGGAGAAGAGGGAGAAAACTATGAAATGAGATGAAGGCACAGGGTAAATGAAAGGAGACCCTGACTGAGGAACCATGACGTATTATTGTGGAGTCTGTGGATTACTGTTTTTCTCTCACTGCAGTTACTAAATGATGCAGTCACTAAACCAGACACACAAATTTCTATCCAAGTTTGTAGACTCTACTTGTCTGAACAGATGTATCTTAATACTGTTCCTGTCTCTTAAGAATCACGTTTATATGCAACTATTTTTCAGTTTTTAAATATTTCCCTCCAGTATCTAACCTGACTCACCAGATGGTTTGTTTCAAAGAACCATCTGAGGAGCAGTCACTGGAGACTGTTTGGAAAAGGGCAGGCACTTTGGAACCATGCCAGGCAGGTGATTGGATAAACCATCTGTCTTTCACACTCTTGCTACAGTGGAGATTGCTCTAAGACTGCTAGGAAGCTCAGCTTCCCCTAAAATGTCACCAAAAAAAAAAGAAAAAAAGCAAACTTGCATAAGGATTTCTTCCAAGATTAATAAAGTTTTATTTCATTTGAACGACCCGTCTATATAAAAATAATCCATCAATAATAGATTGCTTTCTTCAGAATCAAAATCAGAATCAGAAATACTTTAATAATCTCAGGGGGAAATAATTTTTTCGTTACAAAACTCCAGATATACAAACAACAAATATTATACAGACAGCATATATAGGAAAAACTGAATATAACTATATATATAACTATATATATATTTGAAATATCAAATGTAAATGTACAGAAATGAATATTTACAGTAGTGAAATATATACAAGATCAAAAATACCAGACTAATGTGCAAAAGAACAGACTGTTTGTGGTTGAGTCTGAATCACGGAGAGGAAGTGACAGACTCTCCAAGGGATGCGTTTTATAGTTTAATGACCACAGACAGGAAAGATTTCCTGTGGTGCTCTGTGGTGCATCTGGGTGCGAGGAGTCTTCTGCTGAAGGTGCTCCTCTGCTGGGCCAGTGTGTCGTAGAGATGGTGTGAGACATTGTCCAGGATAGACCGGAGCCTGGACAGCATGGTGTCTGCGACCTTCAGCTTACTGCCCCAGCATGTGACAGCGAAGAAGATCACTCTGGTGACAACAGACTCATAAAACATCCTTAGCATCGTCCGGCAGATGTTAAAGGACCTCAGCCTCCTCTGGAAGAAGAGTCGACTTTGGCCCTTTTTGTAGACAGCCTCTGCATTTCTAGTCCAGTTCAACTTATTATTAAAGTACACCCCCAGGTACTTATTCTTTTCTACAGTGTCCACAGGGACCCCCTGGATGGAGACAGGGGTCACAGGTGTTTTCAGCCTCCTCAGATCCACTACAAGCTCCTTTGTTTGGTCACGTTGAGCTGCAGATGATTCAGTTCACTCCAAGTGACAAAGTTACCCACAACAGTCCTTTTTTCACTTTCATTCCCCTTTCCAATGCAGAAAATTATTGCTTCAGAAAAATTCTGGAGGCGGCAGAGTGTTATAGTTGAAGTCTGAGGAGAAGAGGGTGAAGAGAAAAGGGAGAGAGGACAGTCCCCTGTGAGGACCCAGTGTTGGTGATCACCCTGTCAGACACAGTTCTGTAGACGTACATACTGTGGTCTGCCCATCAGGTTATTCACAATCCAGGACATGATGGGAGCCTCCACCTGCCGGACCGATGTGTTGAATGCACTGGAGAAGTCGAAGAATATGACTCTCCCAGTGCTTGCAGGCTTGTCCAGGTGACTGTAGACTCTGTTCAGCAGGTAGGTGATGCAGTCCTCAACTCCCTGGCGAGGCTGGTAGGCGAACTGTAGTGAATCAATGAAGAGCCTGACCATAGGCCTTAGCTGCTCCAGGATGAGTCTCTCCATGGTCTTCATGATGTGGGACGTCAGGGCCACCGGTCTGTAGTCCTGAGGGCCACTGGGACGTGGCGTCTTTGGCACAGGCACGAGGCAGGATGTCTTCCACAGCACAGCGACTCTCTGGAGGTGCAGGCTCAGGCTGAAGACTTGACTCAGTACTCCACACAGCTGGGGGGCACAGGCTTTAAGCACCCTGGGAAATACGCCATCGCGGCCTGCAGCTTTGCCAGAGTGGAGTCTCATCAGCTGTTTTCTCACCAGGTCAGGCGTGAAGGACACTGTAGAGGTGACCGTTGGGGGAGGGCTGAGGTCATCAGGTTGTGGAGGACATGATGTAGAGCAGGGGGGAGGGATGGAATAGGTAGGTGTGAAGTGAGGTGGTGAGGGGCAGTCAAGGGGTCTGTAAGGAGGAGGAGTAGGAGGAGATAAAGTGGCATTAGTTGAAGGACAGCCAGCCTCAGAGTCATGTGGGGAATGGGCTGCAGTATCAAAACTATTGAAAAATAGGTTCAGTTCGTTGACCTGGTCCACACGGTCCTCCAAGGCTGTGCTACCAGTCTTCTGGAACCCGGTGATGGTTGTCATGCCACTCCACACGTGGCCTTAATGTCCTTGGTTTTACAAGGTTTATTACTAGCGTAGCACATTACAGTCTGAGCTGGGACATTGCAGTCCACGTAAAAATTAATGTAGTCTTTGATGCACTCAGTGAGCCCATCTATGTCCTCCCTGTGTAGCTCACAAAGTGCAGGCCATTCAGTCACTTCAAAGCAGCCCTGCAGTGTCTCATAAGCCTCCTCAGACCACCTCCTCATTCCTTGTGGTCGTAGGCTTCCTCTTCACCAGAGGCACATAGCAGGGTTTGAGGTGAACCAGGTCATGATCTGACCTGCCCAGAGGGGGGAGAGAGGAAGAGATGTATGCACCCTTAATGTTAGCATACATAAGGTCCAGAGTCCTCTTCTCTCTGGTAGGGCAGCTCACCTACAGTTGGAAGGTCGGCAGAACTCTATCTCTATGATGTGGTTGAGTCTGGAGTTCTAGAGATGGTGGTGTGTATGATGCTGCAGGCAGATGTCGGGTTTGCAGAGGGAAGGATGTACAGAACAACAGTGATGACATGTGGGATCTCTCTGGGCAGATGGTATGGACGAAGTCCAATGGCCAGCATTTCAACATCCGGGCTACAGAGCTGTTCTTAAATGGTGATATGACCAGGATTACACCACCTGCTGTTTACTAGAACGGCAAGCCCCCCTCTTTTCTGCGTACCGCTCTCGGTGCAATCCCGGTCAGCCCGAATGGTGTGGAAGCCATCCACGGAGACGTTCTGGTCCGTAATGTCCCTGTTTAACCATGTCTCCGTTAAACACATCAGACTGCACTCCGGGTGGCTCCGCGTTAGCGCCGTCAGTTCATCCATTTTGTTGTACAGATACCGTACATTTCCCATAACAACAGAGTGGAGACAGAGCTTAAATCTTCTCCTCTCCATAAGCCCTTCCCGTCTCGACCCTCCTCTATTGCCTCGACGTTGCTTCGCACCTCTGCATCCTCGTTATGATACTCTCCGGAGTATGTGGAATATCAGCTGGTCTGGCCGCTATGATGGCCGGCATTAGGGCGATCAGCTGTTCTCCGGAGTAAACAAAGGCAGCGTGTCCCGGTGGATTAATAAAAACACGAAGAAAAAAAACCACACAAAAACAATCAAAAGTAACCTCATTGTAGAGGGCGGAACTTCACAGAAGTTAGGGTGAAGAAAACAAAAGGAGAATAGAAGTTAAAGTTTATAAAAACGAACTCAAAGGCTGGAGTAGTAACAGGCAGCGTGCAACTTTTGCGCATGCAAACTAAGATGATGGAAAGTGATGCGCAAACAAAATTTATTATATGTATCAATGTATTATATATATTGATAGTAGTAGAAGCTTAGTAGTAGCTTATTGGTGACATTACCCACTGCGCAATGTGACACCGGAGTGACACATTTTCGGACGTCCAGTTTGAGTCCACTGAAGATGATTTGTAATGCGAGTCGACATCTTTTTTCAAGGTTTGCCAAACATCCAATGCTGACGTCCGTGTAAGGGCTATTTATAGTCCAATTGATTTTGTTTGTGGACGTCTTTTCAACAGATCTGGAGAAGGCATATGACCCGGTCCCTCGGGAGATACTGTGGGAGGTGCTACGGGAGTATGGGGTGAGGGGGTCACTTCTGTGGGCCATCCAATCTCTGTACACCCAAAGCAAGAGCTGTGTCCAGTTCCTCGGCAGTAAGTCGGATTCGTTCCCGGTGGGGGTTGGCCTCCGCCATCGGTGCGCTTTGTCACCAATCCTTTTTTTGATTTTAATGGACAGGATATCGAGGCGTAGTCGTGGTGGGAAGGGGTTGCAGTTCGGTGGGCTGAGAAACTTGTCTCTGCTTTTTGCAGATGATGTGGTCCTGATGGCATCGTCGGTCAGTGAGCGGTCAATCTTCGTTCCTACCCTCACCTATGGTCATGAAAGCTGGGTCATGACCGAAAGAACGAGGTCGCGGGTACAAGTGGCTGAAATGGGTTTTCTCAGGAGGGTGGCTGGAGTCTCCCTTAGACATAGGGTGAGAAGTTCAGCCATCCGTGAGGAACTCGGAGTAGAGCCGCTGCTCCTTCACGTTGAAAGGAGCCAGTTGAGGTGGTTCGGGCATCTAGTAAGGATGCCCCCTGGGCGCCTTCCTAGGGAGATGTTCCAGGCACGTCCAGCTGGGAGGAGGCCTCGGGGAAGACCCAGGACTAGGTGGAGAGATTATATCTCCACACTGGCCTGGGAACGCCTCAGGATCCCCCAGTTAGAGCTGGTTAATGTGGCCCGGGAAAGGGAAGTTTCGGGTCCCATGCTAAAGCTGCTGCCCCCGTGACCCAACCCCAGATAAGCGGTTGAAGATGAGATGAGACGTCTTTTCAACATCATATTTAGACTAATATTTAGACTACTTCCATAATAAGTACATGCATACGTTTTCATAGGTATCCTGGTACGAGCTTGGTATGCTTGAAACCCACCAGTTGGCTTTAAGCGGTTCTAAAGATTACCCTGCAGAGTGTGTTGAAACGCCAACAGTTATAGAGCCCTCTTCACACTTTTTATCCTTAATATAAAGTAGTGTAATAAAATACATTTCTTGATGGCAAAATTTCAAAAGAAGCATTGGTCTTAGGTTCAGTTAAATAAATACACTAACCTTGGTAAAATGAAACTAGGATCAATCTAAGCCAATGTAAATGCATCTTCTCCTCCTTTTCAAATGTGTCTGTGCTCCTTGTTGTCCTGCTTCTTAAAACTAAGAAAAGTAGGATAAAGTCAGTTTTTTTCTGTACTGTGACCCTTAGCAGTTGTCACAGCAACCTAGATACAATGAGTTGAGTAGGTAAGTGTGTGTGTGTGCGCACACGCGCTTGCAAAGAGTTTGAATAATGGGCTCTCTGTAGCGTCTCATACATCATGGCTGATGTGTGGTGTGGATGAAGGATTTTGGATATATTTCTAGGAGACCTACCTATGCCATAGAACAGACACTGACAGGTTGTTGCTGCAGTGCTGTATTTTGCTCTGGTCCCAGAGGCTGGCTGCAGCCTTTTTAAAGACACCAGGGAACTCTGTAAAGTCTAACTTCATGTGAAGAGTATATATGATAGAGCTCAGAAAAAAAACAGCAGCAGGGCTCTGCGGTGCTCACTGCAGTTGCTGTGTCGAGCCAGGAACGCCACGCTTCATAGTTGGTGTCTCAGCGCCCTAAGAGATACTAAAAGGCATCTTGAATAGCTTTTATCTTTGAGGGGAAAACTTCCTTGATTAACAGTCTCCTTTGTAAATGAAATTGATGAAACACGTCCAGCTGGGAGGAGGCCTCGGGGAAGACCCAGGACTAGGTGGAGAGATTATATCTCCACACTGGCCTGGGAACGCTTCCGGATCCCCCAGTTAGAAATGGGTTAATTTGGCCCGGGAAAGGGAAGTTTGGGGCCCCCTGCTAAAGCTTCTGCCCTCGCGACCCGACCCCGGATAAGCGGTTGGAGATGAGATGAGAACCTCTGACAAAATGTGGTGAGTCTGGTCTCTGTAACGTCAGCCCTCTCCCTTTGAAACAGTACAGTATGCTGTGATATAGGGCTGCTCAATTATGGGGAAAACCATAATCACGACTATATTCATAACACAGTTCATAACATGAGTACTGTTGATTATGTAGCTAGCTACATTATTGTTCCTAAATTAAATAACATCAAAGCCATATCCCACTCTGACAGTGAGTTTGTGAAGACATACTGAAGGCCGCAGAAATCGTGTGCCCCGATGCGACCACAGCCTGATGCTGCTATACTGCATGGCTGTACTGCAGGAGTATCCCAGTCAAGCTAGCTATGCATCAGTAGTAACGGTCACAAGCATTATTTGGCTATTGTCCGCAATTATATCCTTCCTTTCCAGGATTCGGAACTGGAGATCTGGAATCTTGTATTTATTTGTTTCACGACCCGCCACACAACAGCTGACAAAACAGTGACAACAAGAGTACCCCAATTTACTGGCATTGTGAAATAACGCTAACAACCTTGTTAGCTTGTTTGTTAGCTACATCCGTACTTTACCTGCTAAATCTGCAAATGCTTAATATTTTCACGTCAATTTAGTAACTCTGAAACACCAGGGGCCTCATGTATCAATGTTGCGTACGCACAAAAACGTGGCGTACGCCATTTTCCACGCCAACGTTCGGATGTATCAAAAGTGAAATGACCGTGGAAATGTGCGGTGCGCCACGCAAACTTCATGGCTGGCGTACGCACGTTTCTACAGCTATTGTTTCGTTGGCGACACTTAGAGGTGATGCTGGGAAACTGTTAGTTATGTGAAAACAATTCATCCTCAGTGTAATGTGCGCATCAGCGACACATTAATGGACAATTAACACACACATGTTTGCAATCGTAAGGATATAAAATAAGGAGAAGGATATAAAAGCATGCGCAATTTAATAAAAAATGGAATTAACAATGGCAGCCTTGGCCTTGTTAGAAGACATCGCAAATGGTTATGTCAGCCGTGAGAGGGTGTTTAGAGAGCGGGAAGATCTGTTTGCAAATGACGACAACTGGCTCATGAGTCGTTTCGGGTTGCCGAGGCCAGTGTTACTGGAGCTGTGCGCGGAGCCGCGGCCAGACTTAGAACGACACACGCCCAGGAGCCAGGGGTTGTCCATTCCCACACAGGTGCTGACCACTCTGGGATTTCTGGCAACGCATGACTCGTTCAATCTAAACAATAGCATGGTAGGTAACAGGTTGGAGGCTGGCACGGTGCGCGATGGGTGGCTTCTCGGTGAGTAAATCATTTATCCGTTTAATGCGCCCCGAATTTAAACCAGCACAATGCCCGTTTGGACACGCACATTCAAATATGTGTATTTGTTTTTTTCCCTGGTGAAAAAAGAATGTCTCCTTGTGTTCATTATTCGTCTCAATAAACGCGTGCGTAAAGTTGGAACCTCTGCAGTCATTAATATAAGTGGGATCAGTCTTGTCAATCCTTGTAATGCAGTTATTTTGTCCTGTTTGTTTTCCCGCGAACAGTAGTGTGATTTATATATATATATATATATATATATATATATATATATATAGTTACCCCCTGAGAACGTGGCTGTTGACCCCTCTCACTAACCCCGGCACCGACCAAGAGGGGAGATACAACGACCGCCATTCCCGAACTCGGTCAGTGGTGGAGAGGGCAATTGGCGTATTGAAGGGGCGCTGGCGCTGTCTAGACAGGTCGGGCGGGGTGCTGCTGTACACACCTGAGAAGGTGTGCCGCATCGTGCTGGCCTATGGTGTCCTGCACAACTTGGCACACCGCCATGGCATACCACTGCCAGAGCACCCCCCCCACCGGAGGAACCGGATGCCGGACCCGTCAACCTCGACCCACCCCGCAAAGCGATACGGGCCCGTCAGCGTCTGATTTCAATGATGTAAAGAGGCAAGGACACGATTTACTTTGTACCTGCATTTATTGCATGATAAATATCTCCCAGTGCATTGACAATTTGATCTAGAAGATCACTGACGCCACGGATGGCTCTCAATATTTCCTCCTGTGATTCCAGCACAGCTTGTGAAAGGACACGGCCAGTCGGGCGGACGTCAGCTGGCGTGGGGTCGCCGGGGCGCGTGGTGCTGGAGACGCCAGGGCGCACGGTGCAGAGGGAGGAGCCCTCTCCTGTCTCATCGTCTATTGAGAAATAATAATAAAAAAAAATGAAGTAATTAAACATGAGTCAATGTGTTTATATCCTGGCAACTTAACGCACGAGCATGTGTAATGTGAGCAGCCTAGTATAATGACATTTCTGAGTTTAACACATTTACCTTGAGGATGATCTGTGTCGCCTTCATGGCCCCCCACAACTCCGCTTAGAGCTGTTCCCTCCACAATAGCCGCCACTCTCTGGTCAAAGGGGGTCAGTTCCTCCCCTCCTGTCACCCCGCCCGTTGCGGTGATACTTCGGCGGTGGGCCGAAATCCTCCGCTTCACGTCGGACCATTTTTTATTTTTATTTCAGTGGTTGTGCGCTGCTCCGACCCAACAGCGTTCACTGCCTCACACACACACTCCCCAGAAATGTCTTTTTCTTTGTGTTTATCCCTGTAAAGAGGCTACCAAATAAAACCGCTCTTCGGTCTCCACTTCATTTAATAAAATTTCGAGCTTAGACTCGTTGAAGTTGCGCTTCTTACCTTTACTCATCGTTTAAATCTGATAGTGCAGAGAGGGAATCCCCGGTGCACGCCCTATTTACATTGATTTGCATATTTAAATGGGGGCGTGGACAGGGAGGAGTTCAGCACTTCTACATGTGCGCTCAATTCCACGTTGATTGGGATGTACAAAGGAAAAGTGCTTGGATCCATGCGTACGCACACATTGATACATCTGAATTTTTTTGTGCTTACGCCAGTTTCTGGATTATAGCGTACGCCATGTTTTAGTAAGAAAGCCACGCAATTCTTAGTACATGAGGCCCCAGGTCAGTGTAAAAAACGGCTGAATCTTCTTCTTTCGTTCATCATACAAAACACTGTTGCTGACATTCAGCATGTGTTGAGGGAAACAGGAGACTGTTTCAGACAGTTAAACCTCTGTTCAGTCCAGTAATTCCTTCTTAAAGGGGCGTTTACACCAAACGCGATAGATGCGAATTGAGCGGCAACTCTACATTGAAAACCCATGTAAATGGCGCAGTGACATGCGATTCAAGTGGGCGGCGTGAATGGAGCACCTAGCGTGACGAGACGCAGCGCGAATGGAACGTCTAGCGCAGCCTATAGTCTGGAGCATCTGAAGTGATGCGTATAAAGTTGAAAATATCAAACTTTTCAGGCGGCATCGGCCAAGTCATCCATCAGTTTTGAGATTGTGGTCATCGAAGTTCTCCTTGATACATCCAGGGGCTCACCAAAGCCACTATTGTTGCAATCCTTGGGGGAAACAGGACTGTTCCTATGGATATAACTATGAACTGTGGATGGTAGCGGTGTGCCTTAAGGCATCTAATCTGCAGCAAATCCAGTAGAAGAAGAAAGCCGCCAGTGCAGAGTGTAGCGTATCCCTGTCTGATCTACCGGAGACCAAGCAGCACCCTGTCTGCCTTCGGAGGTTAAATAACTGACGGCCTGATCTCACTACAACACAATGGCTCTTTTAAGAGCCACACACTTCATTTAGGAGCTTATTTCTGTTCTTTTAAAAGCATTCAGATACTTGGTTAGCACAAGCATAACTTCCATTTAGCACAAAATAGGCTAAGCTGGGGGTTAGCTTCAGTTTGCAAGCCGCCTTGGCTGCTGCCTGCGATTGAAGGGATGATCAAAAATGTGACAAATGTAAGCAAGCGATGCAATACTTACGTTCCGGCTGATTTAATCGCCTCAATTGCGTTTGGTGGGAACGCCCCTTAAGAGAGCATCGTTCTTTATGGCTGAGGGAGTTGTGTGAACGAGAGCCGGTGAAAATTAAATTGTTATTGTTATAACTTAATTAGATTAAGGTTGTTCTTCTACTGGTGGTTTTGCTAGTCACAAGTACATCACCACCTCTTTCTGGTCTGGAGGAGGGCCGGCCCTGACATGTAGCCAAGAAAACAAACATGCATTGCAATTAGATTTACTCAGATCAGAACTGACCAATTGATTTATATATGTGTAAATTAAGGTATTGAAAATCTCATATGGCTTTTATACAGATATGAAACAAGTAAAAAAGGGGCCTTCACACTCTGCTGCTTAATTATTAATGCAGTCTGCAATAGCTGCATTGCACTGCATTACTGCTGATGCCAAAACACTGAAAGGAACCTTAGTTAGCTAGCTGTAGTGCTTGAATACACACATACAAAATTCAGTGCCGTCATTTTATTATCTACCCCCTGGATCAATAAGGACATTTATGATCCACAATGCATGGCTTTCTCTCTGTCTTGGCAGTAGTGAAATTCTGTCCTCATGCTGTCTCTTTCAGAAACAGACAGAAAAAGGCTGATGGTAATAAGCCTGATTTCTGCCAAGACACCAATTAGTTATTCTTGACAAAATAAAAAGTATTGTGTTTAGTCAGGATAACTTCTGTATATTCTCAGAGCTGTTAATTTCCATACATATTCCATGAAACACAATATTTCATGCCTGTTTTTGATAGCAATACTATTAATTTATAGATTATCAAAAATAACGCCACAGCTGTAGTTATCTAGACTTAAACTTCTCTTTATAGATCCCTTTGGGATGACTCCCGCAAGGAAATTGAGTTTCCGGCAGCTTACAAAAACACAAGGGAGGTATAAAAAAATACAGTATTAGATAACCAATAAACTCTAAGCTGAATAAATACAGAAAGTATATATATAAAAAAAACAATAAATGGTAAACAATAAACTCTTAGCTAAATATGTATGAAGTAGATGTAAGAATACAGGTAAAATAAAATTAACGGAAAAGGAAATCAGATAAGTTAAATGTAGAGAACATGTACAAGATAAAATATGTATGACTGTATATGACAGAAATGAGCAGTAAGATTAAATGAATGCACTTAATTTGCACATTGATCTATCACAATCCATCCAGTAGATGTTAAGACATTTCCCTGGATGAGTGAATTATTTGACCTGCTGCTGGCACTAGGGGTCTTTCTCCTTCTAGGCACTAGGAAGTGTCCTCAGCATCATCAGGAGTAACAATAAGACTGTTGCTAATAAGAGCCAGCAGTGGGTCCCAGGTGTGGTGGAATGCTGTCAAAAATCCCCTCTGTGAAAACCTTAACTTCTCTAACCTTAGACATTGTAAAATTTCATGTATCCAACTATGATGAGTCTGTGGAGTAACATGTTTCCATTTAAGGAGAATGTTACCTCTGGCGAGCAGGGTGGTAAAGGCCTTGACACATTGTGTAGTAACAGGCAGATTTTTAGACGGGGGAAGCCTAAAAAGAGCAGTCAGGGGATTTGAAGCACTCTATGAAGCAACTCCCATTGTAATAAGCTGTGCCTGGCACAAATCGAGGATGAGTGGATCAGTTTTAGAATGTCCCTCCACTGGACCTCTGTAATGTCTACCCCCAAGTCCTTTTCCCATGCATTTTTAGGGGATACAGTGGGGACTGGGCTCAGAAGAGCAATGTTATTATTAATAACAGATATCAGTCATTTGTGTTGTACTTTGAGAGCCAGGAATTGGTCCATCTCAGCTTCAGAGGGCGGCGATCACTAGACTCAATACCAGGCATACGGCCTATGCCCAGGCTGCTGGCCCAACGAGTTACCAACAAGGTGAAGATGCACCATCTAAGGAGTTGCACACCCTGGAGCAACAGGTGATTAAATTCATGGAAAGCAAAGATATTCAACTGGAGAGTCCACACATTTCAGCTTGCCACACTCTTCCAAACAAGCATAAAAAGAAAAAGCCTGCAATTATTGTCAGATTTGTGAACAAAAGGCACAAGGTGGAAATCTTAAAGGAAACAAAGAAACGTAAAGGCACCGGGATTAACCTAAATGAGCACTTGACCAAAAAAAAAAAAAAAAAAATGCAGAAATTGCTTGGACAAGCCGAACACTGAAAAAGCAATAATAAAATTCAAGCCACCTGGACAAGAAATGGAAAGATGTTCATTCTGCTGAATGGGCCACCTGAACAATCTAAAGTGACTTGGACCAGTACAAATGAACAAACTCAACAAATGACTTAATTTGTTCAGAGATTTAAGAGCAAGATTCTCCATGGCATATAATATATACTAGGGATGAATGACTCATTGGTGAGTGAATCTTTTTTTAATCTTCTTTATTTTGATTTCACAGAACATGGCACATATGATTTTGATAAAGATGTGGACCAAGAGTCTCATTTGTTTAATGATTTCAAGGATTCTTGTATATATTACTCTGAGGATGAACTGGGTGAAGTGCTAACTCAAGAGACATTTTCTTTAAATAATTTAATTTTAGAAGTCTACCAAAGAACTTTAGCACTTTTTGGACACATTTAAAGGCAAATTTCAGTTGATTTCCCTTTCAGAGATGTCGATTAATAAAGGGAAGGAGGTATACTTGAATTTTGAAGGATATGATTTATATTTCAACAGTAGAGCATCTACAATTGAAAGTGGAGTAGCTCTCCATGTTGACAATGGTTTAAACTAGTTAAATGTATGACAACAGTAATTGATGGTTTGATAGAAAGTGTTTCAGTTGAAATAGAATTAGAAAAAAGCAGAAACATTGCTGTTGCATGTGTGTACAGGAAACCGGGGTCCAAAATAGAAACTTTTACAGATAGAATTCAAGACATAAGTAATTTAAACTACGATAAAACAATGTTGATTTGTGGAGATTTCAATATTGATCTTTTAAAAGGTAATTCACAGACATCAGATTTTCTAGACACATATTTTAAAGGGCTCTATCCAACAACTAGTGCAACTCTGATTGATAATATATTTACTAATTGTTTGGAAAAAAACAACCTTGGATTACAAATGGCTTACATAATGCTGGCAAAAAGAAAAATAAACTGTACGAGAACTTTATGAAAAAAAAACCATCAATGGGTGAAAAGCGCTATAAGGACCACAAAAATAAGTTAACTAGATTAAGACATGCTACAAAGGAATACTGTACCAGAATTCTTTATGAAAATAAACATAACATCAAGACCACTTGGAATATTCTGAGTAAGGTAATAGGAAAAAGGACAGAATTCACAGAAATTCCAAAGTACTTCATAAAAGATATCGCACTTTGGAGGCAGAGGGTGAGGACCTTAGCAAGGATCTTTCAATCTATGTTTAAAACTGAGACCGGTCTGTAGCTCCCACATGAGGTAAGATCCCTGTCTTTCTTCAGGAGCAATGAAAAAGATGCCTCATACAAGGTCGCTGGCAGTCTGCCTTCAGTAAAGGAGTCATTGAACATTCTCACAAGGATGGGAGCTAATAGCATCGAGTACGCTTTAAAGAACTCGACTGTAAAACCATTGGTACCAGGAGATTTCCTGTTTTGCATAGACTTGATTGCTTTCGTGCACCTCTGACACAGAGATGGGTCTACCGAGTTCCCTAGAGATATACATATCAGTCTGAGGGTACGTTAAACAGTCTAAGGGATAAGGGGTTGCTGTAGTAATTGGGCTGCATTCAGAAGTATATAGTGTGGTGTAAAAATCAGAAAAAGACATGTTGATAATCACTGGATCAGAAGTGTGGCTGCCATCCGGTAGTTGAATTTTAGAGATCAGTCTGCAAGCATTAGCTGCGCAGGCCTGCTGCGCCAGGAGTCTCCCTGCCTTATCACCCTGCTCAAAAAAATCTTTGTTTTCATTATCGCTTCTGTCTCTCCACTATGCATCATTAAAAGGCTGTGTTCTGAGTGCAGTAGTAGCTGTTTCTTATATAGGGGAGGGGAGAATGGAGAGGTGGCGTAGGTCTATGGAGTTTTACCAGTTCCTCTGCAATTTCCACCAGCCTAGCACGTTCAGCCCTTCTCATTTGAGAAATATAGGATATCACCTGTCCCCGAATAGTTGCTTTAAGCGCTTCCCATAGAGTGCCACTGCATTAAACTTTATTTAAGAGCGGATTTAAATCGCAACCAAATCTTTAAACGTACTATCCGACAGTAAGTGTGAGCTGAACCTCCATGGTGAACCTGGAATTGTATCCCGTGAAAAACTAATGTCAACTGTGGTAGGAGCATGGTCAGAAATGACTATTGGGTGATATTCCCATGCATTCACACAGCAAAGGAGATTGTTGTTGAGTAAAAATAAATCAGTTCGGGAGAATGTGTGGTGTACATGGCGGGGGGGGGGGGGGGGGGGGATAAAACTGTTATCCGTCCCAGGTTGGCACATAAACCGAAACTAAGACCACTGGTGTGTTCTGAAGTTTGCCTGAAACTATGACATAGCAGTCGGCAGTATCTAGGATTACATGTGTCGGCTCAAACGGGACCCTTTTACAAATGATGATAGCTGCCCCTCTAACTCCATCTGTAAATTTGGAATGGAATGGATAACTCATCCACGCCGTCTTACTACGTGGGGTTTCAGCTGATTTGAGATGTGTTTCCTGCAGAAACATCACATCCCCCTTAAGGTGCTGTAACTGTGTCAGGACCTTACCAATTTTGATCACGTTGTTCATTCCCTTAATATTCCAGGAAATCAGAAGGACTCCAGTAACTGTCTTAACAGCATTAGCCATAGGAACAATGATAATAAGTTAGAATGACACTGCATGACCTTAAAGTATTCTGTAGTAGTGGGGAAGGGTAAAATGGAACAAACAAAACAGAAAAAAAACCTTTTCTCCTTCTCCTGGAATCTGTGCAGGCTGATAATTACTGGCCGTAAAGGTCGCTTACTTTAGCTAAAAGCTTAGCGTTGCTCTCTGCTAGCGTGGCACAGGAGGCCTTCAGTGTTAGCAGACACTCATCTAGTAGATTAGCATTTACCTCGAGGGAGCCTATCTTCTGAGCGTGGACGGACACTGTGGCGTGGACGTGGTCCAGCTTTGCTTCGAACGTTGAAATGGAGGCTTTGAGATCCTGTGAATGTGCTATAGAAATAAAATTTGACTTGACTAGAGGAAACATCAGAAAGTCATTAGGATTTATCCTCTTGGCCCAATGATTTTCTGTACCAAACTGCATCTGTCATCCATTTTGTATTTGTTGAGATATTTCTGACTGGACCAAAGTGGTGGGGTGGACTGAAAACACACACACACACACACACACACACACACACACACACACACACACACACACACACACACACACACACACACACACACACACACACACACACACACACACACACACACACACACACACACACACACACACACACACACACACACACACAACATTCTTGGACTACTCGTTTTTAATTGCACTGTGAACGTGTGGAAATAATAAGCCCTCTCATTCTGGGTGGCAGCGTGTGACACAGAGCGGCAGGCGCACGTCAGTCCAGGGGTGAAATGGCCAGCACAATCGGACATAGGCTTCTTTCCCCACAGACTGGAGTGAGACCATAGAAGTCCCTCGGGCTGTGGTGATTTTCTTCTCAATAAAACATCTTTCATGCGACGTCTCGGGTCTTTGACCAATCAGAATCAAGATAACAGCATCATCTTCTTTTCAATAGATGAAGACACCATTTCTTGCAGTGCTAACTTATAATTATGCTGCCATCAATGTCATATGCTGTTTTACTTAACCAGCTACAGAAATTTTAACCGGACAAATCAAGTTAAGTTGGATTCCTACCTCTGGGTCCAGACGAAATTTGTCGGTCCGTTCCAAATGTTGTCTCCAGTGCTCCCCTTCATACAAACATCCGGTTTCAGCGTTGTTACACAATACATCCTCTAGAGGGGAATGCCTGTCGTAAATTACCGGCATCAACAATCGCAAACATTGCGTCCGTAGAGGAGATGATTTTGCTGTCCTAAATCGGAAAAAAGGGCGCAAAAAGTGTACACGACGGTGGCCTTAATGGAGAGTTTTTTTCTTTGGTTTTGACGATGAGAGAGCTGGTTGACGAAAGGCACTTCCAAAACTTCAGGATGTCCACCGCTACTTCTTCTCCTTTGAGTTTTCTGGCTGTTGTGTGCTGCTACTTTCGATGATTTGCTTTTTAAATGTCCAGTTACTACTCTCTTCTTTGTCAATTTTCGTGAATGGTTGGACTGACTCTATACTGACTCTATACTGCCCCCTCGATTTCCTGTGGTGTTGCGTTTTTCTGTCGTCATACAATACATATATCGCACAGCAGGTGCAGCAGCTAATAAAAATATCCGGGCTGTAGGCCAGAAGTTAGTCGTTTTCAGACAGGGGTTCGGGGTTTCTCCCCCAAGAAATTTTTAAATTGGGCAGATAAAAATGTAATTATGACGTAGTTTGAGAAGGAAGAGAAAGACCAATGGTAAATTAATCTATTTATTTTTTAAACCTGCTTGTGTTAACACAGAATTTTGAATTTCATTCACCACACATTTTCTTTTCTTTAAGGAGAATGGTAGTCATGCCGTTGGGGGAAAATAAATGTAAGTCAAGAGATTAACTCGGTGCACCACCAGCCACGTACCTGTCACCCTTATGTAGTAAAACAGATCAGAGTATCTCCTTTTCATACAGTCTATGAGTATCTTTCTAAAAATCATAATCCTGTTTTCATCATCTGCAACACAGAGGCACTCAGCTGAAAGTCTCCAGTCAACAGAGTCACTGTTAAACTGAAACACTGACATGTCAGTCTGTTTTAAGTTGGATTTTGAAGTCATCAAGTCAGTCTGCTTGTAAGTGTGGCCACAGTGAATTTTGCAGTTTTCACTGCTACAGTGTTGCATCTGCGACTGCTGGTAATGTGGTAATTCAACCACATAAAAGTCTACTGTACTGGGCAATTTTCATCATCGTGGTTTTGTTTTTAAAAATTAAAAATTTGACAGCATAGAGCTCTGGGCTTTAGCCTCGAATGCTCAGGTCTAACGATGTGCCTGTCGCACAGCCCTAGTTATTGTGATCAAAATGATGTAGCACCAAACTCAAAGTGATTTTACCTCCAAACTGTACTCAGCTTAAGTTCTATAGTAGCCTGCATTAGTTTACTATAAATGTTTTATGTTGTCACGTTATGCTGCAGTTAACTGACCATTGATTTACTCTGTGTGTGTAGCTGCGTTAGATGTTAGCTGTTAACTGGACACACAAGACGGGTTTGTCAGCGGACTGCAATGCAGTGGCTCAACTTGAAAGGGGCGTAACAGCCATCGGCAAGAAGGCTGAACTGGTAAAGACTGAAACAAGTCTGTGCAGACCTCCAAACAGGAACAACAAGTTAGCAGTGTGAGCAGACACTCTTTACGACGCTGTGTACCAGGATTTGGAAAACCAATAGTGAAAAGTATTTATCTGTATCGGTTTATCTAGGTACAGCTCTGGGCAAAATGTGAGTATTCAAATGGTGGGATTGTTAGCTCAACATATGCGCTAGCTAGCACTGAACATGATTACACACAGAGCCATGTACCAAGGAGGAGTTCCTTCCACTGTCAGTTACACCATGTAAACCCCCAGCGACAAAAAAGCATATGACACTCTTGTCAACTCCCTGGTCAGTGATATTCATTTTCAGCCTGCCGGCTTTACAAGTTTGCAAGCAATGAAACAGGGTTTCCATGATGGTTCACATTTGAAATGGTAATGCTAAATGTTGAGGATTTTACCTCAGTTTATCATTAAACTGGTAACTGTTTCGTCCCTATTCTGTATCTGTTAATAAGTAGAAGTGGAACAGATAAAAATAACTAATGGTAAAAACTAAAATTGTTTCAGTCACATTACCACATATGACACAAATCACAGTAATAAAGTGCATCCATACCACATCACAAATCTCACCAACAGAACAGTGCAAAAGAACAGACAGACCATAGACTGATTTTGTAAGGAATTGAGTGTTCTTAGTGCTAAGGGTGTGGAAGAAAGTAAGGCTATCATTATCATTACGCACATCAAAGTGTGTGTGCAACAGGAACAATGGATAACAGGAAATAGAGGCCAATAAGATCACATCCTGCCAAGTGAATAACAGGACTATTTATGGGCATGTTTTGATGATGTTCTGGACACACAAACACACTGGGAGAGCCTAAAAAGTGATGGCCAGTAATAGGCGTGTATATGAAATTGTGGTGCTTGTAAACTTTGCAAACACACAAACATCAGTTTAAAGTGAGAGGCTGGAAGGAGACATTTTGGGATTCGTGTGACGAAGGTGTAGTGAGAGCTTCTGTGGATTTGTGTTAATAAAACTCAAAGTGATTGTCATGCAAGTGTGTGTGTGTGTGTGTCTATATATATATATGATTTTTGTAGGCAACAATTTTGCCTCTTTTAACAGCTATCCAAGAAATTCAATATACCAAACCCCCGTTTGTTTAGGAGGTATTATACTAAAGAAACTATTCCCCAATTTCCCACTACGCCATGTGATATGATTCTTGATACCATAATATTTTCAGATCCAACAGATTAAGGAATTTATATCATCTATATTACAGCTAATCATTAATTTAAACTGCCTTCCCTCATCTGGAATCAAAACAGCATAAAAAAGATTTGCAATAACAAAATAAATGTGGGCTTAAATCTTGAATATTCATTCCTTCTCCATGTGTCCTCCAGACTCTTTAATTCAATTTAAAGTCGTACATCGTGTTCACCTTTCTAAATCCAATTTAGCTAAAATATATCCACAAACCAACCCCACCATGTGACAGGTGTAGGTCCGCAGACTCAACATTGTTACACATGTTTTGGCGCTGTCCCAAACTTTTTGAAGCCCTCTCAATAGTATTAACAGTTAAAATAGACCCAGAACTTTACATTGCACTATTTGGAATTGTTTCTGAAGGAATGCAGCTACCCATGGGGGGACACAAAGTTCTGGTCTTTACTACCCTCTTAGCTTGATGCCTGATACGAAAGATGCTCACCCACCGTCGATTTCTCACTAGATAAGGGATCTGCTGTTTAACTTGAAGCTTGAAAAAATTTGATAAACTGTACATTAAAGCAATTTAATGTATGTAGCAATTTCTTAGTATAGTATCGTATAGATTTTTGGACTTTTTAAAATTGTGGCGATCGTTCTTGTCTACAAAACTGAATTCCCACATGCACCATTTGGATTCTAATGCTAAGAAAGATATTCATCTAGTGAAAAATAACCTCTGTCTCTTTTCAGACGTCCATCCCGAACCACTGTCCTCTCCCACGACGATGTTGGTAACCCTTTTCCAAATAAGCAGCACACCTACCACGTTAACCCCGCAAAACGTGCACTTTTCCAGAAGGAGATAGATTACCTGCTGGAAAATGGTTTAGCTGAGCCGTAGTCTGTGGAGTTCTCCATGTCTTCTTGTGCCCAAATCGCTGCGCTTCTGCACCGAATTCCGTAAAATGAACTCTGCCACCACACCAGATTCATATCATCTTAAATTGCTTAATGCACATTGTCCTATCTGGTGTAAAACATTGCGAGGTGTACCTCAACGATATAGTAGCCTACACAAACACTTGGTCTGAGCACATGGAGACTCGAAGATTAAAAAAAAAAAAAAGCATCCCTCACTCCCCCTTATGCCGTGCAGCTGGTAGGTCAGGGTCAGGTGCGCCAATTCACTGCTAAAATTCAGGCCATTCTGGAGTTCCCTGTGCTCCAAACTGGACGTGAGCTCTGCCGTTTTCTGTGGATGGCAGGCTATTATCGCGGATTCTGTAGGAACTTTGCAGATGTTGCTCCCCTCACCACTCTTACTAGCGCCATTATGGCATTCATTTGGTCACTGGCATGTCAGAGCGTGTGAGTGTGCAAAGGCTCTCCTCTGCAACATACTTGTCTTTGTGTTTGCTTGTGATATCTCTGACAGCAACACACACACACGACTGGCCAGTTACTTTCGTGGCATAATCCCAAATGTCTCTTTAATTACAACAACAGTGCATCACTGCCTGCCTCACGCTAAGCCTGACTACAATAAGGATATTGATATTGGGGGAGAAAGTGATGCCTGCAGAAAAAAGGAAGAAACAGATTAACTGGTGCACATTCAGATGTGGAGCGGTTAAACAGGGAGGTGCAGCCGCTGTTATGTAAGCTATGTCTTTATGTGGGAGTGAAGACATATGGCTGAGATAAGAACTAACAGACTAAAACATGGCAGAGAAAACATCCTACACTCCCCAAAAGAAGGCATCTATGAGGGTTATTGGTTAGAATAATTATTCCATAGCCACAGACCAAATTCACAGACAGATGCCGGTTGAGAGAATATATCAAAATACATTACTCCAGATCCTGATTATGATGATCGGTGGGTTGGGTGGGTGGTCCATCTATCCATCTGCTTAGCACTGCGGTCCAGAGCAAGATACAGTCTCCACAACTACTGTCCTTTCTTTGGACATTCCAAGTTTATTTTTACAATGTTACACACAAAACTCCTGTATATCTTTGCATAATTCTTTAATAATAAAATTAAAAAAATCCTACCTTCAAGAGCGCATGCAAACAAATGTTCTAACAGGCAATTTCAACCATTATTGAAAAATTACCACATAGGCTAACTCCTTCACTCCCTCTGCCTGCAGTCCAAAAGCTTCTTTATCATTCAGTACAAGTGAGGGTATATAATCTTGTGCACAGGTGTATTTTAAAAGATATTATTGTCCGCTCACCGCTCAGTACAAAGGATGGAAGGAGAGTTTACTTTTTCCCCAACAAAGTTGAATTAAAGTCACACAAAAGCAAACCCAAAAGAACAGCTGTGGCTCTGACCGCTAAGTGTTTAAGGAAATTCTTGCCTCTGCTGCCTGTCTCTGCTCCAGCCCTGTGCCTGGACCCAGCCAACTGCCAAGAGACCACAACCAGCTTACAAACATGCTTATATAGCTGACTGATTACCTGATTCTGTCCAGCTGTCTGATCATTGGCTGAGCCACTGCCCCCTCTCCTTCAGCAGCCGACACCTTAACTACACCCCAAAAACATCAATACTGAACAGACAGTACTATTAAGCTATTCATTTTAATTTTATTTATTCTTTATGTAAATTATCAGCAATTGACTGGTACTGAATATGTTTATTAAGCTATTTATTGTATTAATTTGTATTGTGTTCATTTTGAATTGGTTGACAATGTAAAACATTATATATATAATGTAAAATAATCCTGTGAATGGTCTCATTTGTCCAGGTCATCGTTATCCACAAAGCAATTTCAGTCAAATTTGTCAAGGAAGACGTTTCACCTCTCATCCAAGAGGCTTCATCAGTTCATGTACGCAACTGACCAGGCTGGGACTGGGAATGTTAAATATTCCTTCTCAGAGTCATATCAGCAAAAAATCCACATAGAAAAGGTCTATTTTCATTACAGCTAAAAAAAATTCTATATTGACCACCATAATCTGTGAATTTTCCCTCCCTAGTGGTGTCTGTTTCAGTGTTGGTCTTAAAAATTCCATATTAGTTGGGCTCTAATTATTGTTACAGAGGTAAATGCAACAATTGTTAGTGATATGAAAACCAGGTAATATCATATTGCCAGTCCTTATTCTACTAAAGATGAATATAAATCACATCATATTTCAACTAAACAATAAATGAGTCATCTGTACATTAATGTAATATATAAATGATGATTAATGAGAAATTCTCAGTATTTCTACAGTATGCAGCAATATCTGATCAGAGCCAAGTGTCTCCCTCTCTGCTTTCCTCTTCCCTCTGCTTTACTCAGATTACATCATTGACGCTTCCCCCTCCTCCACACTCACTCCCTCTCTGTGCCAAGCTTTTAAACCCTCCAACGCTGACCTGCCCACTGCCTGTGTGGTGTGTGTGTGTGTGTGTGCGTGTGCGTGTGCGTGTGCGTGTGCGTGTGCGTGTGTGTGTGTGCGTCTCTTCCAAATCCAAACTGATCTTGCACATCCAAAACAGCAGCACTGTAGCAGAAGCTGGTGAAATTCTTCTGTCAGATTTTGACTGTTTAATAGAGACTTTTTGGGCTTGGATACCTAAAGATTGGTAAAACAGAGACATACACTGGAAATCAAAATTAGAGAACAAAGTATTAATTCTTGATTTATTCTAAAATATTGTTATTCTTTATTGTTCATAATTTGATAGAATATCCTCTGCGTCTATACCACTGCTGTACTAGCATGTTTTAGTTAGTTTAGTTTAGCCCAGTTATTGGTGTTAATCTGGCACCTTGTGAACACTGACTTCATTGTTGGACCCTATTTATATGCAGCTCTCCTGTTTACTTTACAAGATGGTGAGCTGCTCTAAGGTGACTGAAACCCTGAGACAGCAGACTGTCCAGATGAAGGCCAAAGGGATGACCCCTTTCAGCCATCAGAGAGAGGTTTGGCATTCACATTCTGTGATTTCAAGAAGATTAAAACTTTACAAGGACACAGATTCATTTAAGTCCCTCAAAAAGGCCGGTCGTCAATGTAAAGTGCACGAGAGGAGAGGATTATGAGAAGACTCTCAATGGGGAATCAGTTCAACACTGCAGCTGGAGTTGGTCTCCAGTTCAGTGCTGAACATGGCAAGGATCTTTCTCTGCACAGTGTCTCATCATTTAAGAGTTTTTGGAGTGAAAGCCCACTCTGCAGTGACCAAACCTCTCATCAGCAGAAACAATAAAAAGGCTAGACTTGCCTTTGCTGAAGAGCATGTTGTGTGGACAGAGGAGAACTGGCCCAGAGTGACTTCAGTGATGAGAGGACGTTTAGTTTATTTGGATCTGATGGAAACATTATGTTGGGCGTAGGACTGGGGAAAGACTGTAACCAAAGTGTATAAAGAAGTCAGTTACATTTGGAGGAGGAAGTGTCATGGTTTGGGGATGTTTTCTGCAGCAGGAGTTGGGCCTCTTGTACAGCTACATGGCAGGGTGAATGCAAATGTTTATGTGAACCTCCTTCAGCAACATGCAATACCTCCACTGCAACTGTCTCTCAATCAGCTGCAATTTTCACGAAGACAATGTCCCCTGTCACACTGCAAAACAGGTGAAGCAGTTCCTTAAAGCTAAAAATATTGAAATAATGAAATGGCCCGCCCAGAGACCAGATCTGTTATGGGAAAAATCCGTCAACAAAGATTAGACACAAACAAGTCTTGGCTTTTCTCTGTGGTTTTATTTCTCAACACATTTTCTGTATAAAAGGACTGTGCTCCACGCACACAAACGCAGGCTGCTGGAGACACAGACCCAGAACTCAAGGCAGTTTTCATTTCATACCATACATGAATACATAATCAGCGTTTAGATGACAAAGCAGTATAGTCATATTTAGTCACATTACAGGCAATAACCTTCGTCATACTTGTATCACAGAATAGGAAGTATCACACAACAAACACAGAGCTGAACATTGTATGCTCAGATAAAGAACTTCTGCATCACAAGGGGATAAAGAATGTGTTTTTTCCTGTGTTTTAAAACCCATCCATTCATCCATCTTCAGCCGCTTGTCTCTATCGGGGTCGCTAGGGGGGCTGATTTGATCTCCGGTATATATGAGCAAGCAGACTTAATATAAACATTGAAGGGCTTTCAATTGACTCAAACCACATTTTGTGTCACTCTTCAGCTTTGATATGAATTACAGTAGCATACATCATTAAAACTGCAGCTGCAGGTCTATCCCTTCTATTTTTAATTATTTAAACATTATTACCAATGCTGCAGTCAGCTCTACCAAGCATTTTTGCATCTTTTAGATCATTGTTTCAGTTTTACATCCAGACAGAAACATGCTAGCTGTTTCCCCCTGCTCCCTGTCTTTAAGCCAAGAAAGGCTAACCAAGTCCTGATTCGTGCTGTGTACTTAAATGATAACCCTGCTAATATTCTATGTGTTCTTCTATTAATCAAATATCATGTGCAGAGTCAAACCAACAATGAGTGTTGGTGGTGTATCACAGCCTGATATATTCTTCCTCTGTGTCATGGAGCTCCATTTGTGTCCAAAAACTAGTACAATGTAGATTCTTTTCATATATTTTTTACTGCTGCCACAAAAACTCACTAGAGCACCAACTATGGTTAATTCTACTGCTAAAAATAGTCCTGAATAAATGCACTATTTATTCCAGTTTGAATGGTGTTTGTTTAAAATCTACAGGAATGTGTAATGCTGTGCTTTCTGCACAGAATGAAGAAAAAAGAAAAAAGCATCGGCAGTGGGATGTGTGTCTTAATGAAGAGGTGATGAAGTGTCAGAAATGGACATTTTCAGCTCGAACTTCGTCAAACTGAACCCTTTTTAGCAAAAGAGAATGAAAACAGAAGGGGTAAGCTTTCTCTTTCTCATCTATAACAGCATAGAAAACATGTCACTGACTGATGTCATACATGTAGCAGCCCTGGTGGCAACGCTCCGACTACAACTCAAACTGGCGCTGGGTTACAATTTTCAGGGGACACATTCCAGAAACCACCGACACCTCAAAGCATCTGCATTCACATACATGCATGGACCATGTTTGGGCTCTTTTCATGAGGTTTGTTGACTGCAAAAATAACAATGCTGACAAAAAGCAAACAGGCCTGTTGAACTATGTCTTTGATCTGTTGAACCTGGATTTTCAAAAACAAAACTAAACTCTGCCTGATATATGTGGAACCCTCAGCCTGTAGATGGATGGGCTCAGTGGATGGGATTAAAAATGTTAACAGTGTTTATTACTTTCCAATACTTTGTTGTCTCTTGTGTCAGAGGAGGATTAACCATCATTATCGTGTCCTTCTGTGATCCTGCTTGTCCATGATAGACTACAAACAGGTCTCTGTGACAGCTCTCTGTCTGTCTGTCTCTCTCCCTTGCCTCCAATCATGCACTGTGTTTCACTAAGGTCATTTGAATGTTCCCACTGAATGCTACTGTTGAATAAGCTGTTGTGTAAGACTGTGCATTCAACTCTGTGCTGCTTTTGAGTGCAGTACTGATGAGCACTGACCATGCACTGTGTGTGTGTGTGTGGTTGTGTGTGTGTGTGTGTGTGTGTGTGAGTGTGCATTTCTGATTTTATTTTTCAGGATGTTTTCATGCTTGTACACACAATGCGTGTGTGTGTGTGTGTGTGTGTGTGTAATTTATGTCAGTCTATTTCTGTGTGTGTGGGAGAGTAGATGCAGCATTAGAGTGTTTTTCCTCAAGCAAGGGTAGCCATTCTGTTGCTATGTCTATCACACACACACACACACACACACACACACACACACACACACACACACACACACACACACACCTAAAAGTGTTTTTAAAAACACTTGTATAGTGTAATACAAAATAGTGCATGCTTCCATCTTTTGAAATTCCCTTTCTTGTCATTGTAAATGTATGGGTTGTCCATTCATCTACTTCCTGAAAGTCTTTTCGGGAACTATCTGACTTGCTGTCCTTTTTTTTTTTATACATTTAATGAAGTTCATTACTTTTTTGCTGTGTTAAAGAAAATTACTTCCAACAACACTCTTTATATGACGTTAATCAGAATTTTTTAGACATCAGCATAGGTGTGGGAAGTGAGGATGCAGAGGGTCCTGCAGTACCCTCTGGTGGCTGAGAGTGTAATACAGTAGAAATACAGTGTCAACCGCAGTGTGATAGGAATGCCATCAACACTCTCTCCGTGAATACACTGGAGGCTCTGTTCACACACATCGGAGATAAAAAAATGGTCCTTGTACTAAGGAGCTGGGAGAGTAAACTCTGAATTAGACATTTTGCGTTCTCGCTTACTGCCCAGCCCGGTAATACCTAATTTCAGGTTTGCAGTGCAAAAGGTGTGTAAAAGGGGGCTCATGATAACCATTGTTTTTGGGCCTAAAACCAACCAAGCCTTAAGCATAGCATTGTTACATCCTTAAACAGATTACATTTTCAACATGAATTGTAATAGTTTTTGAAAGCACAGACAAATGTCACCTTGCTGATAGGGGCGATAGAGCTAGCCCTGCATGTCCTGGCTCACAATTACATAGGTTATACTGTATATAAATTATAAAATGAAATAGTGCATTACTTCTTGTAGGTATAAGTATGAACAGTAAATGACAACAGCCTGACAAATTTGCAATTACTACATATGGTGCAGAGCTACTGTTTTTGATCTTCTGTCAGTCCCTCTATGTCTGTCTCTCTCCCATTTTCTCTCTCTCTCTCTCTCTCAGGCTGGAATGCAAACCACAGACACTAGACATGTTCATGTAGGGAACAGTTTCTGTGTTAGACATTATAAATGTCACTAAGGCATTATTCAAGTTAATGGTAACCACAGTAGTTATCTCAGCTACCTCCCAGTTCATTTTGTGTGCATGTGCAGTATGTGTGTGTGGGCAGGAGGGATTGTGTGTGACAGACATTATAAGAGTCATTAAGACATTAGCTTCCAACGGACCTTACATGGCTCTGTGTGTGAGTGTGATGGTATTCCCTCAGCCCACACATCTTGGCAATTAAGCAGAACCACAGTGACTGATGAATTCCGGAGGCAGCTTATGACAACTTCAATGTTCCCCAATGGAACTCTATTACATTTAGTTATTTCCAGCTGTATCTATAAAAATACATTCTGCTTGTATGGTATAGTGGCCAGAAGCCTGCCCATCCATGCTATTCACTGCAGCAGACAATTCACCAGAATTATTCCCCTGGGACTCTCACTCTCACTCTTTGGCCATTTTCTGTTTGGACTTTTAGTGGTAGAGAGCCCTCATGAATGATGAAACAACAAAGGAAGCCATAATTCATCATAATGTATGTTGAGTTGTTTTCTTATCTACAAGGATAACACCCTCCTAAATGTCGTGGAAGACACCACAGTGATGGGATGCATCACTGGCGGGGACGAAGCGGCCTACAGGAGGGAGGTGGCCAGTCTGGTGTCATGGTGTGAGGCCAACAACCTCACCCTACTGGTAGGAGCCCACACTGGGCCCAGATGATCCATCCCATGCTTTAGCATAATCCTCCCTTTCCCTCACTGGCCAGGCCCGCTTGTACTCACATTACTTGAAATGATCCAGGCCTCGGCTCGACTGCTTCTTACTTGTACGTCGTCAACCATTGGATATTTAGTTTCGTCTGACTTTTTCTGAATATTTTCATCTGACCAAATCTGACTTCGAGCTGCATCTTTTTAAATGTCCATCGTGGGGAACAGTCGTATATAAATAGACATCAAGGCCACTGTCAATGCTCGTGCCCCGACATGTGCATACCTGTTAGTTTTTAGAATTTTAAAAAAGCAGACGCAAAAATGAAACGCAAATATGAAAGTGGGGCACAGGAGGAGAAGAAAAAGGCTAAAGCCTTGTTTATTGTGATGTATGAACAATGTTGCAGTGTGCATTAATGAGGACCTGAATTAGTAGTACTAGCGAGACCCTGTTTAGACATATTCAAGCCTACTGTATTAATTGCCTGCCTGTCCTGATAAAGCCTTAGGCCTCGCCTAAATTATTTCTTTTCTTTATAACTGTGCGTATGATGCTCTGAATCAATTTTGTAAAAAGATGTATGTTCTGTAATGTTTGTATTGGTTAGCGCTGGTAGAAAAAAGCCCTTTGTGTTTAATGAACCTACAGCTGCTTAACAGACATGAACAAATATTTACACAAATGAATATGGACACTAGCACTCCTATGAAATTTATCTCGATAATGATATTCATTGTTTCATATACAGCAAACGTAAATGGAACATAGTCACATAAATCAAATCAAATCAACTTTATTTACATAGCACCTTTCATACGTATAAAATGCGGCCCAAATTGCTTTACATTAAAATAACACACACACACACACACACACACACACACACACACACACACACACACACACACACACACACACACACACACACACTCACATACTACATGATACACCACTGCACCGAGCTTTGCACGGTAATGCTAAAATACCACAAACCAAGCCAGAAACTTAGATGTAGTCATTGACTGGCCTGAACTTCAACAGCCTAGGAGTGAGCCTACTATCACCTAAATGCATGGACACGAAAACTTGTCCCTTTAGCATTAGATTCAGGGAGGTTGGTGGACTCAAGCCAGGTTTTCCACTGTTAGCAATACGAATTAATAACAATCCATTATATGGTATTTTTCATATGCAAACACTGTAGCAACCATAGAGAGAATATGGACAGTACTGATTTAATGCAACACAAATAAGACAAGTTCTGATAAATGGTATATACATACAGCCATGTTGGATTGTGAGGTCGGGGTTGGTGTCTCCAACAAGACTTTTTCCAACTGGAAACTTGGAAATTACAACTTCCCAGTTCAAATGGAACGCACCAATAGTCAAGGGTATTGTTTCCCCTGCCATGGTGGGGGTGTGGACACGCTGATGTGTGTGTGTGTGTGTGTGTGTGTGTGTGTGTGTGTGTGTGTGTGTGTGTGTGTGTGTGTGTGTGTGTGTGTGTGTGTGAGTGTGAATCAGTCACAAAGCGAGTGTATGTTGGTGGTTTGTGTTTTACTGCCACTGTGTGCCTGTCTCTGTCAATCTAACTGATCTGATTTAAATGCATGAGTTGAAATGGGTAATGATATCTGCCTGATCTAGACTGGATAGGCTTGGTTATCTGTGCATTTGATGTAATTTTAACTGTTTTTTATCTAGTAGAGGTACAACATCAGAAAAAGAAGTGAAGATAACACTTACCAAAAGTTAGCATGACTGCTAAGCTCAAAGACTGAATAAGAAATACAGTTTGGCATTTAAAGCTTACATTTTTAGATACTAGTAGGATATGACAAATCCTTTAGCAAAATACACTAAACTTTTCAAATGTTAAACTATTTAAACACAATAAGTTGTATAAAACCTTACATAAATTGTCTTAAATTGGCATACATCTGGACAGCTAATACAACATTTTGGTACTTCACACTTATGAATTACAGTAGGAATGACATTCACAATGGACAATTCTGTACCTGACTCTATATTTTGTACATCCATTGGCAACAATAAGTATTTACTTACAGTACTGTATATATGTGTGTCTGCATTTATTTTGACTGCTGTATAGGGCTTGTTGTAAGTGAGTGATTGTCAGTTATTTTAGTAAAAAGAGGTTGCTCTGCAGTTTTAGATGTCACCGACAATGAGCAACAGTAAATCTCTGTTAATGGCTCTGGGTCAATTACAGGTTTTTTTTATTGCTTTAACCTGGTTGAAGAAACTGGTAACCTCTCAGTCTTCATCATCACATCTCTCAGGAGAGCAAAAGACACCTTTTGCAAATCAGTTAACCCATTGTCATTGTTTTGACACACTTCCCACACCCTTTTGCAAATCAGTTAACGCAGATGTCATTCAAGCAGTCCAAACTACATTGCTTTAGCTGTGGTAACCAAACAGAAAATATATGTTCCCATCTCTTAGAAACTTCTTGACCAGTATGAAATCACTGAAGCACCTGTTTGACACTGCTTCACACAACTTCTCAATTTGCAATCAGTCTGCAGGCTTAAAAGGTGTTGTGTGTTGTGACTTGCAAGCATGGATGGTCTAAGGCAGATGAGAGTGCGATGTAGAGGCCATGTGGCCTATTCGTCAAGAGAGAATTGACTAGAAGAGATTTTTTTCTTTATCGTACAGAATTTTTATTTTTATTTTCCTTATGTCTTACACAGTGATGGCTTTTACTGTATTTTTTCTTTCATACTATATATGTGGTTTCTGTTGGAATATTTCATTTCTTAGCCACAATCTCAAAAAAAAAGAATGAATACTGCATTCAACAAAATTTGAAAAATCATTGTATATGATTCTGGATCTATTTTTTGCAAAAGAGCAAATTGGCACTGATATATAAGCTGCTGGCCAGTAATGCAGCACTGATTCACATTGAGAGCTGAATTTTGTATTTTGATGCCCCTTGTCTAATGACTGATTGGAAGCGCTTCTGCACTTGTGTGCAAGTTGTGTTGTTTGAGGGCAACTTTTGCTTTTGGTTCATATTTTAAAGTTTTTTTTGATTGCTTTGACCTGGTTGAAGAAACTGGTAACCTCTCAGTCTTCATCATCACTCTCTCAGCAGAGCAAAAGACACCTCTTGCAAATGAGTTAACCCATTGTCATTGCTTTGACACACTTCCCGCATCCTTTTGCAAATCAGTTAACGCGGATGTCATTCAAGCAGTCCAAACTCCATTGCTTTAGCTGTGGTAACCAAACAGAACATATATGTTCCAATCTCTTAGACACTTCTTGACCAGTTTGAAATCACTGAAGCACCTGTTTGACACTGCTTCACAAAACTTTTCAATTTGCAATCAGTCTGCAGGCTTCCTCCATACTCTCCATTTTTAAATCCTATAGAGGAATTCTTCAGTGCTTGGAGATGGAAGGTTTACGATTCAAGATTCAAGATTCAAGATTCAAGACTCAAGATTCAAGAAGCTTTATTCATCCCGAGGGAAATTATTTTGCAACAGTTTCAATACAAAGGTGGGAAAGGGTCAGAGTAACAATAAGCATAAAAACAAAGCTAACGTAAAATAAATCAAGCAATGAACTAAGTGTGACAGAGTGCAACAGACATCGTGGTTAAGCGTAGGTTTATACAATATACAACAATACGCACTGTTCAGTTTAGCAGCAGATTGAAATGAAATAAGTACAAACTAAATAAGTGAGAAGGAGCGATCAGTTATAAGTGTTAAAAATGTTAAAAATGTAGTAGCATTTCCCACAGAACTAAGTGACAGTATGGCACAGTGGAGTGTAGCAGCATTTCGTACTGAAGTAAGTTACAGTAAGTTACAGTAAACCACAGTGAAATGTAGCAGCATGTCCTAAAGCACAGTAAGTGTAGAAGCAGATAGTTACAGTACCATTAAATAAATAAATAAAGTGATGTAGTGGTGATATAAAGAGACAGTGTAAAGTGTAGCCGCAGTAAGTTACAGTACCACAAAATAAGTGATGTAGTGGTGGTATAAAGTGACAGTGTAGTATAGCAGCATTTCTTACCGAAGTAAGTGACACTACAACATCGCCACTATGACCAGATGCCCTTGATCGATGCAATGACCGCTGCTGCCCAAGATATAGATGCAGATGCATGCCAAGGCTAGATCAGGCATGCAAGAAGATTTTTCCCTAGGTGCATCGCAAGAGAAAGTATTGAGTGCGATGTAGATGAGGCCATGTGGCCCATTCGTCAAGAGAGAATTGACTAGAAGATATTTTTTTCTTTATTGTACAGAATTTTTATTTTAATTTTCCTTATGTCTGACACAGTCGTGGATTTTTATACTATATCTGTGGTTTCTGTTGGAATATTTCATTTCTTAGCCGCAATCTCAAAAAAAAAAAAAGAATGAATACTGCATTCAATAACATCTGAAAAATCATTCTTTATGATTCTGGATCTATGTTTTGCAAGAAAGCAAATTGGCACTGATATGTAAGCTGCTGACCAGTAATGCATCACTGATACACACTGAGAGCTGAATTTTGTATTTTGATGCCCCTTGTCTAATGACTGATTGGAAGGGCTTATGCACTTGTGTGCAAGTTGTGTTGTTTGAGGGCAAAATTTGCTTTTGGTCCATATGTTAAATGTTTTGGCGGAGGTAGAGCCTTTTGCAGGCAAAATTAGTCATTTTGACCGTTGGTGCCACGGTTTAGGCCTTTGCGTTAACAGTTTTGAAGAATGTGTATTTTGAGTCGACTACTGCGTCAAAGCAATCAAAAAAACTGTAAATGTTTTGGCGGAGTTAGAGCCTTTTGCAGGCAAAATGAGTCATTTTGACCATTGGTGCCACTGTTGAGGCCTTTCCGTTTACAGTTTTGATTTGATTTTGAGTCGACTACTGCGTCAAAGCAATAAAAAAAACTGTAATCTCTGGATTTGTAACTATAGCTGTGTGTGTGTGTGTGTGTGTGTGTGTTGCTGTGTGTGTGTTGCTGTGTGTTTGCATGTGTTCCTGTGTTTAGGATGATGAGGTGGTCCTACAGTGCTCAGCCACAGTCCATAAGGAACAACAGAAACTGTGTCTGGCTGCTGAAGGCTTTGGAAACAGACTCTGCTTCCTTGAATCCATCTCCAACTCCAAGGTACTTATACAAGCTTTAATACACTCCTTCAGGCCTACCGTCAAGGGGGTAACACTCGCACAAGGACACCGTCTCTTGTAATACATTCTACATATAAGTATTGCAAGAGAAGAGAAAAAGATGGTGGGGTGCCAAAACATTCAGTTCCCTGTCACTATAGGTCAAGAGTTAACCGTTGATCAGATTCACCACATGAAGAAAATATACAATGCAATGTTTGAAGATAACTTCGGACCTCTGGGGCTACTAAATGCAGTAAGCTGTAACCAGGTAACTGCTAATTATCATGTATACAGGAAATATGAATAACCTGATTCCTCTGTAGCCTCATAAACGGGATATTAATTTCCATGTAAACACAGTGTTGAGATTCAAGCAGAAACGTGTCACTTTAAAGGTTGAATATGGAGAATCACACACATACGAAACCGATACACTCACACACACCCACACCCGCACGCACGCACGCAGGCATGCACGCACACACACACACACACACACACACACACACACACCCCATAACACATACAAGCATGTT
Organism: Echiichthys vipera; assembly: GCF_963691815.1. Classification (NCBI taxonomy): domain Eukaryota; kingdom Metazoa; phylum Chordata; class Actinopteri; order Perciformes; family Trachinidae; genus Echiichthys; species Echiichthys vipera. The sequence goes on along the minus strand of NC_139843.1, from coordinate 27,015,167 downwards.
GCCGTGCCCCTCCCTTTATGGTATCTTTAACACTTAGTTGAACATGCTTCAAGATACGATACAAGGGAAAAATTAAAAACTGAACGTGCCAACAACATAAAAAACAAATTCCTCTTGAATGCCACTATTCTGTCTATATGAGACAAAGTCAAGTAGCCAAAAGGAAACCCAAAATTGTTTGCAATTTGTTGAAATGAGTGGTACATCCAACTTACAGGTTATTGTAAACTCAAAAGCCTTAATAGCTAAATGGCTGCATTATCAATATGCGTCTAATGTATATCTTCAACAAGCCCTCAGTTAGATTGGCACAGTGGAAGGTCCAATTATACATGAAGCCGTAAACTGCAGTACCATTGCATACTTTGTAGGTATTGGGTTCAGTAATGATTAATTTAAAGTAATTTTGTTGTTGTTGTTTTTCAGTCCAATTCAAATTGCATTAAGGGCAATTTGAGAACCTTATGTTTGCAATAACAAATACACAATACCAGTTACTGTAATTCACACACTAAAAAGCTAGACAATACAAATATGGTGATGTAAGAAAGTAGTTGAAACAAAAGGGATCTTTGTGTATACAGGTAAATATATGAAAATGTTAAAATAAGGAGGAAATGTATAACAAAATGTTGTCAATATTCTCTGATCTATTCCAAAAGAGTTTAGGTTTATGTGGGCAGTAGAGACTACAACTTCTTAGCAGTTGGTGCACAACTTAGTGGCAGCTCTGTTTGACAGACATGAAGCAGAAGGCACTATTAATCCCTGCAATAGTGACTAATAATATTAGACATTATAAGCTTCTATAAATAAATTCTTGACAGCTAAAGGCAGACTGTCAGTGCCTATAGGAGCATTCTGTGGATATTACAGGTATTTTCCCTGGGTTGCAGCTGCAGTAGATTACAAATTATTTTTTCTGCTGATGTCAGATGTTTACCATATTAGAATCCTGTACATTATCATAGGAAAACTTAGGCCTTGTTTTCTCAATTGTTTCTTGACTTAACCTGTCGTGAAATTATTTTTAATTTGGAACATTGAAAAAGCCTGTTATTGTTTGCAAAATAAAACTGTATTCAGTTTTTTTTTGTAGTGACTGAATAAGGTAGTGTGGAAAAGTAATGTCGCTAGACACTAACGTGTAAAGAAAGAGTTTCTAACCAAACCAAACAAGTCCTGCAACAAAGTACAGTATTTCTACATCATTGATCTCCCACCACTACCAATGGTCAGCAGTCATCAGTTGCTACATGACTAAATCATCTAAGGGGTGTTCCTGTTGTTTCAGAATGTGCCTCCAGATCTGTCCATCTGCACTTTTGTGTTGGAGCAATCACTGTCGGTACGAGCCCTTCAGGAGATGCTGGCCAACACAGAGGAGAAGGCTGAGGGGGTGAGTGTGAATAGACACACATATTAACACACCAGGGAAGTGGAGATGAATTGATGTAAAGTAGGTTGTTCTCAGATCAGGACTTTCTTGATGTGAGACTGAGGCACCAGCCTGATGAAACAAACTGACGAGGAGTTGTTCAACACAGGGAGAGTGAGTCTGCTTACTGATCATTGTTCATTCTTGGTAACGTCACTTGTCTATCGCCGCAAACAAGAAGAGGACAGCATCAGTACATTTGACACAAGTGATAATATCTCAGCATTTATACATTTAATCAGTACCTGGAATAATCTTTGCAGTAGTCGTATCAAGGAATGGCAATCTTCAAGTGCCTCACGATTCCATTTTATTCTGATTCTTGGGGTCGCGATTCGATCCAGATTCTCGGTTCAATAAAATTTGACCTTGCTGAGATTTTAAAGTGTCGCAAATAATGCTCTTGAATATCATCCTTTATTTCTTTTCTCACTTCATGCATATAAACACATTAAGAACTACCATATTATTCCCATCATATATATTATATAGTATGAATATGGGCTAAACTTCCTTACAAATAATAACGGTTGAGTCAACTCGAAGAACCTTTCTTTCTACTGCCTTCTCTGTTATTTTCCTCGAGTCCGTCAATGTAACGTCCTCATTAAGATAGCATGCATATTCATGAGATCTGCCATTTATGGTAGATAGTAGGGGTGGAACGGTTCCCAAAATCCACTTTTCAGTTCATATCACGGTTTTGGGGTCACGGTTTTTCGGTTCGGTTGTTTTTTCTATGTCTTTTAGATTCTTAAAATATCATGTATCAGATCTGTAGCCTAATAATTAATAAACATTTTTTTCCTCAGATATTCTTAAGGACATGTCATGCAATCATGCAAAAACTGAAATAATGAGGCAGCTTGTTTAGGGATTACTGTAACAATCTTAAATGAAAGTGAAGTGAGATCTGAAACAGTAGGAGAGACATTGCTGCATTTACGCGTTTATTTATTTAGATGGCAAAAATGTAAACAATTGTTTGCGTTCTAGGTAAGAATATAAACACTTTTACATGATCAAATCTTTAAAAAAATGAAGAAAATAGGTTTTCTTTCACTAAAATACGACCAAACAGCAATCACTGAACTGACTGAAATAGTCTACATCAGGGCTATTCAATCCATTTGGAATTGGGGACGGTTGACGAAAATTATCCAAAATGAGGGGCTGGAAAAATGCAAGCATCACATTAATGGATATTGTAAAACAATGCAGCGACATAGGAGTACATATATTGTCTTTATTTTATCAATGTAAATATTAGTCATAGGCCTCAAAGTGCAAGAAGCTTGTCAAAAACAATCCTTGTTAAATGAACAAACTTGTTAACCAGAGGTTTTCACTCAATTATTGGACTAAAGTAAAGTTTGAGACTCTTCTCCTTTACATGAGTATTTTATTTACATGCTACTTTATACTTCTGCTCCACTACAAATCAGTGGAAATATTCTACTTTTTACTGCACTACATTTATCTGATTACTTCAGTTACTAGTTACTTTGCCAGGCTTACAAGCACAAATGAAACATTAGTTTATTCATCAAAAACTGGACTGACACAAATTAACGTAACATAAATGCAGCATGATTTTTAAAATAAAAAGCCTTAATAACTTATCCTCTTTACACTCCGATATGACTGCAGAGTAAACACAGGCTTCACAGTGACAGAAACTAAAACTTCTCTGTCCATTCTCTGTTGAACTGACGGTTTCCTGTGTCAACTTCTCTTTTTTCAGACATTGATGTGGTGATTTAACCACAGATTTAACCAGACAGAAATGAACAAACAGAGCGGAGATTAGTGAGCTGTTGCCAAGAGGATTAAAAAAAACCACGAAGAAGAGCGTGCGTAGCCTTGTGGCCGTGTACCTACAGGGAGCGCGTGGAGCATTTGACCCGCTGAGACGTAGCACTGAGATGGATACTAGAAAGGACAGCGGTCATGAAGGCACCTCATAAACCGAACGGTAAACACGTGTACTGAACCGTGACAAGCGTACCGAACAGGACAGATTTTTTTAATAAACCGTCCCACCCCTAGTAGATAGTGGGAATAGAAGTGGGATTACACTGGGCGGAGATAATCACCGCACAATTCACCGCAGTTGGGAATTTATCGGTATTTAAAAAGGAAAAATTGTGTGCACGTGTGCACCGAACAGTTTTATGAATCTTTTTTTGCGCAGCACTTTCATGATTTTGTGCGAACGCAATGTTTTGGGAAGGATTCTATGCACAGTTTTATAAATGAGGCCCGAGATGTCTGAGCTCCTTCCCATCACCATGAGCACAGCCATCCTACAAATAAAACTTGTGTCCATGTTCTCTCTTTTTTGGTCACTACCCAAAGCTCATGACTATTGGCAAGGGTGGAATATACTGTAGATCGAATGGTAAATTGAAAGCTTTGCCTTCTTGCTCAGCTCCCACAACAGCACGATACAGTGCACACATTACTGCTCATGCAGCACCACTCACCCTATTGAGCAAGCTCCATTATACCCTCAGTCATGAAAAAAACTCTCTGAGATTCTGTAACTACTTCACTTGGGCAATGTATTCCCAACCTGGAGGTATCAATCCATTCTTTTCTGACAGGGAACCATTACCTCAGACTTTGAGGTGTTGACTCTCATCCTGACTGCTTCATACATTCGCATACAGGTCATGATATGATGAAGCCAACGGAACCACATCATCTGCAAGCAGCAGAAAAGCAATTCTGAGGTCTACCATCCAGACACTCTTCCCCCCTGGAGGCTTATCCTTGAATAAAACAGAATTGGGATAACCCTGTCGCAGCGCCCATTCAAAATGGGTTTTATATCCCGTCAAGAATACAGACACAGCTCACACTTGGTGAGATAGGTTATACGAGGACTAGATGGCTCAAAGCAGTGGACTTCTCCAAGTCCACAAACCTATGTAGACTGGATTGCAAACCATGACTCCCCTATAACTTTGCAAGGGTAAAAAGCTGGTCCATTGCTCTATGGCCAAGACTGCATTGCTTCTCTGAGATCTGAGGTTTAACAATTGGTTAGAGTTTCCTTTCCAGCACTCTTTTATACATTTTCCCAGGGACACCGAAGAGTGAAATATCCTGATAATTGGAGCACACCCTCTTTCACAGGCACTGTCCCCGATCTCCATGTGACTTGTAAGAGGTATGTTGGCCAAGACTGCCCAACATTGTATAGAGCTTTCAGCATCTCAGGGCAAATCTCATCCACACCTGGCCGTTGAGAAACTTCTTACCTCAGAGACCTCTGCCAGGGATGTGAGTGAGGCTTCCCCTGAGTCTTTATGCTCTGCCACCTTTACAGAGGACATGTTTTTCAGGTTTAGGAGTTCCGTGAAATAGACGAAAAAAATGGCGCCCATTCATTCCTATGGAAAGTGCTCAGTGGCGCAGGTTCCCTTAAAGACGCTGCCATTTTTGGTTCTTGTGAACGCGGGAGGACTTACCGGATGTAGATATGTTTGCGTTCCCAAGCCCATGCCCGAGCGCCAAGCACGAAACAACAGAAAAAACAACAGAAAAAACATCAGACACAGTGCTCAAAGAGTTTGAGCAGAAGAATAATGTTGCTTTCCTGAAGCCTTGCACTTGGCTTATACAGAGACGAGACCTAAGCTGCTGAATGTGTTTTTACTACGCCTCTTTTTAGCCACCCACCCTTTTCCTGCACATAACTTGATTTTGGTAGGGTCTAAAATTATATCCACCTAATTTTTATAGTAGAGGCACTCAAGATAATTATGAGCCTTTTGATTGGTATCCAGAATTTTCAAAGGGGATCTCTTTGCCACATACAGTACATAAGAGTGAATAGGCGAATATGCTTCCGGGCCATCGGACACAACACAAACAGACAAGTGCTGCAGTTCCCATGGTGGCATACAATGAGAGCGCCGGTCCTGGGGACCTGTCAAATACTCCTGTTCGGTGCATCGGCACAAATTACAATCAGAACCAGAATCAGAATCAGCTTTAATGACCAAGTAAGTGTGAACACATAGAAGGAATTTGACTCTTTTTGTCACTCTCAATTAAATACGCAGAAATAGACAGATGGCTAAAAACAAGGATTACAAAAATCAACAAAGGTAAACATAAATGTAAATTTTTTAATGTTAATTATTATGCACAGATATATTTAGTATAAGAAAATACAGGAAAATTAAATTGTAAACATAATAATGTGCAGAGTGCAAAGGGTGCTGTAATAAATGTGTTGATTAATGTACAACAGGCTTTATTGGGATTGTTCCAGACACTATGATATCAAGTGTTCATCATGGTGACAGCCTGCGGGCAGAAACTGTTCCTGTGTCTGTGTCACGGTTTTGGTGAACAGTGTTCTGTAGCTCCTACCAGAGGAGAGAAGTTGGAACAGGCGATGTCCAGGGTGGGAGGGGTCTGCTGTGATTTTTCCTGCCTGTTTCCTGACTCTGGAGGTGTACAGGCCCTGGATGGTGGGCAGGTCGGCACGAATGATCTTTCTGCAGAACTGTTGGAATCTGTTCCTGTTGTGTTTGGTGGCCGATCCAAACCACACCGCTATTGAAGTGCAGAGAACAGATGACTGCAGCTTTAAACTGGATCAGCAGCTCCTGAGGCAGGTTGAAGCTGAGCTGGCGCAGGAAGTACAACCTCTGCTGAGCGTTTTTGATGACTGTGTTAATGTTGGACTCCCACTTCAGGACTCGGGAGAGGGGTGGGGGTGGGGGGATGAGGGGACGCTTTTCCTGAAGTCCACTGTCATCTCCACAGTTTTGAGCGTGTTCAGCGCCAGGTTGTTTTGACTGCACCACAGTCCCACTTATGCCAGTCAGAGGCTTCCTCTCAGCAAGTCACATGATCACATCACACTGATGTGGGGAAGCTCTCATACAGCCCAGGGTTTGTGAATACCGCTAGACCTGCCCGGCGCCTCTCATCCTGAGCAACTCCAAGAGCAGCTCCTCTCCAGGAGTTTAGTTCCAGACCCAGTAACATGCATAGATATGAGCCCTACTATAACTATAACCTATGCCATTTTTCCATACATACTGTACATGGGCTAGCTTGGCTTGGCTTGACTCTGCCAAAAGTGGCAATGGAAAAGGCATTATACTGTATAGTTGGAACCACTCTACTGCCTGCCCTTTTATTTATGGTGCCAAATCATAACAAAAATGATCTCAGGACATTTTACTGAGTAGGTATAGACCACACTCCATGACTCTATGAATTATGATTTACATAGACCTAACGAGTCCCCTGTAGAGTATGCAGTGGCAACGAAAACCTTCCCCTTAGGCAGGAATGTCGGAGAGACCCAGCTCTATGGAGGACGTCCATCTGTCTGCACCTGTTGGGGAGGAACAAAAGGAGAGAGAATGAGAGAAGAGACAGACAGATGGACAGAGAGAGACAAAGACAGACACAAAGACAGAGGCAGACACACTTCCAGAGATGCAAGCAACCACAAAAGTAACTAACTATAATAATATCTATAGTAATGTGAATATGACTTGTATGTTATGGCAGTTAATATAGTAGAATAGTAAGAAACAAGCACAGCTAAGGCGACAGAATATGACAACGATAAGTACTGGTAATAACAGCTGTGATACAATGAGATATATTACTGATGATGTTTTTATGGCTACAATTTTTTAAAATTTATCAAACTAATGATAGTATACTGTATATGACTAATAGTAATAATAGCTGCAGGAAGCTTCATGCAGGACCATGGCAGCAGGCACCTCCACGATTAGCAGAGACCTGCAAGACGACAAAGCACAAACAACTCCAGGGAAGAAGTTGAATTAGTATGTATTGATGAGACATGAATGATACAAACAGAGAAGAAAGAAGCTCAGAGGATCAGGAAAAGTATTATCCCCTGGCAGACTAGGCCTATAGCAGCAGAATTTAGCATAATGAAATCAGCTTAGATGCAGGCTCTAAGAGAAATTGAATGCCATAACAACATAGCTAAGGGCCCGTAAGCCCTAGCTATAAGCTTTATCAATGAGGAAAGTTTTAAGATTACTTTTAAATATGGGGACGGTATGGAGACTATAGGAACAACAAGTAGCCCTGCATTCTCAGAGCACAGCGATCTAGTTGGGTAATACGGTACTATGAGCTCTTTAAGATATGATGGAGCCTGACCAATAAGAGCTTTGTAGGTAAGGAGAAGGATTTTAAATGATATTCTAGATTTTACAGGTAGCCAGTGCAAAGAGGAAGTAACAAATGCATGGACTAGTTTTTCTGCATCTTTCTGAGACACAATATTCCTAATTTTCGTAATATTACGCAAGTGAAAATATGCAGTCCTTGTCGTTAGTTTTATGTGAGAATCGAAGGACATATTCTGATCAAAAATAACACCCAGATTCAGAAGTACAATAACTTCAGTTTTATCTGAGTTTAACATCAGAAAATTAAAAAAAATGTAAATGGCACGATAGCACGTGATTCAGGCGGCGGCGCGAATGGAGCGTCCAATGGGGCGAGATGCGGCGGGAATGAAGCATCTAGAGTCTGGAGTGTCTGAAGCGACACAAATAGAGTTGAAAATATCAAACTTTTCAAGCAGCATCGTACCGTGACATCCAATCAGTGTTGAGATTGCGGTAAGCGCCATCGAAGTTCTCCTTGATACATCCAGGGGCTCACCGGGCTCACCAAAGCCACTATTGTTCCAATCCTTGGGGGAAACAGGACTGTTCCTATAGATATAATATAACGGGTATAACTATGAACTGTGGATGGAAGGGACATACCTTTAGGCATCTAGTCTGCTAGCAATTCAGAAGAAGAAGAAGAAGAAGAAGAAGAAGAAGAAGAAGAAGGCTGTCAGTGCAGAGTGAAGCTGAGGAGAAGACCTGGCAGCATCCTGTACAGCTACGGCGGTTAAATCACTGGGGTCCTGAGCCACACACTTCATCTGAGAGCTTATTTCTTTCTTTTTCTGTCCTTTTAAAAGCATTCACATCCCTGGTTAGCACTAGCGTGACTTCCAGCGCACAATAGAGTACGTTGAGCCTGGGGCAAGCTTCAGTTAGGTAGCCGCCCCAGCTGCTACCTGCCATTGAAGCAATGAAAATGTAAATGTGACAAATGTGAGCAAGCGGCGCAATACAAGCGTCTCAAACGATTGTATTTGCATCTATCACATTTGGTGGGAATGCAGCTTTAATTTCACATTTCACACTTATACTTAGAAATGGGAACTAAAACAATTATTGAAATAACATATTTTATCTGAATTATTCAAATGAGCAGCTTCAATCATGCGTGGAGAAACTTTGGAGAAGCTTGCCAAGCGACCAAACCAATCAGCGTCGGTTTTGAGTGTGATGAAACGAGAAGAGACTGTTCAGTGTAAACAACATGGCGGCTTCCACGGATGAGATGAGCACAGCTATTGAGCAAGCCGCTCGCTAACGCTTTTGATGTACATAATCGTCTCAGTCAGAATTCAGATTCTGCTTTATTTCAAATAAATTTTCAAAACTGAACAGAGGTAACTGATGGCTTATTAAACATATCGTTATAGGAACTTTGAACTTTGTACTAAACAAAATATGGTTATTAACTTTTGAAGGATGTTCCATAGACATTATAGGTGGAACTATATTCAGTTGAATATCAATGAAGAGAAGAGAACTACTTCTTAAATGGAAGGTCAAATGTTGATGAATACATGTCTCATCTAAGTAAAAAAGTGTAAAATAAAATAAACACTGCTGTGTTGGTTATTTTGATTGAAATGATGGCAACATTGACAATTTAAGACACCAAGACACAGAAGAGAGGACTGTTATCATTTAAAACTACATGTGTACATGTGATACATGTACATGTAGGTCCGGGTTGGGATTAGCTTATTTTAGCACTACCTTACTCTTGATGATAACCATGCGCCCTGAGAAAAAAACAATTTGTCAACTAAGGAAGCTCTTTTGGGGATTGTGAGCTTTTTTTCAAGAGGTAAATGGATTTGAACACAAAGACAGAGCAAAACATAACTTACACAAGCTTCATTTCAACAAGATTTAATGTGAGATCACACTAACAGCCACTGGCACCATCTATGGGGGACATTGGTGGACAATATAGTCTCATACATTGAACCAGGACACAAATGCAGATCCAACACACAAAAGTAGTTCAAACCACAGTTTGTTTAATTAGCAGAGTAGGTACACTGGCAGGCAATCAGAACAGGCAGATATACAAGAGGAGCAGGCTAAGGCAGGTCTAAAACAGGCTAATGTTGGTAACAAAACTTATAGGACAAAACGGCTAGAATGCTGTCATGCTGTCACAGGGTAACAATACGAACTGACACTGAGGGAAGGGAATACGGAGACGAAATACACTAGGGAAGGGGAGACAATGTGAAATATAGCTGGGCAGGAAGTGAAGGAACCTGAAAAGAGACACGAGTGACCAAAATGAAACAGGAAACATTCGACTTGAAACGAGGAAAAACAAAAGATTTCTTAACTAACTGGACGTGTTGTGACATATAGTATAGTACTAATTAATATGAATCTGTAGGCCACAGAACAAGATTTGGGAACCAGAAGCATTCTGGTTTTCATTTGCAGTTCATTTATAGTCAAGTAGTCTTAACCACAATCACATTTGAGCAGGCTTTGGTTACATGCAGATAAACACTTTTTCTGAATTCTCAATTCTAAATTTAATTATCTCTTTTATCTCTTTTTTAGCAATGTTGTCTGTTAACTCCAAATCCATTCTTGCATATCAAATAGCTATTCAGACTCGGCGCACGGAAGAGGAAGACTTTTCCCAGATATCTGTTGGCTTCACTGGATATTCTGAAATATTGTCCGTTGCCCTCAGGGGCTAAATCGTTGTCAGACCTAAAGCCTACAGATGGAACATGAATAGTGATATTTACATGTTTAAAAGCACCCTTTCTAATTACACTCAACAAAAATATAAACGCAACACTTTTGTTTTTGCTCCCATTTTTCATGAGATGGACTTAAAGATCTAAAATTCATTCCAGATACACAATATTACCGTTTCTCTCAAACATTGTTCACAAATCCGTCTAAATGTGTGATAGTGAGCACTTCTGCTACGTAAGCAGTCTCCAAAGGCGATTCAGAGAATATGGCAGTACATCCAACAGGCCTCACAACCGCAGACCACGTGTAACCACACCAGCCCAGGACCTCCACATCCAGCAGGTTCAACTCCAAGATCGTCTGAGACCAGCCACTGAGACAGCTGCTAAAACAATTGGTTTGCATAACCAAACAATTTCTGCACAAACTGTCAGAAACCGTCTCAGGGAAGCTCAACTGCATGCTCGTCGTCCTCACCGGGGTCTTGACCTGACTCCAGCTCGTCGGCGTAACAGACTTGAGTGGGCAAATGCTCACATTCGATGGCGTCTGGCACGTTGGAGAGGTGTTCTCTTCACGGATGAATCTCGGTTAACATTGTTCAGGGCAGATGGCAGACAGCGTGTGTGGCGTCGTGTGGGTGAGCGCTTTGCTGATGTCAATGTTGTGGATCGAGTGGCCCATGGTGGTGGTGGGGTTATGGTATGGGCAGGCATCTGTTATGGACGAAGAACACAGGTGCATTTTATTGATGGCATTCTGAATGCACAGAGATACCGTGATGAGACCCTGAGGCCCATTGTTGTGCCATACATCCATGAACATCACCTCATGTTTCAGCAAGATAATGCACGGCCCCATGTTGTAAGGATCTATACACAATTTTTGGAAGCTGAAAATGTCCCAGTTCTTGCATGGCCAGCATACTCACCAGACATGTCACCCATTGAGCATGTTTGGGATGCTCTTGACCGGCGTATACGACAGCGTGTACCAGTTCCCACTAATATCCAGCAACTTCGCACAGCCATTGAAGAGGAGTGGACCAATATTCCACAGGCCGCAATTGACAATCTGATAAACTCTATGCGAAGGAGACGTGTTGCACTGCATTAAGGCAAATGGTGGTCACACCAGATACTGACTGGTTCTGAGTCCCCAGACCCCCAATAAAGCAAAAAAAATGTACTGTACATTTCAGGGTGGCCTTTTATTGTGGACAGTCTAAGGCACACCTGTGCACTAATCATGATGTCAGATCAGCATCTGGATGTGGCACACCTGTGAGGTGGGATGGATTATCTCAGCAAAGCAGAAGTGCTCACTATCACACATTTAGACAGATTTGTGAACAATGTTTGAGAGAAATGGTAATATTGTGTATCTGGTATTTTAGATCTTTAAGTCCATCTCATGAAAAATGGGAGCAAAAACAAAAGTGTTGCGTTTATATTTTTGTTGAGTGTATTATAGCGATAATATGAAAAACAGTCCAAACTCTGTTGAAGCACACAGAGTGTCCTGACGACATAGTATTACAGAAAAAGTCACCAAACAAATACAGTGCAATTGATTTTCTTCCACATTATTTCAAAAATCTGAAAATAAATCTGACTTTTTGTTTAATAGCTTCTGTACTTTCGATACTATCAAATGTGAATATCATATCATTTTGAAACTTGTGGTGTTAAAAAGTATTGAAGTATCGATAGTTTGGACCACCTTAATTGTGACAACCCTATAGCTCTTTATTAGCATTGTTAGCATGTCTGCCTGAAACCAACTTTTACTGAACACTCATTTGAGTAATTGAAAATGGTTCATTCAACATTTGGGTTCATACTCGTATTTTCTCTCGGAGTTAGCTGAGATGATTGATACCACCCTGATATATTTGAACTCAGTATGCAGCCAGAGCCAGGAGGTGGCAGGGAGACAGCTATCCTGGCACTCTGTACTTCAAAAATACAGCTACTATCATCACCTGTTAACTAGAACCTATTAGAATAGGCTATTTACCATCCAAACCAAATCTTCATTTGGAGGGGAATTAAAGGACAAGTCCTTTTATTCGCTAAGCTGTCATTATCTCCTCATCCAATAGTCTTATCTGTTGGATAGATGTATGTTTTTATGTGTCGTCTGTAAAATGACTACGGCAACTTACTTTTTCCTCCTCTGTCTCATTTCCACACAGCATGTAGTGGTGGAAATATGGGTAGGTGTGCCTCCAGTCGATGTCTGTGTTTGTCATGGCCATCACTGTCTTTATGTTGGTTATTACAGTCACTGTCATGACCATCAACAGTATGAGCACTAACAAAGTTGCCATTTTTGTTTTTGTTATCTATTGATTGTCAACCTTTTGGAGATGGTGGAGATTTAAGATATGACCTTATCGTCCCTTCGTATCGAAAGATATGCAAGCTGATGTAGAGGCAAGCACTGTAGTACATTCTCTCTCACACACACACACACACACACACACACACACACACACACACACACACACACACACACACACACACACACACACACACACACACACACACACACACACACACACACACACACACAAACAAATAATAACGGGCCTTTTAATGTAGCTATATTGCTACTATATAGGTACTGTATATAAATTAGACATGCAACCCAACACAATATTGTCTTTCCTATCGAGCTCCAGTGGGTGTCCCCCATTCTCATGAATCCTGAATTATGAAATAATTGTGACGACAGCACGACATTATTTATAGAAATGCAACTTCGTGAGCAAAGTCTTACGAATATTTGATGCTATTTTCTCACAGTTGTAATCGGACATGTTGATGATTTTTTTGTTTTTGTTGCAAACATTCTGTGATGAAGATGAATAAATTAAAATTAGCATTAGAGACATGTCTTCTCTTATAAACAAACTCCAAACGCATGACGCAGCATACAGCACTGGAACAAAAGATATACCAATTTACACTGCTGCACAACATTAGTCCCACCCCCATCAAACTAAGATGTTTAACATGAGAAAATAAACGTTGGTGTCTTTATTGACATCTTATTTTAACAGTGGCTGGTCCTGCCTTACTGACGAATGAATAACTAAAACGTAACGTTGTGTGTTTCTTGGCAGTGACTTCCTGGAGTCTCAGATGGTTACCTGTTAACCGAGTTGAATTACATTATGAAAGAGACATCATTGTGGGACCCCCTCGAAAACGAATTGGTACAACTCAAGAGGTTTATCCCATCAAATTAATACATTTCCATATATACAGTATATATATATATACATCTATAACTCTGTGGATTTAAATCCACATTGAAAAATTAAAATTGACTTGTTTCACTATCAGAGTTTGATCCATTCAGTCTGATAACATTTGGAAAGCCTAAAGGAGCTGCATGACCAAATAATTTAATCTCGATTCAAGTTAACCAGAACATTAAACCGGAAGTAGCTGGCGTGGCCGGCAGGAGTCTCTAGTGCACCTACTCATTGGGCCACATAATGCAGAAGTAGTGCCAATCAGCTGGTTATCTTTAGATGCAGCAGTTGAACTAATTTGGCTTCATGCTTCATCCACCCCCAACACTGTATACAGTCCTCTTTATACATCCATGACTCAGCCCCCTGATTTTAGTCTTCATGCTAAGCTTCTGGCTGTAACTCCATGTTAAACACATATATATGAGAGTGGTATAGACCCTATCGGACAACTCTCATTAAAAGTGACATAAGCTCGTTAACCAAAAAACTGAGCTGCTCTCTCAGTGATGGTCAGTTTTGTAGTGGCAGACAGAACTGTAGCAGCCAGTGTGAATTCTGTCAGGAAGCAAACAAATCCACCTCTTAGCCCATCAACAAACTCACATGACCCAGCAAGTGAGGAGTTGAGACATTGCTGTTTGCAATGCTGCTCTAACATCAATCCCACCATCATCAAATTAACGTTCTCAGGATTTGGAACTAAACTGCCCTACTAGTGGGGGTTGCCATTATGAACGAATACCTGAACTATCCCCACAATAGTTCAACTTGAAGACAACCTTCTCTACAAATCTCTTCAAGTGTTTGATGTGTGCAACAGTGCCAGCTGAACTACTCTATGAGCTGCTGACCAGTGGGTTTATGGCAGTACAATTCTCATTGCTCTGACTTTAATTTGCTAATTTTTAAGCTCCATCCACTATAGCAATAATTTAGCCCTGATAGCCTGACCAAAATTTAGCAATTTTGCAATCCTTTGTTCCACAGTGGCAGTGTTCACACACATTGAATAAGAACAGGGGGCTAGAGAACAGGCAAACTTGTTCCACTGTACTTGTCGGGTTGAATAAGAACAGGGGGCTAGAGAACAGGCAAACTTGTTCCACTGTACTTGTCGGGTCAGGGTGACTCCTGGAAGGCCATCCACAGGAACTGCATGTGTCTCAGCACAACAGAGACATTGTAGGCTTCAGTACGCTTTAAACACACCAGGTTGCATGACCATTCTCACCATCATCCCATTACACCTAAGGCAAACTTGTGGAGAGAAATGTGTGTTTCATGATCGACAAATAAAAACAAATTTACAAATTTGTATGAAAATGTATGACGTCCTCAAATCATTGTCCATTACACAAATACCAACTATTTTTTAACAAATGTAAAACATTTCTATGAATAATTACTGCCGGACATTTGTTTTTATTTGCAATTCATGAAAAAAATGCATTTGACACCAATATTGAGACTCCACAAAAAAGTGTTATAGATGTTCTGAATGGCCACACTCGGAGTAGTGTGAAAAATGGATTGCACATACACTATGCAAGCTAGTCTGCATCACATGACTGCTGTTTACACACATTCATCAATAGTGTGTGAAAGTGAAGTGTGTTCAGAAGGCGCAGGGCAGAATCACTGCAGCGCAGCAGGAGACATTTGGTACAGGTACAGACAAGGGCATATGTCTGTCAGTCTCCGAGTGATGCAGAGTCCTGCTGCAATCAGATACTTTAGTGTCAGAGTGTAGTTTTACTGCATTATAGAGTCCTGAGAAACACTGTGAGAGGAGACAGGACAAAAGGGTTTCTAGAAAAAGTTGTGTTATTGTGAGGAATTGATGGGTCTCTGTAAATCATAAATAAGTCATAGAGTATGGTCTATACCTACCTTGTAAAGTGTCCTGAGATAACATTTGTTATGAGTTGGCACTATAAATAAAATTGAATTGAATTGAATTGAATTGAATTTACTTTATTACTGCCAACAGGAGTATTGTGATTAATGTGCCTCATTTGAGATCAATATTGGCAATAGTCAACTTTTTGTTTAAACTTATCATGAAATAAATGTTGATTTTCAGGTACAGTACAAGTAGCTTCACTACTTTGTTCTTACCTTTCCCAATAAAAGCCCTAGACATATAATGCTACACTGCATCACTGCTTATCAGAGCATTTCACTAAGAGGCAAGTGAACAAAGTGAGTTACAAAGTTGTTTATTGTCACTGTAAACATAATTCTTCATTAAAGCAAAAGGGTTAATTCTTCTTACACATTACATCTTACACTTTACACTAAACCTTATAAATGTAGAGATCAAATTTGGATCAGACATACAATACACAAATCCCGTTGGTCAGTTTAAACACATACCTGTACATGAAGCATGCAACAAAATTATCCATTTTTCCATTAATCCTGCAAGTTTGTTCAAATAGTGGTAAAATGCAGCTGTTTGAGAAGCAGAGACGTGTGATTGGTTAGGCAGTCTACCTGTGTATTGGAAGTGATTGATGTGATGCACCACCACTCACTCTAAAACATCAGCAGTGGACCTGATAAGGTACAATTAACCGTGGAGGCCCACTGTTGTTTGTTAAACATTGTGCATTAAACAGCCCTGATGATGTAATTATACTATCAGCTATGGATGTTAATATGACTGACTAAATTCAGCTTCCATACTTTTTAGAGTGTTGTGTAACATTTTTCCTACAACTTTACAAAGAAAGCGTTGTTTTAAGTGACACATCTCTCTCTTCCTGTCTGCATCTGTTTGTGGCACTTTCTGTCTGTACTGTTTATTGATATCTCCGTTTAGCTGCTTCTCATTGTTTTTCTCTCTCAGTGACTTTATGTCTATGGTAACTCTATTTATCTCTGTCCCTCTTGTCAATCTTTGTCAGACGGCCCAGGGGGGCGGCCATCGCACCTTACTGTACGGACATGCTGTCCTGCTGCGACACTCCTACAGTGGAATGGTCAGTAAACACACAAATCTACCACAATAACAACTGTAGTGATCATAGTTTTGTCTGTCTTGTTCCTAGTTTATTTTTTCATGTTCGTGGTCTGTTTCTTGTTTTATTTTATGTTGCTTTCCACTTGTGCCCTGTCTTGTTTCTATTCCTGTCTGTGATTGTGTTCCCTGCCCTAATTTGTTCCACTTGTGTTGATTGCCCTCTACAGCTGTGTCTTGTCTGTGATTAGTCTTGTCTATATGTACCCTGGTCCCCTTTTGTTCCCTGTCAGTTCATTATCAGTTTTATAGTAATAAGTCCTGTTTGGTCCTCCTGCCTGTTTGGTTTAAATACATTTGTTTATTTCTTCGAGTTCTGGCCTGCTGCCTGTTGTTTCTGCATTTTGGTCCTCCTCTCAGCTTCTATAGGTGTTCTTCTATTACTAAATTAACTTTCTGACTTATGTATGGGTTTATTTGCTTTTCATATAACATAGATAAGTAAAATATACCTGTCAACAACTGCAATTCCAACAGGAATAATAGTATGTGGAGTGGTAGGTGATGGAATATTTGCACTGCTCCTCTGTGACTAACTCATTATTACAGACAGCATTTCAGCAATTACAGGTAAATGACAACAACCTTGTAAGAGAAAATCATAAAAATCCAATTATGACATTATTTGTTTAAGATTATTACTAATCATAAATATTAGTCAAATCAAGTGATTAACTACTCAAATGGTTTTAATTCCTTTATGGCCTTCACAGTCTGAAGGGTACTGGTGTTTGTGGGGGATAATGATAAATACAGTACATGTAGTCCACTATACATAAAAGATGTTATATGTTGGAAAAATCAAAATCAGATAATTTATATAATTTTCATCATTATATATTATTATATAATCATTTTACCTTATTAAATAATTGTGTATATCGTGTATTCATTATTAAAAATAAGTATTGAACGTAGTCCAATGATTCATTTTTAAAATGAAAACAGTTTAATGAGCTTGTAGTCTCTTTGCCAAGTAAGACTAGTATTTTGGCATGAGGTTTAGCAAAGACCTTTTCTGCTCATTCCATTGTCATCGAACTCACACTGCACACTCAGCTGATCTTGAACTACAGGAAACACTTTCTGTGCAAGAACTTTAAAGAAGATACTGTTTCTCTGTGGGCCAGGCTTTATGGCAGAGGAGTGGGGCTGCAGTTCTAACTGCGGGCAGAGATTCACACACAGAGGCTCTCCAGACAAGAGCTCCCATTAACTAGGGCATTACAGAACTAGTGTACTGTAGTTGGTACTGATAGGTAATCAGATGGATTGATGGAATTGATTGTGTTTCTCTGTTTAGTACCTGTGCTGTCTGTCCACCTCCCGCTCATCCACAGACAAACTGGCTTTTGATGTTGGACTGCAGGAAGATACCACAGGTAAGTCTTTCATTGGCTGTGGCTTTCGATTGTCACATAGTTTGCATTTTGTTGATAACACTAACTTGCAGTCATGATAAATTTCAGCTGTCGCCACAATTACAGAGCTGTTTCTTAAAGCTGCTAGTCTTTTATATAAAGTGTGCCGGGGCCTGAAAGATGTGTAAGCCACCTCCCACGCAAACGTTTTGATCTATAAAACTTGATGGGAGAATGTGGACACCTGAAATTGAACTCTGACCCATGTGTACAAACATTACAGAGACCGGAGAAATGGGTGATGCAGATGGTGAGGTGGTGAATTGAAGCCAGATTGTAGAAATTCAACTAAAATCCCCAAATTGAACAGCTCAATATTTCATCAGTGCTGTCTCTCCAACACATTCTGCACCCCCTGAATGAATCTGTAGAAAAGCTGGATGATGTCATGGTGTTGCAACCGGCAGGACTGAGGAAAGTCTCTTCTGCATTTCCCGGATATTTACCGTAAATATACTCCTAGTCCTTTTCATCTCAACTAGGTGGACTGTGGTTTATAAAGGAAAACTGCCTGCAGGTGCGCCTGTGTACAGTTTTATAAATCTTTTTTTAAGCTTTTTTGCACATGGACCCTACAGTTTTATAAATGAGAACCGAGACCTTTACTGTTTACTGTTGGCCTCAGTGCTCTCAGGATGGTTTACAGCAGCATACATTCATCAGGTGGACACAAACACCACTCCAAATGAATGCTGATGTTGCTCTGTGTCTGCTAGTGTGTAAATACACAAACTGCTAAAGCATCAGCCATATCAACTTTATAAAGCTATAATGCATCAAAGGCTAGCCTGGGAAACAGACAAATCTGTTGAGCACATGTTTCATTTGCTCTGGCAGTTACGGGCCAATCACAAATATTTATACCAGGGGGGCGGGACTAATACAATGACTGACAGTGTAGGGTCATGTTTAAATGTAGTTACAGAATGTAATTACTGGCCACTTCTGAAATTTAAATCAAGATTATTTTACTGTATTGGTAATTTCTCTCTTTAAATGTCTTCAGAAACATATTTCAGTGTACTTTTTAGCTATAATATGAACATGGAAAAGTTTTTGATCCGGCCGCCATTGTTTTGCTGCTTCAAAGCTGGGCTTACAGCTTGGCTCTGATTGGTTGTAGGTCTATTTAATTGCATCCAGAGGCATTTTGGTCTGCACCTTTGATAACATGGAGAGGTTCCAGACTAATATGCATTTGCAAATAGTCAAAGGCATACAGTATGTGTTTTTGTTCAAAGATACCAAATATATCTGGATGACTCACTGTAAACATATAACTTCAATAAAAAGCTTCAAGCTATTAGATTGCACAAGACTGCACTGCTGAAGCAAGGCTGGAAGCTCAAAGTCTTGAACGTTTAAATCAATGAGAATCTCACCAAAAAGAATGCTGACATCGCCAGAAAAGCCCGCCAACTGAGGAAACGGGGCAAGATTCAACACACCTTGATGGCCAACTGCAGAATCTATGTCAAAACAAATAGATCCTGACCAGAAGAAGTAAAAATATTGATGATTGAAAAGAGGATGGAAATATCAGAGAAGATTGCTAAGCATGAAAGTAAGGAGCTGATTACAGATCAACATGTGAACCACACCTTAGCAGACCCGAATGAAGGAATTGACCCGGATAATCACTTCTACTGTAACATGACTGAGAAATGCCAGTACTACACTGAAGATCAATACAACGAGGGCATTGAGATGGATGGGAAACTGTCTCTAATTCACTGTAATAGCAGGAGTCTATTTACAAATCTATCTTTTTCCTGGATGGATATAAGCTCATTTGTGTTATCAGGAGAAACAAAGGTGGGGGAGGAGTGGCCCTGTTCATTGACATTAACATCAAGTATGAGACTGGACAACATATGTCTAAAGCTGTTGAGCACTTAATGGAATGTGTGACAATTGAAATATGTGTGAAGAAAGGTAAAACTATACTAGTAAGCTGGGTTTACAGAGCCACCGGATTCAAAAATAGAAGATTTCAATGAATGTATGGAAGGAATATTCTCAGAAACTAGCTAAAAGTGGGTTTTTATCTGTGATGATGTAGATATTGACTTACTCAACCCAAAACAAAATATGATGATGGATGAGTTCACTAATACAATGTATACAATGGGCTTACAACCTCCCATTATACGACCTAGCAGGATCACAACACACAGTGCTACTCTGATTGATAATATTTTCACTAATATTATAGGGAATAACATAACATTACTGATAAACGATAGAAGTGACCACCTACCAATCTTGTTATCACATATATAAGGGTCAGGACTGACGAAAGGATAAATACACTGAAAAATTAACTACTGATGCAAAATTAGAACAATGTTTACAATGAAACAGATGTGAATGGTGCATATTATTCCTTTTTGCAAATATTTAAAACGCTGTATGACAGACACTGTCCTATGAAGAAAAGACACACAAATCACAATAGTCTCCTGTGTTTCTCCTCATATTTTGTGAATTTCCTCTGTTGCCCTCAGGTCGTCGCTACGTCTCACCTGTCTGTAAGACTAACCGTTTTTTAAAATCTTTTATCGCCTCTGCTATCCGTCTCTAAAATTCTTTATAATGATTTTATTCCTTTAACCATGTGCATCTTATTGTTCAAACATGTGTAACCTATGTATTATTAACTTTGTTTGGCTGATCCTTGATGACACTGTACTCCTTGGCATTTTATTATTTACTCTTATTCTATTCTCTTCTATGTATTTGCTTAATTAACTTATCCTCATGTATTTATTGTGTATATTGTGTTGTCATACTGTGCCAGTATGCAAGCTGCTGAATTCAATTGCCCCTGGTAGGATTAATAAAGTTGGCTGAGTCTTAGACATCCCCTACTAATACTCCAAAAAAGAGCTTTGAGAATTCTACATCATGCCAATTATAGGGAACATACAAATCAAGTATTTATAAAATCGAGAATACTCAAATTATATGATTTAATAAACTATTGCACGGTACAGTTGATTTATAAGGCAGCCAACAAAAGCCTCCCTCACAACCTGCAAATACTTTTCTTAGACAGAGAGGAGGGACACAATCTGAGAGGGAACATGATTTTCAGGCAGAGAAAGGTACGAACTACATTCAAATCCTTTACCATGTCATGTCAGGGTGTCAGACAGTGGAATGATTTAGATGAGGAAGTCAAAAAAGTCTTCAAAAAAGTATGTAAATATGACTATTAATCATTACAGAATGACCCAGGATGAGGGTAAAAGTTATAAAGGTCAAAGGCGACAAAGTAGACGGTATGGGACAAATAACAAGAAAACGCTATACCCAAACAATAGCTGACACTGAAAAGCACAGTACGAGGCAAAGGTCAACTAATGCGTAAGCAGGATGTTTTCTTTTTTTTATTGTTTTGTTTTGGCTGTCCTCCAATTATTATACTCTTTTCTTCTTTTTATATATATTTATATATATATATATATAACATGTAACAAGAATGTGCAGATGAAAGACGATACTATGGCAAGCTGGTACACTGTGAGAGATCACACAGACACTACTGAAGAACTTAGCTGAGTCCTATAAATCGAGACACCAAGGAGAATCAACTGGTCCACAATAGAGGTGCTAAGCTGGTCATTGAATGCGATTGACAGTGTTCTCAACAAGGCGTGCGGGTTCTGGTGAACAGACGGGACCTTTCTGGCCAGATACATCCTGGATGGATGGGAAAAGTGGAGAGTCGTGTGCCTTGCGGCACTGGATGTGGAGGATATTGAGGATGTGTACATATTCACGTTCATGACAATTGGAATGCTCGCCTGTGGATGGGGAACGTTCAGGCAACACCGGAAGCTGAGAAAGATCGCTGCTGAACAGACCAGTGTGAGGGCAGACAACGCCACAGCCCGGAGTGCTGTGGTCGGGATGCACTCCGACATCTCTGCAATCTGCGAGTATGTGGCCAGGATGCGAGCGGATGTAGCCACAACTCGGAAGGATATGGTGAAGCTAACCGCAGAGAAAGCTGCCGAAGAGAGGGATGATGATGAAATAACATAACAGGACTGTTTCTCACTCATGATGGACTAATATGGACACTGAGTCTGTTTGTCTGTCTAGAGCTGGACTGCAGCTCTTACTACTACCTGCGGTTGAAACATGTTATGTCAAATGTCATAAGAAAAGTAGTATGATGAAGATAAAGTATTCTGTGGTAACAGGGGCTTGTGTAATGTATGATTTAAACTAAGATAATGTGTGATGATGATTGATCCAACTGGCATGCCCGAAATAAATAAATGAATACATTTTATATGTCAGATAATCATTTTTATTTAAATAAGAAAAAAAAAACAAGAGCTTAGGGAAATGATAACACAATTCTACATGAGCTCTTAACACCGACTGATGAATCATTTTAAATTACATTAAAGAGCACAGAAAGCTCTTTCATTTAGATAAAGTTTGCGTCAAAGAACCAAAAATAACAACAATCAATAATCAAATGAAGCTAAGTCTGATTGGATTCAGGGGAGCCCGATGACATTAGCTCTGAGCTGGTTTTGTAGAATGGTTTTCATTTTCTCCACGTCCTTTCTGGAGTCGAACTCTGGTCTGATGTTGTCAAACAGACACAACCTGACTCCTGAGCTGCTGCTTCTCCACTGTGGTTTCACTTTAGAAAAAAGTCTGAACAATGGCAAAGTACACCTTCTGCCCTGTTCTCGTTCTTGACCTGCTTCTGTAAAGAAGGTGCAAATGATAGTACAAGCAGAACAGCTGCAAGAAGAATGTAGGCTACAAAAGTGGTACACAGGCTGAGGTAATTGTTTATCAGGACTTTATGTTCCTACGTGAGTCTGTGAGTCATAGACACACTTCTGCTATGTTTTCTGAGATATTTCTTTCTTTATGTGTGTGTGTGTGTGTGTGTGTGTGTGTGTGTGTGCGTGTGTGCGTGTGTGCGTGTGTGTGTGTGTGTGTGTGTGTGTGTGTGTGTGTGTGTGTGTGTGTGTGTGTGCGCATAGGCGAGGCATGCTGGTGGACCATCCATCCAGCATCAAAGCAGCGGTCGGAGGGTGAGAAGGTTAGGGTGGGAGATGATCTCATCCTGGTCAGCGTCTCCTCTGAAAGATATCTGGTCAGTAGCAGCTGTGTATGGAAACGTGTGAGTGGGGGACTCAGATCTTACTTTCACTTTATAAAAAACCCAATTCCAACGTGCTGTTGTGTAAAACATAAATAAAAACAGAATACAATGATTTGCAAATTCTTTTCAACCTATATTCAGTTGAATACACTGCAAAGACAAGATACTTAATGTTCAAACTGAAAAACTTTATTGTTTTTTTGCAAATATTATTATTATTATTAATATATATATATATATATATATATATATATATATATATATATATATATATATATATATATATATATATATACCATACCATCACAGATGCTGGCTTTGAACTTAGCTGATTACAATCTGGATGGTCCTTTTCCTCTTTGGCCCGGAGGACACGACGTCCATGATTCCAAAAACAACTGTAAATGTGGACTCTTCAGACCACAGCACACTATTCCACTTTGTCCCTGTCCATCTCAGATGGAGAGGGCAAAAAAAAAAAACGTGGAATAAATGAGGGAAGGGCAAAAACGGGAAACAAACTCAGAACAAGATAACCAAAACTAGGATCCTAACGATAACATTCTTAATACTGAAAGTGTGTTTTGACAAACATAATACTAGTGTAGTGTATATAATGATCGTACTATAGAAACCATCTAGAGTTTCTAAACTTCCTTTTACAATGAGCCACATTTACTGCAGCTTTGTAACTCAAATGCTAGTGTAGTTTCTGTCTGGGTGTCAGTAATTTATTGATTTAATTTGGCTCTTATGTCTCTCTCCCTGCAGCATCTGTCGTACGGTAATAGCAGTCTCCATGTCGATGCAGCCTTCCAGCAGACACTATGGAGTGTTGCACCCATCTGTTCTGGCAGTGAAGTAGCACAAGGTACACTGGTCTTTTTTTCACTCTCTTTTTCTTGCTGCTTGTATTGTGTGCTTTGCTATCTTACCTTCTTGCTTTTATTTTATTTTGGCTTTTGGTTTTGCACAAATGTACTTGTGAAGTTGTATTCAAATTTCTGGACACATTGGATGCACCATGTTAATGGATGATATCTTGAAGATATTGGTTGATCCATTAGTACATTAGTGTTAGAACTGACTGGAGAACTGTGAAGAATCTTTGAATCGTATATCTACTATATCTTAATCATTTTCGAGCTGTTTCACTGCCATTTACAATTTATTCTAATGTTTTGCAGGAGTGAACAAGTCTTTGGTTTTCTCTGGTTTTGGTGCAATGAATTGTGGGACACTGGTCTATATCAAAAACCCACTCAAAAATTAAGCATCCTTTTTAATATGTAGTATAGAATAAGGACACTGCACCTTTCTTTTCTCCCTGCCTGTTGTTATCTGTTAGGGACTACAATTCCCATAATGCTTGACTTCTGAACAGGACGGTTTCAGAAGTGCTAATCCATGTCATGATTAATAGCATAACTGATCCCTGCCGCCCTACAGCAGCACAGTGAAAATGCAGAAAAAAGTGTTTCTAAATTCATACACAAGGTATTGTAGTACTAATTCTGGTGCTTATTCAAATCTGACTGGCCATTTCTCTGTAGTATTAGCCTACAATCCAACCCACCTGTGCTTCTTCCTCTCTATCTCCAATGTCGTTTTTTCTTTCTTTCCTGCAGGTTTCCTGATAGGAGGGGATGTCCTGCGCCTCCTTCACGGTCACATGGACGAGTGTCTAACTGTTCCGTCTGGGGAGCATGGGGATGAGCAGAGGAGGTAATGTACACTGATTATTACAGCTGGACTAATGGATGGGCTCATTGTCATTTATTTAAAGGTTGAATATGGAGAATGAGCAGAACACCGCCATCTAGTGTCTCAAGATCATAGTCACAACAACAAAAAATAACTCCAGCAGTCAGGTTGCCAGGTTTGTTGCCCAGTATCCTACAGGAGACCGGACTCTGTTTCAGCCTGTTTGAACACATCCCCTCTGGAAAATCGCACCATAAAAACAAGTATTGCAGAGGAGTTTGACTTACAGTTAGCGTTAGCTGTTAGCATGAGCCGTTTCAGCTAAGTAAAGATGAAAGTGATGTTAGCGATCAAGGAGAAACGTAGCTATTTGGGCGTGCGTTTGAATGCCGTTTTTCTCCTTTCTCTCAGTCCATGGAGTGAATGCTTGGCCTATATTGACTCTGGTTTTTGCCGTCTCCGCTCACTCAGCTGCTTGGACAAATAACGCCCCCCTCACTGAGGCTCCGAAGCAGCTGCAGGATTGGCAAACTCCATTTTACCCAGTGCCAGCCTACAGTAGCTGCACCCAACAACAGACAACCCTTGCAACCAGCAACGCCCAACGCTATTGGAAACAGAACGGGACAGAAAGTCATTGTCTAACCTTTTAAAAAAACTTAAATATTAATTCAGACTAAATATATTTTACGGAAAAGCAGTACTTTCATTCTGTACCCCTTAAAACGCCCCGTGGGTGTATTATTATTTTTTTGAATATAGCTTTTAATAAAGATTCTACATATTCAACCTTTAACAACATGTATCTCCTCTGGTTTGATGTGAAGTACTTTAGTTAGTTAAGTTTACCTGATTCAGTGTAGACATCAGATCACACATACTTCCAAACGGGGGGAGTGTAGTACAGTGTCAATAGATGGCTTGTTTCATTGCTGTCATTCAGTTAGTTTATGCAGTCAGAAAGAGACCCAGTAAACCTGGAGACTACAATGCAAAACGTCCATGCAATATTAGGACAAAATGTATTTTCTTCACAGATGAGGTATACTCACAGATGAGTCCAGGATATGGATTGAAAAAACAGTATTAGCTCTGTTTTTCAGCACATCATAATTAAAAATTATTTTGCTTTTGTCACAAAGCAAGTTCTGTTTAGTCTGTTTTTTCCCCTGGCTGCTTGCCTTCACCATCTATCATCTGTGACCCTGGATAACTGCTATAATAATGTCTCCTGTCCATACTGCCGGTGAAGAGAGAGATTCCAATGAAAGAGATTGGGGGCCAAACTAAACAGTTCTACCAAATGCAATAGAAAATAAACAGATTTTCCATAAAAAGATGAAAAATACAGTACTGGTAGGGCTGGTAGAGGGAGCTGCAGCAGCTAAACTATGTTTGCATGAGGGAATCGGCAGTATGACTGCTGTGGTCTGAGGTTTTTCTCATGTCTGGGAATTGAGATGCACTGCAATAAGCTTGGCAGTAGATGCTGGTGTGAATATTAGTATAGATGTGAGTTCCAAACATGGATGTTGTGAAAGTCAGGTGTAGAGTCAGGTAGAGAAGGGCAGTGAAATGGAAGTGGGAATGTATCTGGAGGAAGGAACAGAGAGGCAGAATGTGACACTACTTTAAAACTGTTTAGACTAGACTAAACATGCAGTATCTTTATGAAATCAGACTTAGCTACCTGTAGTGTTAATTTATACCCAGTTTAATTACAGGATGCCATGCTGTAAGATATCAGTATAGTTTTAACAAACATACATGGCCATATATAATATTTCAGCATCTCAGGACTTTCCAGTTCCAAATGAATGTCAAAGTCACCTCTGCAATCCTCTTGGCTCCCTGTCACTCTTGAGTTTGGACCATTTGACATACAGTGTTCAGTTTCGTTTTTAGAAAGAAATTACTACGGCCTGAAGGGAGAGAGGGTATCAGCAGTCATTAGTCAGCTCCCTGCTGTGGCTGAGACAGAGGACTATTAATAATTATAGTTTTAAGATGTTCCCAGAGGGGACAGCCATGATGTTAAACAATGCAGATGAGAGGGACTGTATTTTCCTCCTGACTGTCTGCTAAGGTTTGTTACTGAGTCATCCACGTAGTAGCATATCTCGATCTAAGTCAAATGAAGGTGCAGGGGAAGAACTCACCTCTTTAATGTACAGTATTATGTACATATTATGTTTGAATGTGTGATTGGTTAATTTTTGCTCCCAGGACAGTGCACTATGAAGGGGGAGCAGTGTCCAGTCATGCCAGGTCCCTGTGGAGGCTGGAGACACTGCGAGTTGTGTAAGTACCTCATACACACACTGTCCAAATAGACAAGAGACATGTGGATTCACAAATTTGCAACAGCGGACATGCATCTCCACATAGTCACATACAATACACAAACAGATTAGTTCAGATATGTTTTTATGAATATATCTCATGTTTTGTCTTCTGTCAAGCTTCTTCAGCCCATGCAGGGAATTGCTCACAGTGTAAAGAGTTTAATATGAATTGGTAACACTCAATGTACTGTGGGCAGCGGAGTGCTAGAGTACATATTAAAAATATTACAACTTTTAGTGTGTGTGTCAACAGCATTTAAATGGCTTCAATAGTTGCTAATTAACAGCAGAATCAGGACCTGACAGATGGGTTTTCAGGTTCGTAACCAGGCAGAAGCTCCTTGGTTGCCCAAGTTGACAGAATGGTATATTTGAACCATTTAAAGCCATGGTTTACGATGCTTTTTTCAAATATGTGTCAGAGGCTCAACTGATTTTCATAATGTAGACCATAGCTTTAAGGTAAATTTGACTTATAATGTTGTTTTGCAATTATACTCCATATGATGGAAATGTGATATTGAAACTGGTAAAACATATGTAACAAAATCTTTAGTTTTCTGTCACACATACATATTTCTAACATCAAATGGATTTCACTAGAATAAATTGGCTCAGCTTCACCGATTAGTCAAGATATAACTAACAATGAAAGACAGAAGTTTTCAGGCTCATATTAACATATGAGGCCTGTGTAGCATTTTTCTTGAGCGTTTCAAATCGCTACCCATGGGTTTTGCTTCTATGGCAACATTAATGTTAGCTAGGTAGCTAGCTAAACACTACGATAACAGGGTTGACGACACAGCTAACAAGCTTACGCCTCATAGTAGAGTGTTGTGATGAATGCACAACTCAACACCAACATTCAGTGCCCGGCCAATCTGCTCCCACAAATGGGCTTTTCTGTCTTTGCTGAGTGGCAGTTGTCGTGCCATTAAACCTCTACAGACCTTGACTGCTGTGCATACCAGCCAGTTCTTTTCCAATGACAGTAGCTAGCACTCAGTCACGTCATGGAGAAAAGATAGGGTTTTTGTATATTTCTGTTGCAGTCTGAACAACAGGGGCGTAGGCTAATATACGCCTGTTTCAAAAGAAAAGCCCAGAATTCAACTAACCTTTTGATTGAAACCTTTATCTAAACAGGGGAGGCCATTGAGAGCAAGCTCTCTTTTACAAAAGTTACAATATACATCATCAAATAATACAACAGACAGACAATGGATATCAACATAAGGGACAGCATCAATTCAGAGAAGACACATCAGTCACACTGCTGTAAATCAAACTGAAAGGATTTCAATGGATTAAAAGGGATAAGCTTGTCTCATTTCACTGGCTTCTTTAGATTGTTCCACTTTCTGTGGAGCAGAAGCAATTTTGGAGCAGTTACTTAATGATTTTCAAGGACCAACTTGTCTTGGATCTGTTGCAGTGTGAAAGGGATCTATAGGTAATAGTAAATAATTTGAATAATGTCCTATTCTCTAGGGGTGGGCGATATGACAAATATCATATAGTGATTTCTTTTTTTACAGTAAAATCACAATTTTATCACAGTTTTTAAAAATCATTGTTTATTATTTTGCAAGTTACTGAACAGTGCAACCAAATTCTTCCCTGTGTAAAAATGGGCTATAGACGTAAAAGAGAAAATATATAACAGAGCATTTAAATCAAAGAACCTCTCTGAACAGATTTTAATCAGCATGCCAAGTACAATGGCAAACAAAAAGATGCCTCTGCTGTCTGCGGTGTGGCTGGTCTCCTCACTGTTTCGGTTTCAGCAGACTGTTTAGGATTCTGTATCTTTAGGTGGTTGAAAAGATTTGTTGTGTTACCATATGATGTGTGCATGTTACAAAAAACGACGGTTAAATTGATGAAAAATAACAAGATGGCTGGAGTCACAAAATATAGATTTAAGGTGCTTTTATTTTTATTTTAGTGCTAACAAAAGTCAAATCAATCCAAAAAAAAATGAAACTTATAATTTGGCTTGAGTTAGAGAGTTTTCTCTTACTTCATTAAAGCCACCATCAGCCAAAAAACAGATACCCAGCTTTGGTGGCATGAGGCTTTTATAATCTAAGCCCCTCCCGCCTAGACCAACCAACTGCCGATTTAATCAATTTTCTCCTAAAATACACTTTTGTACCTAATTATGTACTGCCATTTCATAACACAAATCAAAACATCACTGGACAAAATTACCCACTTCTCAGGACAAAAACCTTCCTTAAATTCAAACTTAACCATAGTAAATCACATTAAAACCACTGACCTACAGCCAGACATGGTGCGTCCCACTCAGCACAACTGCATGTGCCTGCTGGGACTTCCATATAAGGCAACACTATGCCTCAACTCTGGTTCACTCCCTGGGACTGTGTGTGTGAGAAACATGATTAGGATGATGATGATGATGATGACAACGACCACAATGAGATAAGTATGAATAAATAGTGATTAATTAAACGGACTTGGTGTGGTTTGTTGAAACATAAAAGTTAAAGTTATATTCAAGGGACTGGATTTTTTGTGGTGCGTGCACTCACCATAACAGAGGGAAACAATGTGACATGAGGTCCATTTTTGCATGTTATTGCTGTCCCTTTACCATGTGCAGTGTCAACCAGTGACAGTCTTCGTCACAGTGCATCTTGTTTGACTGTGTGTGTGTGGCAGCTTTGGGCAGAAGGCAGCCTCTATGAAGTGACAGAGGTGCCTCCTTGTTAAACACATTAGAAGTCTGTGGTTGCATGGGACGTTTGTCTGTTTTGTTTTAATTAAAGACTTTTTTGGCAGTTTTTCAAACCTTAATTATATAGGACAGACAGGAAATGGGGTGAGAGAGAGAGGGGGAGACTGCCTCAAGGACCTTCAGCCTCTTTACATGGGGTAACAGCTCTAACCACTGTGCCACCGGCCGCCCCGTTTTTCTTTTTTTTAAGTTTGTTCCACACAATCTGAACAAGTATCCACAGACAGTGTCCACAGTCAGTGCCAATGCGACGCGACAGTCTGACGCTCGCGTGTTGTTATTTTTGTTTTCATTTTCTGATGAGACATACTCGTCACTGCCTGTAGTTCTCTATGATTGGTTGATCGGCATGTCTTTAGGGCGGTGCATGAGGTGGACTAGCCAAGAGTGTGATTTGGCTGAGGAAAAAAAACGTTGTCTGTGCAGAGCGTAGAACAGCAGTGGATAGAATGTGCCCTCCAGTGGCGGCTGCTGGTCTTTCAAGGTAGGGAAGCTAATTTTTCCGGCCTACATTATAAGTATGTTTGTTTATTTATATGTAAATACCCATCCTTCCCTTTCAAGAAAATTATCTGTGACCTTGTCGTACCAACTAGGCGTCTTTCCGAGGGACTTGACCAGTGTCCTCTCAATGGCATTAGACACTGTGAAGTGTGACCGCCTGTGAGTGTGAGTAATCTTGACGGGGGGAGAAGCTCCGCAGCTGCCGCTGCTCAATTGGGAAAGAAACCGCAGAGTGACGGAACAGGGTCGCCATCACAACGCTAGCCATTTTTAACGAAGACAAAGTCACTGGGGATCGGTAAAAGCTCTGGATCAGTTCAGAACAATGGAATGAAAAACTTGCAAGATCACTGATTCGCTCATTTAGCTGTCAATCAAAAAAGGATTCCGCCTCAGACAGCTCATCCAATCATCATGCAGAAGCCGAGCGTCCGGGCCAGCCCACTGTCCCATAGACCCCCAGAGACGCTGAGCGTCCGATGGGCAGGACAAAGCCCAGCATTTATCCAGCGAGTGTCTAGTTTCTCTGCAGTGGAACAACCCGCTCTACGCTTCCCCATTGAAGTCAGTAGAAGCTTAGCGTCCGACTGTGTAAAGCGCTGGGGCGCTGAGGGGATGAATGAGAAGGAAGTTGCGCCGCTTAACTGTGATAAGTAGCTGATTCTGAACAAATGGTGAAGGCTTTCTAGCGCGTATTTAGTCAATGAAATGTACACACAGCAGTACATATTTCACCACTTTTTTTCTTTGTTTTGGGTGACATTTAAGGGGAGCTTCCCTTGCAGTCTTATAGCAATTGCCACTGCTGTTGTATATAAAATGTTGTTGTCCATGTACATAAGAATTTTACTGTTTTTAACTTTTACACCTAATTTATTTCTAATGATAGTAAATAAAAGTGGACGTAAAACAGAACCCTGTGGCACACCTGTGTTAACACTGAACGCTGAGCTAATTGCCATCATTTTATCCTTTGATGTTACTGAAGCTGCTACTGTTGGCTGAGATTTTGGAAAACGTTAAGTTCTGATGTAAGTGAAGGCTCTCCACAAGGCTGAGCTCTCAGCAAAGGGTTTCACCTACAGACACACATGAATCAACCACATAAAGCTTACTGTCAGAAAGGCAGCCACTTCATCAGGATACACAATGGCAATATCAAGATAAAAATACAATTATTTACTACTAAGTCTTATGCCAAAATAAATTTCATTTTTTTCATTTTCTTTAAAGTGATCATAGTTTGTGCTTGCCTAAAATCCTAATCCTTTTCCCACACCATGGTGCAGGTATAACATAACAATAATGATGGGTCTGTTCCATTAAGCCATAACAGTTATAAAGCGGTCACCAGAGTTTATGAACTAACATTATACCTAAATGGAATCCAGCCATTATTAGTGATATCAATAGCACCTGTGTGTAATTAAAATATCTATCCTGGGAACCCAAAGACACAAATGAAAAATAAGGATGATACACACACAAGCACACACACACAAACAGTCAGGCTGCTAAGCTGCATCTGCGCTGTGAACACTTGACTGCACGAGTGTGCGCTGGAGTGAACATTAGTTTATTTAAATATTTTAAAATCTATTCATATTCATTTTAACCAATTAATATAAAGTGAAGATACAAATTAAAGAACAAAGTATAAATTCTTGACTGGTTTTTATTTTTATATTTTTATTGTTCAGAATTTGATAGAATATCAGCTGTGTCTATACCACTAGCATTTTTTTTTAAATAACCAAGGCACTTCAACAAAAACCTTTGTTTTGTGTAGAAAACAGAGAACACTTTCAGATCCCTCCCAGTTTTTGGTGTTAATGTGGCACCTGGTGACAATTGACTTCATTGTTGGACACACTCTATTTATCTGGCAGCGCTCCTGGTTACAAGATGGCGAGCTGCTCTAAGATGACTGAAACCCTGAGACAGTAGGTTTTCCAGATGAAGGCCAAAGGGATGAATGACCCTCTCAGCCATGAGAGAGAGGTTGGGCGTTCACAGACATCAGGACACAGATTCATTTAATTCCCTCAAAAAGGCTGGTTGTCCACATAAAACAAGTGCACAAGAGGAGAGGATTATGAGAAGACTCTCAATGGGGAATCAGTTCAACACTGCAGCTGGTGTTGGTCTCCAGTTCAGTGCTGAACATGGCAAGGATCTGTTTCTGCACACTGTGTCCCATTGTTTAATACTTTTTGGACTGAAAGGCCACTCTGCAGTGACCAAACCTCTCATAAGCAGAAAGAATAAAAAGACTAGACTTGCCTTTGCTGAGGAGCATGTTGTGTGGACAGAGGTTAACTGGTCCAGAGTGACTTCAGTGATGAGATTATGTTCAATTTATTTGTGTCTGATGGAAAACATTATGTTGGGTGTAGGACTGGGGAAAGACTGAAAGTGTGTAAAGAAGTTAGTTCAATTCGGAGAAGGAAGTGTCATTTTTGGGGATGTTTCTGCAGCAGCAGTTGGGCCTCTTGTACAGCTACATGGCAGGCTGGCAAATGTTTATGTGAACCTCCTTCAGCAACATACAATACCTTCACTGCAATTGTCTCCCAATCAGCTGCAGTTTTCTTACAAGAAAATGCCCCCTGTCACACTGCAAAACAGCTGAAGCAGTTCCTAGAAGCTAAGAATATTGAAACCATGAAACGGTGAGTCCAGAGTCCAGATCTAAACCCCATAGAGAATCTCTGGAAAATCCTTGTCAACAAAGTAATGTCTAAGAAACCCACTACAGTTACTGAACTGTGGAAGAGACTGGAGAAGAATGGGCCAAGATCAAACCAGAGCAGTGTGAGAAACTAGTGATGTCCTGTGGGCGCAGATGTGCTGAAGTCATTCAAAGCTGTGGCCTCTACACTTCCTATTCATTTTATTTTTGAATCCTATAGCCCAAAGAAAACATTGTTGAAATCTCTTATTTTGATCTCCACTGTATATTTACTGAACACATTCCTGAACATGTTAACCAGGGACTGCTGAGGGGAACAGAGTTGATGGGTTTGTTACTATTACTAAGTAACAAGTTTCATATTACTCATATAGTGCAGCTTTAAATGAGCTTAATTCAGTAGAGATAATTTTAAACCAGCAATTGGATTTTTACAGTTACATGTTTTCATTTGGGATTCTTTACGTCTATGTGTAGGCTACTTTTAGATTTTTTTTATCTGAGAAGTTTCCTTTGAACGTGGTAGCATCTGGATTTTGGGGAATTGCTCATGGGGGAATAGTTGGGTCTCAAAGAATCAAATGAAAAAATGTGGTCTAGACCTACTTTATATGAAAAGTGTCATAAGATAACTTTTGTTATGATTTGACACTGTAATTTAAAGTGGATATAATTGAATATCACAAACTGTGTTTGTGTCCAGGTGGAGTGGAAGTCATATCCGCTGGGGTCAGCTGTTCAGACTGAGACATGTGACAACAGGGAAGTATCTGAGTCTGATAGAAGACAAATCTCTGCTGCTGATGGACAAAGACAAAGCTGATGTCAAGTCTACAGCCTTCTGCTTCAGGTCCTCCAAGGTACAGTCAACAGCATCCACAACACTGTCCGTGTAGGCTATAATATATTCTATTTCCAAGGCCAAGTACTTTGAAACATAATTTGGCACAAAAGTTTTTGGTATGTAACTTCCTGTCCCTCTTCTTCAGGAAAAGTTGGACCCTGGTGTTAAGAAGGAGGTGGATGGGATGGGTGTTCCTGACATCAAGTATGGTGACTCTGTGTGTTACATCCAACATGTTGACACCTGCCTGTGGCTCACATACCAAACTGTTGATGCCAAGTGTGCACGCATGGGTGGAGTACAGAGAAAGGTACCCTGCTGCATTAAACCATTCTGCATCTTTCAGAATGTTGTATCCTGTTGTATCTCACCTATCTCTCAGTCCATAATACTAAGGAGTGGCAGCAGATTAAGAAGCTAACACTAGAGTTTATGACCTTTTATTACAGGTTTCCCGCAGTCATGGGGAAAAACCTCGATTCATAGATAGATAGATAGATATATAGATAGATAACTTTATTTATCCCCACGGGGAAATTAGGTCATCGTAGCAGCGGTACAAAACAATCAGAAGTACAAAAAATAAAATACAATATAAAATACAAAATATGAACTACCATAAAAGTACAGTATTGCAGATAAACACTATATTACAATATACTATGTGGATTTTAAGGTGCAAGAGAGAGAAAAGTCCATTTCAGTAATAAGTCACTTTGAATATTGTGAGTTTATTCCCTGAGCGTTGCTCAGCGTTGCTGTGAAGTGTTGTACAGGCTGATGGCAGCAGGTAGGAATGATTTCCTGTGCCTTTCTTTAAGGCAGCGAGGTTGAAGGAGTCTGCTGCTGAAGCTGCTCTTAACTTTGTCCAGGGTTTCGTAGAGGGGATGGGAGACATTGTCCATGATCACCAGCAGTTTTGCCAGCATCCTGTGCTCCACCACCTCCTCCAGGGTGACAAGCTTAGAACCAACAACAGACCCTGCCTTCTTTATAAGTTTGTTCAGTGTGTTCGCGTCTTTTGCTTTGATGCCCGCACCCCAGGACACCAGAGCGAAGAAGATGGTTCTTGCGACAACAGACTGATAAAACATCTGAACCATCAGGTTGCAGACATTGAAGGACTTGAGCCTCCTCAGGAAGTAAAGCAGGCTCAGGCCCTTCTTGTAGACTGCCTGCGTGTTTGCGGTCCACTCCAGTTTATCGTTCAGAACAACACCAAGGTACTTGTAGGAGTCCACAATGTTTATGTCCGTCCCACCAATGCAGACTGGAGAGGGCGGGGGCTTGTTCCTCCTGAAGTCCACCACCATCTCTTTCGTCTTCGCCATGTTCAGCTGTGGGTGGTTCTCCTCACACCATTTGACAAAATTGCAGACCAGGTCCCTGTACTCATCCTCCCTTTAACCCTCTACACGCCCCACAATGGCCGTGTCATCAGAGAATTTCTGCAGATGACACGACTTAAATCTGCAGTGTAGGTGCTGAAGAGGAAGGGCGACAGCACAGTTCCCTGGGGGGCGCCGATGTTACTGATCAGGCGCACAGACACACCGTTTCGTAATCTCACATACTACGGCCTGCCCGTCAGATAGTCATTTACCCATGTGACGAGAGGAGAGTCCACCTGCATGTTCTCCAGTTTGGTCTTCGGCAGCTTGGGCTGGATGGTATTAAAGGCGCTGGAGAAGTCGAAGAACATGACACGGACAGCAGTGTTGGGTCTATCCAGGGAGGAGTAGGCTTCCTGCAGCAGGTAGATGAGTGCATCATCGACCCCAACATGGGGCTGATATGCAAATTGTAGGGGGTCCTGTGATGGGCACACTAGGGGTCTGAGGTGTGCAAGAACCAGCCTCTCCATGACCTTCATAATGTGAGAGGTCAGTGCAATCGGCCTGTAGTCATCCAGTGCCACAGGATGTTCTTTTTTTGGGCACTGGAACAAGGCAGGATGTTTTCCAGAGCACTGGCACTCTCTGAAGGTGGAGGCTCAGGTTAAAGAGGTGCTGGAGAACTCCACAGAGCTGGCTGGCACAGGCCTTCAGCACGCGAGGGCTGTGAGACGGTCTGTAGTGGGGGCCAGCGGGGAGGTGGGGGTGGGGCAGGGGGAGTAGGAGGTGGTGGAACCTGGTGTCTGCTGCGGGGGATGGTGTGGGGTTGTGGGGCTGGTGTGGAGCTGTGAGGGGTTGTGACCAGAGGTAGTTGCTCGGAGGAGCAACAGCTGTTTGGGTAACAGCGGACCTCTTTGCTGGGGATGGTGTTGTCTATGCAGAACCCAATGTAATCAGAGTGATGCCATCAATGTCCTCGCCGTGTGGTTTGTAAAGTGCATCCCAGTCAGTGGCTTCTAGGGCACCCTGCAGTGACTCCATGGCCTCAGGAGACCATTTCCTCACAGTTCTTACTGTCACTGGTTGCTGCTGAACCACCGGCTTGTATAATGGGTAAAGCAGGACGAGGTTGTGGTCTGACCTTCCCAGGGGAGGGAGGGCAGTGTAGCTGTATGCCTCTTTGACATTTGCATACAGCAGATCTATGGTTTTATTGTCCCTTGTTGTGCATTTGACAAACTGGTGAAACGTTGGGAGAGTGGATGAGAGAGAGACGTGGTTGAAGTCACCTGTGATGATGACGAATGCTCCGGGGTGTTTTGTCTGTAGTGCCGCAGTCGCAGCGCTGATGACGTCACGCGCTGCGTCGCCATTTCCAGACGGCGGAATGTAAACAGTAATGGCGATGGCGCTGGTAAACTCCTGTGGCAGATAATATGGACGCAGTCCGATGGCAATGAGCTCGATGTCGATGTTTCACGGAGATGTGCCCAGGGTGACACCAGCTGTTGTTGACGAGCACGGCGAGTCCTCCTCTTTTCTTCTTGCCGCTCGCGGTGGTGTCTCTGTTGACTCGGACCGCGTGGAAGCCGGGGATGGTGGCGTTTGAGTTCGGAATCTGGACGTGTAGCCACGTTTCCGTGAAACACATGATACTGGACACAGTTCGTCCATCTTATTTGCCGTCTCCTCCTTAGCTCCTTCGGTACGGTAGGTCTGTCTCCGAAAAAATATCGTCATGAATGAAAAAATAAGGTATCCAAATCATAAAAACTATGCAGTACTTTCTTCTCTGAAACGCTGGTGGTGTGTCCGCTGGAGGTGCTGAAACCCCACTCATTCGCCTCTCTCTTCCTGCTGCTTCAACCAGCTGCAGGAAGAGAAAACACTCGTTAGTTTTAGGCTAACTATAGTTTTACTTCATTTCGAGCTTGAGTTCTTACTCATGCTACCAAGCTGTCATCGGCAGCGCTGCTGAATAAATTTGATTTATAAACATATTATTTTATTTATTAACACCACCCAAGTTATGTCTTGGCCTGTATGGCAGGTGATGCATAGATCATGACGCACCTATGCATGGTGAGGAGAAGTATGGTGAGGAGGAGGGGGAGGAAGTTGGCGCCGGTTCCGGACTCCGCAGCCTTCAAATCACTGATGCTGCAGCGCTTCCATAGCCCGGTGCATGCCTGCCGCCATGCCTCTCCTGCCCAGCCCGGCCGGGGCTACCAACCGAGCCATCATTCTGCCAGCTCATCCCGCTCCTGGGAAAGGCAACCTGCCCAGTGTGCATCGGAGCGGAGCTGGCTATCTCACCCTCTCTGCCTGCAGCAGCAGCAGCCCAGCCAGCCAGGTGGGCAGAGGGAGAAAGACGTGCAGGACCTAGTTACCCCTTACGGGGGAGAGAGGTTGAATGGAGCCCTCCTGTCAGGACACACAGCCCCACAGCAGTCAGCTGCTCTGAAACGAAGGCTAGTGTTACGGTGGCCCTTGCCTGTGAAAACCGCTCAGCACACTCAGTCACTAAGCACACACACTCACGACCCCCCCCCCCCCCCCCCCACCCCCCCCACCCCCCCCACACACACACACAGTTCCCCCTCACATGAACTGCACATCTCTGCCCACTCAAGCAAGCACTCAGCAATGGTCACAGAAAACACACATATGAGCCTGTAGCCATCTATGAGGCCGGGACATATCCACACACGTGTAGTGCAGTAACAAACTAGCACAAAGCCCCATTTAAGGCTGGGACATTTCCATACAGGCTTACAGCCAGAATAAATGAGCCTGGTGACCTGTTTCAGCCCAGGACGTTCCAAAATACATGGTTATAGCAAGAACAAATGTACACGAAGCCAGTTCCGGGGCCAGGCCTTTGTCGATTAGTGTTAAAAAATAAGCAGGCAGTCAGTCTGGCTGTAGCAGACCAGTCAGCTATTCATTATATATATTTATTATATATCAGCACGTCGATCCCCTAGAAAGGACGACGCTGCCCTTGTGTGGCGAGAGGCCGCCGATGTCAGCAAGTAAATAAAGGCTACCCCTTACAGTTTGCTCCACATGTTCACTGGTGTTGTTCTGTCAACAGAACAGGCAGAGCTGGTTCTAGTGCAGGAGATATCCTCTCTCCTAGAGAAAGGTTCTATACGCCCAGTTAGGGAGGCAGAGTGGAATGGAAATGGCCTATTCTAGATTTGAGAAAATTGAACAAATCTTTGAGTATGTTGACGCAACGCCGTCTGTTCAAATCGATCGGACTGGCAGATTATTTCACATCGGTGGATCTGAAAGGCACGTTTTTTTCACATCCCCATAGTGGAAAGACACAGGAAATATCTGATATTCGCTTTTCACGAGAGAGGAATAAGAATTTCCTGTTATCTGAGGAGCCTTGCCATTACGTACACCAAGACAGTGACAGATCACCGTCAAGAACTGGGTTTTCTGATATACTGGTAGAAAAGATGCCTCGTGCCCAAACAAGTGACAACTCCTTTGGGTCTGGAGTTGAACTCCCGGTCAATGCGTGTGCGCCCCATCTGTGGACAGGTAGCTGCCTATTCAAATGACAGCTCAAGCTATGTGCCAGAGTCACACGGTCTCAGCGTGTCAGTGTATGGTGATGCGTGGTGGTTCCGCTTGGTCTGTTTCGCATGTGGCCTCCTCAAAGTCGGTTCATCAGTCGGCACATAAACCCTGTGAAAGACCGGCACCGCAGGTTTGTGATCACACAGCTGTGCCATCAGACCCTGACAGCCTGGAAAGACCCACACTTACTGTCAACCGGTATCCGTCTGGGCCTGGTGTCTACCAGGGTTGTCATAAGTGTCCCTGTGGGGATGGGGCGTGGTATGCGGTGGCTGCTCTGTAAATGGACCGTGGGCTGCGCAGGTAAGCTGCCACATAAATGTGCTAGAGCTGGAAGCAGTCCAACAGGCTCTAGTATCATTTTTGATACAGTCAGACAACACCGCCACACACACCGCACAATGCACTGCCCACTGTTCTTCATGCACAACTACGAGCCTCCGCTAGGACACAACACGCTGGCTCACCCTTGGGCCAGAAGATGGGCTGTACGCGTTTTTCCCCCATCCCACTGATCCAACAGGTCCCAGAGTGAGGGAAGCAAGGTTGAAAGTCATTCTTGTGGCGCCATTTTGGCCGTCACAGACATGGTCCGGGGATCTATGCGCAATGCGACAGGAACCCCGTGGTTACTACCGGTGCACGTGGACCTCTTAAGCCAGGCAGGAGGAGAAATTTTCCACCCTTTCCCGCACAAGTGGAGGCTGGGGGCCTGGCTCCTGAATGGGAGCTTTGCCTTTAGCAGTCGTTGAGACGATACAGAGTGCAAGGGCTTTATCTACTCCTTCTCTGTACGGGTATTAATGGCAAGCTTTTACGTGATAGTATGCGACACATAATGAGGATCCAATATACTGTGGTATAGGGTCTATTCTGTGTTTCCTCCAGTGATTACTGAACAAAGGCTTTTCCTCTTCCCCCTTGAAAGTCTATTTTGCTGCAATCTCTGAAATCAGTGGGGTGCCACTCATTGGCTTTCTGCTTCATGAAGGGGAGCAGCACTTACATATACTGTGTTCAGTCCGTGCGCTCTTGGCATATTTGGGAAGGACGTGCACGGTTCGCCGTTCCGACCAGATGTTTGTGTGTGTACAGGTCTCAGTCCCGTGGTACAGCTCTATCCACAGAGCATTTGTCTCACTAGATAAGGGAGGCCATAGCATTAGCCTATTCTTCTTTGGGGAAGGATCCCCAAGAGGGTCTGAAAGCTCATTCTACCTGGGGTGTTTCTGCCT
The DNA here is from genome assembly GCF_963691815.1 of Echiichthys vipera. NCBI lineage: Eukaryota > Metazoa > Chordata > Actinopteri > Perciformes > Trachinidae > Echiichthys > Echiichthys vipera. Next base: position 26,974,959 of record NC_139843.1, on the reverse strand, counting down.
CATGGGCGCTTTTACACGGTGGTCGAGCCCACACATGTTTGTGAGATACTATAGTCTGGATCTGTCAAACACGTCCTTTGAGCACGTGGTTTTGTCCGCAGCCAGACATTGGTACGTTTGGCTCATTAGCATACCGGCTTTTAGGGGATGACATGGACGGTTGCCATGGTTCCCATGTTGCTTCCTCATTTGGTCAGAAAGGTTGCACGGTGCTCTCTTAAGGCCAGCAAGGGTGGTGGTATGCATTGTAGCATGAGTAAGAACTCAACTTCGAAATTAAGTAAACCGTTTCGAGTGAAGAATGAGAGTTTTTACTATTTCAGCCTTGCTGTCCCAATGTTGGAGCGGGCTGAAGTAAAGCTGCAATGAATGAAGATGGCAGGTGCTCGGGGTATGTTATGGCCTCGGGCATAGGTGCGTCATGACTCAGTAGCCTATCACCTGCTGCTAAGTTTTATAAATAAAAAATGTATCCAGCTGCGCTGCCGATGACAGCTTGGTAGAATGAGTATGAACTCTCATTCTTCACTTGTAAAACCTGGGTTTTAGCACAACCCTAACATTCTGTATGTGACACTAAAGCATTTCATTCATGTTTGAGCACACATGTCGTTTAATAAGCATGAGAAGTGGATCTAATGTTAGGATGGGATTGCAATCGTCATGCAAATTCCGATTAGATTAGGTGTTAGCAGTGAGTTAACATACTTTCTAATTTAATGTTTTATTGTAATTCAGTAAACATTGCAATGATACGAATGAACAGTAACATCTAACGGATTAAGCACAAATTATTTACCTTGTGGTTGTAGCAGTTATGATAGCTCTAGGACTTTTTTTTTGTTAAGATGATATCACCATCACAAAGCTAAAATCCATTAGCGTGTTAATGGTCATTCCCATTATGTTTTAGCATTACGCCTGTATCCACTTTTGGCTTCATAAAGAACTAGAAAGCTAGTACTGGGTTCTTTACCCTTTTGGTAGTACATCCCATTACACGGCAGCTTTTAGCCATTCTTTTGTCTTTTGCTAGCAGATGGAATTGAGAAAGAGGCTTCTGAGCAAGGAGATGGAAGGAGGCATGGACACCAATCAAAGATGGCGGTGCTTTTGGGGATTCACACATGCGCAGTGGAATTAGAGCCGCACTGTTCTCTTTTTATGATAGTGTGCCACCTATTGAGCATCATGTCAATTGCAGACCAGATTTTACTGCGCAAGTGTCATACCCCCAAAGCACTGCCATCATTGATTGGTGACTTAGCCCCTTTGTACTAGTCTTGCTTACGAGTCTTTTAGTAAGGGCAGAAGTACAATAGATGAGTGGAAATTTAATTCACACTTCCCTGGTGAGAAATAAAGGTATAGGTCGACTGAGTTTTTAAGTAATTTCATAAGGAAACAAGTTCAGTCAACAATCATACAGGCCAACAAATGGGCCAACAATCGAACAGACAGAGTCAAGCAATACTAATCAGCTGTGTAGGGTCAGAGTCATCCACCAAGCTGAGTCTTACAATTTCTTGAGGTTTAGCAGGCCCTTTAATACACATTTCCATGTGCATTAGATGTGGGCAGACGCACGGGCACCGTGTTGTTTGTGCAGGGACGAACGCGTTTAAAGAGAAGAGGACAGTAAAGATTCAGCAGTTTTAGAACATAGAGTTTATAATCAAAGAAAGCAAGGCTTATGAATATTGCAAATTTCTATCAAAATAGGAACATGTGTGTGTGTATGGCTTTAAGAGGGTAACACATATGGGACAGACTGGAAGTAGAGGGGGGAACGGTTTCAATAAAGTTTACAAAATAGCAAAAAACAGTCAACACATAAGGACCATGAACATGACAAGATGGAGGCTCTGAAAGTACAGGCTCACCTGCAGTTACATTTTGCTGCTAAAGAGGCCGCTAGAAACAAGGTATCTCAATTCTTATGGGGTACAACTTTAAGGCAGCTAAGGTTTTACGTAAAGTCTCACAAGAACCTATTTCTACTGTCTTTTGAAATGTTGCAATTGGATTTATTCAGTGTGATATTAAGAGTAGAGGTCAGTGTGATCAGGGTTTTTCCAAACCTTTCTTCTTATTTCAGGCCATCATGCACCACGAAGGTCACATGGATGATGGGCTGACGCTTTCTCGGTCACAACATGAGGAGAGTCGCACTGCCAGAGTCATCCGCAGTACTGTGTTTTTGTTCAACCTCTTCATCAGGTGGATTACCACACACACACACACACACACACACACACACACACACACACACACACACACACACACACACACACACACACACACACACACACACACACTGTCCTGTTTTCGCACACCAACTAGAAATGCCATATGCAATTCCCCTTGCTAGCTAGAAAAGTGCTGTTCACTCCGTGATCGTGAACATAATATTATGAAAATGCTTGCAAAAATGAAGCTCAGGGGAAATGTTGGCTGCTGTGGAGAGAACATGAGACAAGATACTGATGAACTTAACTGTAACTTAATTAAAAGAAACTACCCTCAGTACTTATTGTACTGAGTATATGTAAAGCAGGAAGCATGCTGCATTCTGCTTTAATGTTGTTCTTTTAAGGAGAGAACTGGAAGTGACTCCTTCACTTCCTGCAAAGTGGGGAAGAATTCTTCAGTGTGTCTTTTTTATTTAAAGCTACAAGCAGCTGTATTCCTGTTTAAAGCCTAAGCAGCCGCTCTCACTGTGTGCAGCAAGCATGATGCTGCCTTCAAGATATTGCAGTCAGGAACAAGCATGTGGCAGTTGCAAGCCCAGTCAGGTAAATGTAGCTCTGCCAGCCATCTGTATTGATTCACAATTTATACTAATGCATGAACAACAAATGTTGTTAGTTAAATGTCAATACTCAGCTGATGAGTCAGTAACCTCTTATGACCACTGAGTGTATAAAGGCTTAGAACATTTTGATGGACGTGTATGATGGCCATTCTCATGCTCAGTCATGTCATATAAGTTGTCACAGTAGTTTTTGGGGTGGATACCATGATGTGATTTGGGATCAAAAACTTTATATCACTGGAGCTAAAAGATGGAGACTGTGGACCGGTTTGTCTGCAGGTACACTGGAAAACTGTGCACAGGAAAAAAAGTCAGATTATCCCAAAACACTTCACAAAATGCTACAGAATTTGTAGTCTGCACTAGCAAAACTCAGGTAACATAGAGGCAAAAGGAGCCAGGAATATTCTGGCTCAGGAGTGGAGTCTTGACCAGGCTAAGGCCTATTCCACACGAACACTTGTATTTTTTAAATCAAACTTTTATGGCCCCCAGTTAAAAAACAATTCCTGTCCACACCACCAGTCTGATAAAAAAAATATCTCTGTACACATGAAACCTCAAAATCTGCCTCCGTCAGCTGGTCACGTGCTCCACAAGTCTCCATGGATACAACTCACTGTTTACCGTCACACAGTGTGACGTCAAACAATGTCCACAAGAAATTGCGGTTTTCCTCGGTTTTCCTGTCCACACATGACTGCTGACCTTTTCCAAAAAAGTTCACCCTAGACTTACAAAATACTCTGGGTTCAGGAGCCCACAACTGCGGTTATGTGTGGATGAAAGGCCAAACCGTGCAGAGAAACACGATTTAGAAGTACCCGTGTTCATATGGACGCCCCCTTAATATGTGAAGTGATAATGAGATGAGTTCTAGGTGCGCCTTGTTAGACAGAGACCCAGCTCAGCCAGCCACACCCTCAGCTGCACTTACACTGCCAGGGAGAGAAACGGGAAGGGGGAATAGAAACAGAAAAAAAACAACCAAACCAAAAAACAAACCCAACCTTGACAGAATCTGTATTTTAGAAAATTCACTCCCATATTTTGGCCTATACAGAAGCCATTTGAACTGATGTACAGCACTCAGCTCAAACTGAGAAGCTTGTCATAACCACCCAAGCACACACAGCGAGGAGCCTGAAAGCATCATCATCCTGAACAAAAACACACTGCAGAAATATTGTGTTATTTCAGCCAACTACATTTAACACTGAATGGCAAAACATTTGCATATAAATCAGCTTGTGGCAGAAGAGCAAAGCCTAATGCACATTGGGTTGCATTTAGGTATCAGTCATCACAATCAGTACTCAGCTTATATCTGGTAGTTAATAACAGAACTACAGAAACTACAAGGACAGCCAACCAGTGATTGACGTCCTTTACTTTGTGCATGTATGCTCTAGGGGTCTGGACACACTGAGGAAAAAGGGGAAGAGCTCCACTCTTGATCTACCAATAGATTCGGTCAGTCTGAGTCTGCAGGATCTAATTGGCTACTTCCAACCACCCGGGGATCACCTGGAACATGAAGACAAACAGAACAGACTGAGAGCTCTGAAGAACAGGCAGAACCTCTTTCAGGAAGAGGTAGGAGTGTGTGTGGTTGTGTGTGGGGTGGTCTATTTTATAATGCTACAAATTTATATTTAAAGTAATGTGTTTAAAGGCAAAGGATAAGTCCCTTATGGACATTTCAGGGACAGTCACATGGCTGTGATAACTGAATGTGTCATCACAGAGAAACTTAACCTCTTGTAATCCAGAGGGGTGTACTACGAAGCGCGCTGACAAATACGGAACTCGCAATCAGAGTTAAATGGTACCACAAACTCCCTTTAGAATTTATTTGTCAAGCCAGACTTTCTGCTTTAGTTTCAATGTGTGTTCTCATAAAAGGGACGTGTATCGCATCATTTGACTCACCCATTAGATCAAGGGCAGCACGTTTCACTCAAGAGGAGAAGATCATTATAATGACCTCCTATGAGCAGATTAAGTATAATTAGAGTATAATAACAGCAAAGGGCAACACAGTTGCACATAATAATCGTGTAAATCTGTAAGTAAAAAAGATTCTACATATTGCCTAAAAATAACTTTGACAAATGCAGAAGTGTTTGCATTCCCTAAATTATAGAATAAAGCAGGTTGGATGTTTTTTTCATCCAAAATCATCATCTCTCTATTGGGATTAATGGCAAAGGTATAATACACCACACTGGCCATAATTCCATAACTTTTAGTGAATAATACTATATATATATATATATATATATATATATATATATATATATATATATTAGTGAATATTTTTTTTAAAAGGACATTGCATGGGAGACGAACCCTGCACGCAGAATTACAAGACTGATGCGCTGCCTCCACTTTACCACTGTCTCACAGAGCTGAAAGTTTTCTTTTGTCTTAAACACTTTAAAATCCTTCCTTGGGGCGGCCAGTGGAACAGTGGTTAGCGCATTCGCCCCAATGTAAAGAGGCTGTAGGTCCTCGAGGCAGCGGCCATGGGTTTGACTCCGACCTGCGGCCCTTCGCTGCATGCCTCCCCCACTCTCTCGCCCCATTTCCTGTCTGTCTTGTATAATAAAAGTCTTGAAAAACTGCCAAAAAAGAATCTTTAAAAAACAAAATCCTTCCTTGACAGTTTGAGTGGGCGAACAGCTTGGAAACTTCACAAACATATTGAGCGCATCTACAACCCTGCTAATAGCACAGCACCGTATTTTTCCTCAGATTTTCAGCATCACCAACTGCATGATGTATATGTACCCGTGGCAAAGAATCCCAGTGAAACACTGCTCAACACTAAGTGCACGGCTTCTTTGTGTAACATTGCCAAGGTCCAACAAGGACGATCAAACAGTGAATCCCCTCTGATGAGAACATGAATCTCTCAGAAAGGAAGTACGAAGCTGCTCTGAGCTTTAAGTAGCCGTTCTATCACGAAGGTCTAGGTCTTAGCTCTAAGTCTGAGCTGAAAACCTCCTCCCGACCAGGTTTGGTGGAAAGCATCAGTTACCATGATGATACAGCGACGCTGAGGAGAGCGATTTGTGTCACAGCTGACCCAGGCTTTGAGCACAATATAACTGACTAACCCACTAATCCAGCTTCGTTGTACACCTGACAGATCTGTGTCGTGGAAATGTAGGCATTGTTTTCAGATGAACAGTGTTTGGCTAGTGTCCACGGAACATGGAACATGTTTTGTGTCATTTGGGTGGTTTGGTCCTGTCTCTGATGTTCTGATGTTCTGCTGGGACTTCTGCCACAGAGACAGGCCTGGATAAAAGTGAGTTAATGATCTCTGTAACTCTGGGATGAATTTGTTCTATGTGTACATGCTAACTCTCATCCATAGAATGTGTCCCCCATGGCATCTCTTTTCACTGTTTTGTTGATAACCTTCATGTATAGTTCAGATTTGCTTTCCACATTTCCAACATTTTTGATTCAAAATTCAAAATATATCACACTTGGGGAGTTGTATTGCATGAGGCACTTGCATTACAGAAACTAGTTCTGTTGTGTGATAAGATGATAGCATCCAGATGGAGCCACTAAAATCTGAAATCTGAAAAAAAAAACCTAACTGAATTATTTCATATATTCATATTCATATATGTCATGTTGTTGTAGTATATAGGCTAGTTGAAAATTATATCAGTATTAGAGTTAAGGAATCATACTGATATTCTTTGGTTTCTCATTCTACAGTTAATGTTATCTGATGTGCACAGACTAATACTGGTACAGTCAACATTTTGAGTTCCACAACAACCCTGTGTTGTATCCGTATAAACATTAGGGCTGTTTAATTATGGTGAAAATAACAATTATTTTGGTCAATATTAAGATCAGGATTATTTAATAATTCCATTTATTGAACAAAAACAAATGTGTCCTTCTGACAGGTGAATTTCTCGACCTTTAAAAATAATTCAACTGAAAAACAAATAACATTACATTGTTTTTAAAAATAAATTAGATTAAAATATTTAAAACTAAAACTCCTTCACATATATTTAACATTTTATTAAACTATATTCAATATATTCCTTGCAGTATCTCAGTGAAAACTGGTGTAAAGGAAGATACGCTGGATTTATAACACAAGACAAAACGAGAGCATCATTGCGAAACGGAATGTGACGCATTAATTGTTTTACCTCGATAAGCTTGATTTCATAATCGTTGGAAGCCAAAATTGTAATTGAAAACATAATTTGATTAATGGCCCAGCCCTAATATACATCCTGTATGTTAGGTGATCTATTGTTCTTCAGTTAGGCTATTTGTCCTTTTCCTTAATAAGATAAATATACTGCTATAATTTGCATAATCCATACTGCATATTAACTGAGGTGCCATTGACAGCATCACCGTACTGGGACAATGCTACACTCTTAGCATACAGGTGATGTGAGGATATAGTGTGGCTTCTACAATGTACTCAGGTCTGCAGCTGGGCCTTCACAGTGGTAACAGTTTACAGCTTACTGCAATTCACTGTCTACCTCTCTTGTCCACTTCATTTGATAATAAAATCCACTAAAAGCACCAACCTCTGTGTCTACAGGGAATGATCAGCCTGGTGTTGGAGTGTATTGATCGTCTTCATGTCTACAGCAGTGCAGCTCATTTTGCTGAGGTGGTAGGAAGGGAGGCAGGAGAAGCCTGGAGCTCCATCCTTAATTCCCTCTACCAGCTACTGGGTACACATACACACACATACACACACATGCACACACACATGCAAGCACGCACGCACACACAAAAACAAGAAATTATATGATTACAACAAATGTTATGTTAAGTACCAGATTGTACAAAGGGCTTTACGGAAAGTAATCAAATGAAATTGAAATGCAGTAGAAATTAAAACAGATGAGAATTGACTCCGTGGAAGGATTAGGTTAGAAATGTTGCATCAGAGATCCACACAGATGTAGAGACAATATTGTCACTTTAAAGCAACACCTCTCTCCTCTTCTGTCTCCTCCCAGCTGCACTGATCAGAGGAAACAGGAAGAACTGTGCTCAGTTTTCCGGTTCATTGGACTGGCTGATTAGCAGACTGGAGAGACTGGAGGCCTCTTCTGGTAGGTCAGCTTGTCCTTAACGAGATCATCACAATATATGAATCATCACTGATCATGTTGAAATGAGACTGATATCTGTGTTCCCAAGACACAGCAACAGATGAAAGAACTCTGGTCATGATTTTTAATATTTTAAAATGGCTGAAAATACATTTGAACAAAACATTTGTTGATGAGTTGATTAATATTACTATTCTGACAAGAAGGTTGATATTTTCCAGGTTCATGAGCAGTGTAAACTGTATTTTTCCAGAGTCACAGAAGTGAGTTGGCAAACTTTAATCTCTAGTGTTATTGGATTATTATTATAATGTATTTATTTTTTGGTTGGCTGATTCGATCCTTAACTACTTGTTCTGATTTAAATGCTTGCTTATTATTGTATTTCTGACAACATTACATTAAGGTTGAATTTGTACAGAATGAAAGTATTGCTTTTCCATAAAAAACATATTTAGTCTGATTTAATGTTTTAATTTTCTTTTGACAGCTTTGACAATGAGTCTCTGTCACGTTCTGTTTCCATTGTAGCAGCCAATAGTGTTGGGCTTTGCTGGTTGCCAGGGTTGTCTGTTGTTGCTAGCTAATGGATTACACAGCACTCACAGAAAGACTTCCAGTTGAAGACTGGCTAATGTTAAATACTGTTGTAAAATCAATTGGTTACCCTGTTTGATTCATCACTGACATGGAGCAGGCTGATCGCTTGACACACTCTGCAACAAACCTGGCAACCCGGCTCCTGGAATTATTTTTTGTTGTTGCGATTACGATTTTGAGACACTAGATGGTGGAGTTCTGCTCATTCTCCATATTCAACCTTTACATTGTATTTCACTGAAGCTTTTGTCCAAAGCAACTTCCAATAAGTGCATTCAACCATCAGGGTACAAACCAGAAGAGCTAGTTTTAAGTAAGTGCGGTAGTTTCAAATAGGCCAAACTATAGAGTGCTACATATAAGTGCAAATATATATATTTTAAATAAATCATTTTCTTAGCCAAAGTGCAGTGGAAAGAGATGCATTTTTAACCTGCGACGGAAGATTTTCTGCTGTCCGATGTCGATGGGGAGCTCGTTCCACCATTTGGGAAGCAGGACAAAAAAGAGTTGTGACTTAGTCGAGTGACTCTGTGTTCCTCTCAGCAAGGGAGCAGCATGCTGATTTGCTGATGCACAACACAGTGAGGCTCACAGCTGAGAGATAGTGAGCAGGTCTCAGTGACTCAACGTGGATCCCTTTGTAACATAGAATCGACCCCGGTCCAACCCTGGTTGAGCCCTCGATGTGAAAGGGGCATTTAACGCTTTGTGAATCCCTTTTGAACTAAAACCTCAGAGTCATGACCAGTTAAGCTGCTCTCAAACCGCCACTCGGCAACCATCCTGACAACCGTCCAAACTCCGATGGGCTTCCTTCAACAGCATTGCCTAAAAAAGCTAAGTGTTTTAAAGGCGGCACCTTCCACCCAGTGGTTACAGCCAGAAGATCAGCACTGTGAAACTGCATATTCACGTGTGCGGCAACTGCTTAATACCTCTACCACTGTGATCAAAACTGCTTCCTCTCTGATGCCTCCTCACTGACATGGCTGAAGGTGGTAACTCACAGGAAGATTTGTGAATCATTAGGAGGATTTGGGAATACTGTTTTTGAATGTTTTTGTACATATATAGTCATTGTTACTTAAAGTTTTCATTTCTAGGTATACTAGAGGTGCTTCACTGTGTGCTGGTGGAGAGTCCTGAGGCACTCAACATAATCAAAGAGGGGCACATCAAATCCATTATATCTCTGCTAGACAAGCATGGACGCAACTACAAGGTACTTTATGTATTTCTATATATTTAAATATATATAATAATAATGATATACTATCAAGACTTCTGCACTTCAGTCTGTGTGCAATTAGCTGTTTGTGTGTGTGTTCATACCGTAACAATGATATATTTACAATACTGACACACTATCTGGTTTGTGTGTACGTCTAGGTTCTAGATGTGTTGTGTTCACTGTGTGTGTGTCACGGCGTGGCAGTGCGTTCCAACCAGCACCTGATCTGTGACAACCTGCTGCCAGGAAGAGATCTGTTACTGCAGACCCGCCTGATCAACCACGTAAGCAGGTATACACACACACACACACACACACACACACACACACACACACACACACACACACACACAAACACAAATGAAAAATAACACACAAAAATCATCAGCGGATACTTGTTGCTTTACAAATGTACAGAAGGTGTCATTGTAACCCACTGGAGGTTGATTTTCACAATGATCAATGAAAGTGTCTCTTCCCAACAGCATGCGTCCCAACATCTTCCTGGGAGTCAGTGACGGCTCTGCTCAGTACAGGAAGTGGTACTACGAGCTGATTGTGGATCAGGTGCTGCCGTTTGTCACAGCAGAGGCTTCTCACCTCAGGTTGGGCTGGGCCAACACCAGTGGCTACGCACCGTACCCCAGCGGGGGTGAGGGGTGGGGGGGCAACGGGGTGGGTGATGACCTCTACTCCTACAGTTTTGATGGACTCCATCTCTGGTCAGGTAAGGTGTGTGTGTGTGTGTGTGTGTGTGTGTGTGTGTGTGTACTGAGGGAGGTTATGTCCTATAACTACTGTAGATGTACTGTATCTGCTACTATAAATGAATAATAATTGTATCTAAATAATATTTGTATCCTTCTGCATAGCAATACATTAGGACAATCTACTCAACACATTTTTCAAATAATAAGATAACATACCATGAAAAGCAGTCATTGCATATGCTTTGATGTTTTACACAAACAAGATGAACTCCGATGAAATGATCCTCCAACAGATGATGAATATGGTGTCAGATGTTCTAGATTGCAGATTCAAAATTCAGCTCACATGTTGCAGACTAATGGTTAAAATCAAACCAAACTAGCCACACCAAAGTGTATATGTGGGGTATAGATAGCAAGTGTTATTATGATACAATATTGTATTGACTCTTTGGACGATTTAGTTTAGTCAGTTATCACAAAATCTAGTATAGTATCATAGTATGATTTAGATTCTATTTAAAGGCCTGCAGTTGACACGAGACGATATCATCTGCCCATTTATCACAATCAGTTACATTTATATCAACTCAAGCAACTAAAATATTATTTATGAGCTTTTCCAGGCAGTTAAATGAAAAACAAACTATTTTCTTCATTAGAAATAATAAATATGACATTGAATTGAGGTGCATCTTAAAGATGACGATATGTATCAATGATATTGGATCGTTGATAATTAAATCAATATATCGATCCATATCGATGCATGGTTACACCCCTACGATATACAACAATAACACCTGGCAAAATACTCAAAACTACGTCTGTGGTAGTTACTGCTACAGTGGGTGTCTCCAGGGCCACATTTTGCCATGATGACACACACACACACACACACAAACAAAACAAACAAACTCACACACACACACACACAGGTATTGTATTGAAAACAACACTAGCATCCCTGTCATGGCTGGTAACTAAAGCTCTCTCACTGTGCAGGCTGCATTGCGCGGACTGTTAGCTCACCCAATCAGCATCTTCTGAGAGCAGAGGATGTGGTGAGCTGCTGCCTGGATCTCAGCGTGCCCAGTATCTCCTTCAGGATCAACGGCCAGCCGGTTCAAGGCATGTTTGAGAACTTCAACACTGACGGCCTCTTTTTCCCCGTGGCTAGCTTCTCTGCAGGAGTCAAGTCAGTGCTTTACTGAAAACACTTCACACCAAACAGAAATTCAGTCATGTCAGCCCTCCTCATGTCAGAGAAAACTTGAGCCTATTGTGCCTGACCATCAAGTATGTGATGGTCAGACACAATAGAATTAAATCATCCAGACTGCTAAAAAACCTACCCACCATATTGACAAAAGTCTGATGCTATTGCATGAACTTACGGGGTTTGGTGTGTGTACAGAGTTTCCTTTGACGTTTAGGAGAGTCAATAAATAGATTTTCCCATGTTAAAATCCTCCTCCTTGATTCCTCCTCCTGTCACACTGCAGGGTGCGTTTCCTCCTCGGAGGTCGTCATGGGGAGTTTAAGTTCCTCCCTCCTCCAGGTTACGCTCCGTGCTATGAAGCGGTGTTGCCCAGGGAGAAGCTGAAGCTGGAGGCCAGTCAGGACCAGACTGAAGCAAAAGACCTGCTGGGACCCACCATTACCTTGAGCCAGGCAGCATTCACCCCCACACCTGTGGACACCAGCCAGGTACAGACCACTGCCGGGTTTATTGCCATCTCAGAGGACTACTATGGGATGGATTTCATAAACTATAGTAAATAGTTTTCTCTGTGTGTGTAGATCGTGCTGCCTCCTCATTTGGAGAGGATCAGGGAGAAGCTTGCAGAAAACATCCATGAACTGTGGGTCATGAACAAGATAGAACTGGGCTGGACCTACGGAGCAGTGAGTATCAGACAAACTGCACTGATTGTAAGCCCCTTCCAGACATCTTCCTCTTTACATTGAAATGGATGTCAAATTAACATGTTTGTCTTGTTGTGTTCTTTACTCAAGGAAAACCTGATTACTTCTTAAAGCAAATCATTTTCTGCTTGGCAAAGGGGTCTTTTACATCAGTATTCGCAGTTAGCAGGTCTCTGCAAACACCTCAGACAAAAGAACCCAGAGCCTCTCATGTGCAATGAGATTATACATTACAATATACAATGAAATTGCACATGCTTGACTTGTTGGGACATCCCTGCTAATTTAAACTTTGTCCATCCCAAACACACACTCACACGCACTCACACGCACACACACGCACACACACTCTCACCCACACGTACATGTACACATACACGTACACGGACACGTACATATACACTCTCATTCGTTCACCAGTGGTGCAGAGGCGAGCCCCCGTCTCTTCGGCACGCAATTCTTCAGCCGTGCATTTTTTGTAAAGAGAAAAACCTCCCTGCTCAGGTTACGCTACCTGACTCTCCTTTCTCAACTCTCACATTCCTTCAGTATCAGATTTCTAATCCCAATACTATTGTTTTTCTGCATATCCTGAGGTTGACTGCAACATTCCTCCATTGTGTAGTTTGTGTTAGATTACTAATTATGTGAAAGCATGCTAAATTACTAAAATGCTGTAAGGATTGCCACCGCCACCACCGCCTCTGTATCTCTCTGTATTGTATCGCATTGTATTGCATTGCATTGCAGCATTGTACTTTCTACGTCATCTACGCATACGCATACGCATACGCATACGCATACGCATACGCATACGCATACGCATACGAATTGCGCTTGATTTCACTGGGTTTCCCGCCAATTTGGCTCCGGAAAATATTGTTTTTGATTTAGTTTATCGTCTCCATATTTGGAATCACTCGTGCCCAGCTTTTATTGCATTTATTTCTTCAAACGATGGACCGAAGCATTTAACCATCGGGCCCGTGGTTGCCTCTGATCACACCGGAGAAGTAAAACACGGAAGTTGTGACACTGAAATGCACTAGCAAGGCGCCAATTTTAAAACATTTCTTCAACTCAGTGGGTTCTAAAAACAACTGGTGAAGGCGGCTGCCTGCCCAGGAGTGAAGAGGGATCTCCCTGGACATTCGGCTCCAGGGCCGGAATTTAATTTAACTCACCTCCCTGTGACGGTTGTGTGTCCCGGGGTGACGGATCCCGGGCACAGGCTGCGATATAATGGCTGTATGCGAGTCCTGTCTCCTCACACTCTCAAAACTGAAAGAAAATGTGACCTCATGGAGAAGAACAAAATCCTCCTGGATTTTTCCACCGTCGCCTCAACTCAGGCGAAGCTCCTCGCCCATCTTCAGGCTTCCGGTACAGCCGCCTCCGCCAGCTGCACCTGTGGCTTAAAGGATACTGCCTGGGGAAAAGTATTCCATTCGTGGACAACTTTACGGCCTTTTTTAACAGACCCAGGCTTTTTAAACACGAGGGCCTGCACCCTAACCAGGAGGGGTCAAGACTTTAATCTGCCAACATTGACCTGACTGTCGAGTCTTGCATCACCACCACCACCTCCTGACAACAACCCAGTGTTCAGGATGCAGAGACACAGTTTAATACACCTCTCTGCGCTGCCCTTACCACAGACGCACAGCAAGCAGAGCTGCAGTCTTACACACCTCTCTGCGCGCTCTGTGTATCACTTTCCAGCTCAGTATATCACTTTCCAGCTCCGTATCCTAAACTAATGCTGTGTGCCTCACGATCATCTACGTTAATTAAATAAAAAATGAACAGAAGAGGAGCTACACAGAAATACTCAATACATATCAACATCAAATCTGCAATAATGCAACAAAATCAAAAAATCAAATGTAGACTTTTAAACATCAGATCTCTGTCATCTAAAGCTGTATTAATAAATGATTTGATATCAGATAACCATATTGATGTACTCTGTCTGACTGAAACCTGGCTGTGTCATGAAGAATATGTTAGCCTAAATGAATCCACTCCTCCCAGTCATATTAATACTTATATTCGTCGAGGCAGTGGTCGAGGAGGCATTGAAGCTATTTATGACTCCCTAAACCTAAACTAAACTATGATTCATTTGAAAGTCTTGTTCTTAGTCTTTCACATTCATCCTGGAAAACTGTGCAGCAAATTATACTTGTTTTAGTGTACCGTGCTCCTGGTCCGTACTCTGAATTTCTGTCTGAATTCTCAGAGTTTCTGTCAAATTTAGTCCTTAAATCTGATAAAGTAATCTTTGTATCATTTTAATATTCACGTGGACGTTGATAATAATAGCCTTAGTATTGCGTTTAGTATTGCATCTCTCTATCAGATTCGATTGGTTTTAGTCAGAGTGTACATAAACCTACTCACTGTTTTAATCACACCCTCAACCTTGTTTTTGCTTATGGTGTGGAAATCAATGACTTAATAGTCTTATCACAGAATTCTATTTTATCAGACCCTTATTTAATAACTTTTGAATTCATATTACAGGACTATTCACCTCTGGGCAAAAGTTTCTACACTAGATGTTTATCTGATAGTGCTGTAACTAGGTTTAAGGAATCGATTCCATCTGCATTAAATTTAATGCCTTATCCTAATATTCAAGATTCCTACACTAACGTTAGTCTCTCTGAAATGAATCACCTTGTTGACAGTGTTGCAGGCTCACTACGAACAATACTTGACTCTCTTGCTCCATTAAAAAAAAAGATAATGAAACAGAGGAAGTTAGCTCTGTGGTATAACTCACAAACCCGTGAATTAAAACAAATCGGAAAAATTGGAAAGTAAGTGGCGTTCTACTAAATTGGAGGAATCTCGCTTAGTTTGGCATGAAAGTCTTAAATTATATAGAAATGCCAGAGCAGCCTATTACTCATCTTTAATAGAGTAGAATAAGAACAATCCTAGATTTCTTTTCAGCACTGTAGCCAGGCTGACAGAGAGCCACAGCTCTATTGAGCCATGTATTCCTATAACCCTCGGTAGTAACGACTTCATGACCTTCTTTAATGACAAATTTATAACTATTAGAGACAAAAGAAGAAGTTTTACCTTTAGTTAGCACTCCTGTATTAGATATGATTAACATGTCTTTATCAGCAGGTTATGTTCCGCAGTATTTTAAAGTAGCTCTAATTAAACCTCCTCTTAAAAAGCCCAGTCTTGATCCTGAGGTACTAACCAACTATGGACCTATACCTAAGCTTCCTTTTCTCTCTAAGATCCTTGAGAAATTAGTTGCAATCAGCTGTGTGACTTTTTACATAAAAATGAGATATTTGAGGACTTCCAGTCAGGATTTAGAGTGAATCATAGCACTGAGACAGCACTGGTAAAAAAATACTAACGACCTTCTAATACCTTCAGACAAAGGACTTGTTTCTGTACTTGTTTTACTAGATCTTAGTGCGGCCTTCGACACTATTAACCATCGCATCCTGCTACAGAGACTGGAGCTTCTAATTGGCATTAAAGGAACTGCATTAAGCTGGTTTAAGTCGTATTTATCAGATAGATCTCAGTTTGTACATGTTAACGACAAATACTCCATGCACACTAAAGTCAGTCACGGAGCCCCACAGGGTTCTGTCCTTGGACCGATTCTATTCACCTTATATATGCTTCACTTAGGAAATATTATAAGGAAGCACTCCATACATTTTCATTGTTATGCTGATGATACACAATTATATTTTTCGATCAAACCAGAAGAAACCGATCAGTTAGATAAACTTCAAAGGTGCATTAAGGAAATAAAAAGCTGGATGACCTGCAATTTTGAAGTTATTGTACTTGGCCCCAAAGACCTCCGAAACTCACTAGCTAAAGATATTGTTACTCTGGATGGTGTTATGTTGTACTCCAGCACCACAGTAAGGAATATTGTTGTTATTTTTGATCAGGATATGTCCTTCGATTCTCACATAAACTAGGACTGCATATTTCCACTTGCGTAATATTGTGAAAATTAGGAACATTGTGTCTCAGAAAGATGCAGAAAAACTAGTCCATGCATTTGTTACTTCTAGGCTGGACTATTGCAAGCACGCCTTTTTTTTAACCGCAAAAGTTTGATTTTTTGGCTGATCACCCAGACGGATATGGCATTATGGGAGCCTGAAAATGTTATTTTCTGAAACTGGGTACCAGAGTGGATAGATCTCAGAACGCCGCCCTTGCATTATCATCTGCACAGCTAATTCACACATTTTGTGAAGGGATGATGTCATTGGTCAGCTTTTGTTAACTTTTTAAGAATGGGGGGGGGGGGGGGGTCGTTTTGGGATGTGTGGACATTCCCCAGGTATCATCTCCTTAACTATCGCTAGATGACTTTCGTCTCGCCTTGCTTCCATCTTGACTACGCCTAGCTCCACTCAACCATCTGGGATCGTTTTGTAGGAAAAAGAATTCATGGTCTGCAAAAAATGGTCAGGCCAATCAGGACTTCCGGGAGGGGATTTATAGATGTGGCGTAGCGAAGAAACGACTGTTGTGATTCAGACAACAATGGCGGCTCGCATCGAGGAAGCAGGTGTCAATATGGATGCTGCTGTTTCATCCGTGTTGTCCAATCTAGAGAATATTTCTTCTTTAAAAGAACACTAGAGAACGGCTCTGAAGGCTTTGTTGGTAGAAACAATGTTTTCGCCCGTCGCTCTCATCAGCATCACGGTTGGTTTCGATGTGACTGGTTGAAGTAGCACGTCAATAAAGATGACGGACAAGTGGTTTATCCAATCATATGCAAGGATTTTTGATAAGGCCCAGCCTCCTGAAATCGCTTCCAGTCGAGCAATCCCAGGAAGGTGAGTGAAGCAAGGTGGAACGAAATTCATCTGGCGAGAGTCAGGTCATGATCTCCTATGCTCAAAGAAAATAAGATAAGTAAAACAATGAAAACGTGAATGTGCAATTTAGTGAGACTAGTTCAGTGCCTGTCCAGACCGGAAGTGCTGCTCACAGCGTTTTCAAGAACCACTCATCTGCTTGACTTCACACTCGAGAATGCACCTCCTTGGTTCTTCAGCAACACACCTGCAAAGTATGAATGGTTCTTGAGATATATGAAGGACACACACACATACACAGATAAAAAATCCTTCTTTTACAGTTTGATGACGCTGCTACAGTGCTACCTATTGGCCAAATTCCACCATATTTGACAGAAAGCAAATCATTGGGTCCCCAGCAATACACCTGTCAAGTGTGAAGTAGATCAGAAGAACGATTTCCCAGTATGTGACTTACACAACCACAGTAATAATGAGACCAACGGTCTCCTTCCTTATATCATAGACAAAACATTACTTAGTTTTGTCAATAAAAAAATGAAAATCAGGCAAACAACTTTACATACAGCATGTGAGCAAATAGAATTTAAACCAGTCCAACTTGCCAAGTCCTTGTCAGGCTGTATAAGATAGATATACTTTATTGATACCAAACTGGGAAATTGCAGAAAAATAGGCCCCAGAATGATTTACCTAATGTCATTAAACTGAGGACAAAATGTATTTCAAACTTAAAGTCATTAAAATTATAGCAAAATAAGTTTAGAAAGCTATCAATGCAGCCTCCCTCTTTTGTATCAGTAAACTTCTCAACTATTTTCTGTTCTCCAGCAGTAACATCATATCAGGTGTTAAATGTGTTTCCTCCCGCAAATGTGCTGTTGTGCCTGAATGAGGTGACCGAACTGAGCAGCTACACAGCAGCTGGTTATCGGTGGTTCCTGAGATCAAAGGGTGCTTAGCAACAGGCTCTCTTACTGTCCTAACCTTCAAACGTATGCCTGTGTGTTTCAGGTACGAGATGATAACAAGCGGCAACATCCCTGTCTGGTGGAGTTCTCCAAGCTTCCTGAACAAGAACGAAGCTATAACTTACAGATGTCTTTGGAGACTCTCAAGTAATGCAGCACTGCATACGATATAACATTTAGATCAAATATTTATCTGTGACACCATTTAAGTGAAATTCTGGCATAAAATCATCCCAGGGTTTTTTTCGACACTTGCATACATCAAATAAGCCATCAAGACAGTTTTTTTTGTGTATGAACTATTAACGTATAAATCCAGTAGAGTCGCTAACAACCAGACGTGGCTAACACTGATTAGCTCGAGGCATTAGAGTTTTAACCACTAATACCTAATACTGCTCAATATAACTACACAATGTACAATTCTTCTGATAACTTTTCATCTAGATGATTGAAGGATAAGTCCTGTAAAGTTTCCTGGTGATCAGACTCTCAGCCTAAGAGGAGTTCAGAAAAATAGTTTTTTTTTTTTGAGATAAAAATTACTAGGCAGAAATGTGCCATGGTCTATATCCCAAGATTCAGCGCCTTTCAGAAAACATGTGGATGAAAGAAATCTAATTTAAAAACGATGTGGAAGTTAGAGGCCAAAAAGCCTTTTCCTTGATTAAAGCGCCACCTTGTAGTGGACATGTAGTGGACATGTCATTTTTGGTACGTTCTGTAGGGGCACCAGTCTTCACCTCCCTTGAAAGGTTTGTTTCCATTACTTGTATAATTAATGCTCCAGTATGAGTGATATTCAAAACAGCACCACCTCCTGGCTGATTGATGTCATATTTTTCTCAAAGCCTCAGACGAGCATCAGAAGCTATTGTTCTAAGTTTCTTGTTAATGCGACTTATAATTACTGAGGTATGATGAATTCTACATAACAGCAACACCTAGTGGTTGGTTTGTTGGTGTCTAATTTTGTAGCGGGCCTTAGTAAGACAAAGGAAACTAGATTACCAAGTTTTGTGTTGATCCGACACAATTTGGAGAAGATACGCAGCACTTCCTGTTTTGACTGTAATCTACAGGAAGATGTTCCTTTAACTTCCACATTTATAAAAGTATCTAAATTCTTTTGATAACTTTTGGTCAAGACCATCCAAACATTACGTGTACCAAGTTTCAACTTGATCGGACACTCGGCCTAGGAGGATTTTGAAAAAGTAGCTTTTGCATTTATTGTGATTAGCGGAAAAAAAGGCTAGGCGTAAATGGGCGCGGCCTATATCCCAAGATTCACCTACGTTCAGGGAATGCCTGAATGTATGATTTTTGAATGTTCGAGGTACGATGTGGGAGTTACAGGTAAAAACGCGTTCAACTTGATTGTAGCGCCACTTGCTGGTGAACATGTATCATTTTTGGTGTCTGCCATAGCTAAGTTTCACCTCCATAATAATTAATTAATGATAATTTATTAGAATAAAAGATTATTTGAATTACAATCATCTTATAAGTTGATAAACGCCAATTAATACATGGTCTGGAAAAATGATCATCACACGGTGTGAGTAACCTTTCAATCACATATTTCAGTGTTCATGTTGTTCCCATCTTCTATGTCATTGTCGTACAGACCTAACAACAGTGCTGCTTCCAGCGGTCCATGCCATCCTAATTTAGGATTCCTAACTTGGGAAAATCCCCAAGTTAGAATGTTGCTGTAATTCCCATCCTAAAATAAGTTTTTTCCTGAATGTAGTTCAGAAACATGTTTCTGTAATACCAAATGTTATCCTAAACTGAAATAGGATAGGATTTCAGACTTAGGAAGTCACTGTAATGAGGCTCCTGAACACTAAATGATGTGATCATAGGTGGGTTTGTGTGTGTGTGTTGCAGAACTCTCCTGGCCTTGGGTTGCCATGTTGGTCTAGCAGATGAACACGCTGTAGAGAAAGTCAAGAGCATGAAATTGTCATCAACGTAAGTCCCCTCAACTATCAGTATAATGACATAATAAATGTCCCAAGTCATCAATGACAGAATGCAGAATGATACTTACATGATGTAATGATACAGTGGTCGGGGCAATGAGACATTTAATGAGATGATTAAAAGTACATGAAGTTTGTTGAGCAGTTGGCTAGCTTCAGTGATTCACTCTATCTGTGCAGCTATGAGTTGTCCGGTGGCTATAAACCTGCTCCTCTTGACCTGAGTCACATCAAACTGACCTCCACCCAGGAAGCCATGGTGGACAAACTGGCTGAGAACGCACACAACGTCTGGGCCAGAGATCGCATCCGCCAGGGCTGGACCTATGGCATCCAACAGGTAGACACTTTGACAAATATTGTTGTTTTTTTTTGTGATCAAATTTTTATTTTCTTTTTTATACTGAAAAACTTAGAAAGGTACAAGTCAATAATACAACAATAAATCATAAGCCATGTATTCATATATACCCATACCTGTAAACGTACTGTATAGATACATGAAAGTGAACAATAAAACTAAAATAATAATACAAATAAAATAATAATAAATTACATGTGCATGTAGTAAGGTCAAAGAAAAATAAATAAATAAATAACAAAAAAAAAAAAAAAAAAAAAAAAAATACATAAATAAAATGACTACCCCAACACAAACCACCCACCCCCTGGATCCAGATTCCAATAGTCTTAATCACACACTACAGTTGAAGCGCACGGAGGACAGTTAGGAGCGAGTTCCAAGCCTCTATTGCGGATTCTTTGGCTCCGTGTACTCGAGCTGTTGACAACTCTAAATAGACAATGTCCAGGTACGTTAAAATCCATGCTCGGAAGGAAAGTGAGTGAGGAGGTTTCCAGCGTGTGGCAATTAGTTTTTTTGCAGCTGTGATTCCCGCCAGCAAAGCTCTCCTCTCGTCCAGTGTCAGACCCAGCCCTGACAAGTCATTTAAAATTAGTGTGGCAGGCAAACAAGGCAAACTGATCTTGAACAACTGAGACAGATTCAAGGCAACCATTTTCCAAAATTCCGCCACTGGTGTGCACTCCCAGAACATGTGAAAATAACTGCCGATCACTTTGGAAGAACATAACGTACATGTAGGATCATTTATAACTTTCATCAAATGAAGCTTCCTGGGAGTAAAGTATACTCTATGTATATAATTATAGTGTATTTGTTGATGGTCAGGATTTCTGGATGCTAAACTTACATCAACCCATACTCTATCCCAATTAAATGTAGCTTTCAAATTTGGGATATCTTTCCTCCATGTTTTATCTAATGCCAGAGGTCTGTAAGAGTGTCGCAACACGAACCAATAAAGTCTTGAAACAAAACCACTTGTATTTCCAGCAGATTCAAACAATTTGCGGATTGGGTGTGTAACAAGAGGGCTCTGTAATGAAATACCATTGCTTTTTAAGGTGGATCTCAGTTGCAAATAAAAGAAAAAGGAGGTACGCGTTATACCATATTTAATACAAATGTCCTGAAAAGTAAGTAACCCCTTTTCCCCAAAGATATCGTTAAGTGTACAAATGTTTTTTCTTTCCCAGTCAGGAAAATGAATGTGTTGACCTCCGATCAACAATCTATCATTGTTAAATATTGGAGAATGTGGGCCCCATCCAGAAGAGCAACCAACTAACTTCTCCACCCTCCTCCATACAAGTAATAAATATGAAATCATGGATCCAAATCTTAAACGACATTGGTGGACTGAGATGTTAGAATGCAAAAAGCTAGCATACGAATATGGGGCTAGTATCTGCTCCTCTAGGGCACGCCATGATACCTGAGCATTAGGTTTAAACCAAGTTAATAAAGGCCTAAGTGTAAAGGCCCACTTATACATTTTAAAGTTTGGGAGAGACAAACCGCCAGCTTGTCTTTCTCGCTGCATTGTGGTGAGATTAATGCGGGGTCGTTTACCACGCCAAATAAATTTTGTTATAGCTGATTGTGATTTGCACCAATATTGAGGGGGCGGAGGAAGGGGAAGCATTGAGCTTACAAAATTGACTCTGGGCAGAATATTCATTTTAATTATAGCTACCCTGCCACGGAGTGAATTTGGCAGGTTAGACCACCTGTCTAGATCTGCAATGATTTTATTAAGTGTATTACCAAAGTTGTTTTTAGCTATTGTCTGTACAGAAGAGTAAATATCAATCCCGAGATAAATAAAGTTTTTACAAACTGGAATGGATGCAGGGATAGGTACATCATACATGGCCAGATTCAAAGGGAGCAAGGCGGATTTCTGCCAATTTATTTTAAAACCGGAAAGCTTGCCATAATCTTCAAAGGTTGACAAAACATGTGGTATACATTGCACTGGGTTGTTTAAATACAATAAAACATCATCGGCATAAAGCGAAATGTGATGGTGTGTTCCTCTAATGGTAATTGGGGAAATTGTGGGAGACATACGGATGGCCTGCGCTAGTGGTTCAAGAGAAAGGGCGAATAACAGAGGGCTGAGAGGACAGCCCTGCCTTGACCCTCTCGATATAGCAAAGGGAGGAGAGCTAGTTTTGCCTGTTAGAACCACGGCTGTTGGGTTTTTATACAGCACCTTAATCATATTAATGAACGGCATGCCAAATCCCATAGACTCTAGCACTGACCATAGAAAGGGCCACTCCAGGCGGTCGAAGGCCTTCATCGCATCTAGGGAAAGAACAGCAGCAGGGGAACTCAAGGTTTGAACACCATCTATAATACAACCATGCAACCATGCAATAATCGTCTAACGTTATCCGTTGCCAATCTAGACTTTATAAACCCTGTTTGGTCACTGTGAACCAATACTGTCATATAGCCTTGAAGCCGCCGGGCCAGTAATTTAGCAAAAACCTTTAAATCTGCATTTAAAAGTGAAAGAGGCCTGTAACTGGAGCACTCGACCGGATCCTTTCCCTTTTTAAGAAGGAGTGAGATTAAAGCCGAATTAACATCTCTCGAAAATGAACCCACTTCTATTGAATATTGGATCATGTCCACTAGCAGTGGACCAATCAAAGGCCAGAAAGTAAGATAGAATTCGGGTGGGATTCCGTCCGGCCCTGGTGATCTACCTTTACGCATTTCTCTGACTGCTGCTTCACACTCCTGTAAAGTAACAGAGGCATCTAGTTTTACAGAGTCATCTTCGCTAAGGCGAGATAATTTAATGTCATTTAAGAAATTATTGCAGGCATGTTTATCAAAATGATTTTCCGAACTATACAGCTCCTGATAAAAGGAGGCAAGAGAAGCATTTACTTTTTTTTGGGTCAGATTGTATGATGTCATCTTTATCTTTAATGCAAAAAATATCAGCAAAGTGCTCATCATTTCGAAGCTTCATTGCTAAGAGGTGACTGGGTTTAGAGGAGTTAAAATAGTAAGTTTGCCTCGTTTTGTGCATGAGGAATTCTGAACGGCGTTTCAAAAGAGAATTAATCTCTTTTTTAATCATTTCCTTCTGTAGGGCTGTGTGGTCATTAAAATTATGTTGCAAGGTGGCATCAAGAGTTGCATATTTTAATTCCAAATCCTCCAATTTGGCCGAGCGCTCCTTATTTCGTGTTGAGGCATATAAGGTGGTATTGCTTCTTATAAAGCCCTTCACTGCCTCCCAAAGTATTCTAGGATCAGAAACAGAGCCGACATTAAACTCCAGAAATTCGCTAAAATTGCTTTCAAACTGAGTTTTAAATTTTTCATCTCGAAGTAAGGATGAGTTAAAGCGCCACCTAGGGGCTTTAGTAGAAGATGGACGAACAGTAACCGAACAATGTATTGGTTTGTGGTCAGACCAGGTAACTGGAATATAATGAGCATTTTGAATATTTTGAAATAAATCTTGGGAGGCGAAGATAAAATCTAACCTCGAAAAGGATTTATGCCTTCCTGAGTAAAATGAAAAGTCTTTTAGAGAAGGGTTTAACATACGCCAAATATCAACCATGCCCGTCTCAGCTGCCCACTGGCGCAGCGCCTCGGATGCAAGACGTTGGTCTCTGGTCTCAATGCCGCCCGTTTTGTCCATACTGCTGTCCCACACCGCATTGAAATCTGCCCCTAGAACTAAATGAAATCCTGTGAGATCAAGCAAAGCTTTAGTTAATAGTCCATAAAAAGCGGCATCAAATGCGTTAGGGGCATAAGCAGAAATAAGTGCAATGTTTTTCCCATCCATACGGATTTTAGCAATGGCCATCCGACCCGCATCGTCTGCCCAAGAGTCAATCATATCAAATTTCAGTTTTCGTTTACACAGTACCATTACTCCTCTACATTTAGTAGATGCAGAAGAAGTTGCAATGGGGTGATAAAACTTATTAGCTAAGCGACCCGCATCTTTGGATAATAGATGTGATTCCTGAATCATAGCAAAATCTATATTTTTCTTACAGAGAAAATCTAGTACAGTAGTTCTTTTGTGTGGAATGTTAAGACCCCTGGCATTGACTGAAATGAGATTAAGAGCAGTCATACGATAAAAGAAGTTGTGCCTCCATAGTGGTAAGAGAGAAGTCTGGATCCAAAAAAGAAAAGCACCCCAAAACAAGAAAGGACAAAAAACATCAAAAACACCAAAAAGAACAAAGGAAGGTGAAGAAGAAAAGTACTTTCAAACCTTCCTGATTAATCCACAACCGGACAACTAACTCAAAGAACTATGAGTTTCTGGCCACCCAAGTAAGGCAGCAACACCACCAATTATCAAATATCAAAAATAGCAACAGTGTGAACATTTTTTTTTTTTTCTTTTTTTTTTCCATCCCCCCCCCCTCTTCTAGCAATAAAACATCTGGTTTGTAACAGTTATGTGACACCTTTAGCAGTCTGTGACATCTTTGGACAAGCTCCCCATCCCACACACACACCCCGTGGATCCACATCACTTGCAGCCTAGGCACAGATACAGTATGAATGCACACCTACTGATAGTGCACATATGGCCTATAGATTATAATACAATGTATGCCAATAAAAACAATAGTAATGACGCCGGGATGAAAGAGCAAAACAAAACATTCCCATCTTCAATATAATGAAACTAAAAATGTTCATCAAAATGTCCATCAGAGAGGGGGCTGAAGATATGAAGATAAACATAAATCACGTTGACTCACCCAGGTCACTCTGACGGTGTGTGTGTGTGTGGGGGGGGGGGTCATTTGAGGTCAGTGTCACTTACAGGTTTTTGATGCATTTCAGAGCCTTCTTAGGGTCATCAAAACGATGCTTTACCCCGCTTGCCGTTGTGAATGAAAGCACAGCTGGATACCCGATGCCAAACGGGATTTTAGCTGAGTGAAGCAGACGTTTACACTCCAGAAAGGAGTGTCGTCGCTCCTGCGTGGCCTTGGAGAAATCTTGATAGAAGCTTATTTTGTGATTCTGCCAACGGACGTCTCCGATTTCTCTCGCCAGTTGTCTCACCCGCTCCTTCTGTTGAAACCTCAGGAAGCGCACGATGAAAGGCCTTGGGGGGGCTCCGGGCTTAGCTGGCAACAGCAACCGATGGGCACGCTCCAAATCCAGACCCCCTTGGAAGTCATCTCGGAGGATTTCAGGGAGGGTAGCTCTCAAAAACGATATAGCATCTTTATCTTCAACCCTGGGAATCCATAAATGCGTAGATTAACTCGCCTTTCCCGGTCCTCATACTCAGTTAGCTTGGCGCTCAGCCTTTCAACCTCAGAAGCCGCAGCCGGGGGCGAGTCGCACCGCTGCCTCTCTGTTTCTTCTAGCATGTCCAAACGAGCCTCGGCGTTAGTCATCCTGGTTAGCACGTCACCTAATTTAGCTTCGACCGCCTCGACAGCTCTTCTCGTTTCTGACACGTCTTTACGGATGTCTGCAAAGTGTTTGGTTTGGTCGTTGTGGATTTTCGTTTGAGACTCTGATAGTTCTTGAAGAAGCTCATGTATTTTAGCAATGGAAGTTGACTCATCCACGGGCTGCGGGGCAGGCGCATCAGGAGAGGGCGGGTTAGCTCTAGAGCTAACGTTAGCCCTGGTGCTCTGTTGTTGTTGAGATGCACTTGCATCATTTTTCCGGTTATTCGGCATATCGGTGGTGAGAAAAAGTTACAATCGGCAATTTGTGAGAGAAAAATGTGGAAAAAAGAACAAAAGCCGATATATTCACACAAAATGTCAAAGGGTGGTGTCGCAGCTCTCAGCCTAAGCAGCCATCTTACTCGGCGTCATCACGTGACCTTTGACAAATATTGTTAAACATTGGGCACTGTGTGTGGGTTTGTTCATGTGTTGAGACAGAGAGTGATGACTTTGAGTTTTATCTCTGAATGTCACTTGTTGGGTGTCAGTTGGACAGTTTGATGACTTGATTGATTGGCTGACCAGTCTGCTCCAAAGATGTAGAGAAGTGTACTGTAGGGAAGAGTCGGCTTACTTTTAACATTTGTGACTTTTAACCTACATATGTAATATTTTCAGGTGAATGAGTCTGCCGTTATAAACCACTTCAAGTCTTCTAAAGGACAAAATAAGTCGTAAGGAATTAAACTGATAGTGTATGCTATCCAATGTTACAGTTGAAGCGCATGTGAGTCTAAGTTGTATCAGCTCAGCTGTGGTTGTAAAACAGCTCTGAAACAGAATCTAACAGATAATATTCATGGCAAATTAACTTAATTTCAGTCAAGCAACTGTTTGCGTTGATTTTATACCAAGGATGTAAGCCCATAATCCTTGTTCGCAATTACATCTGCTAGAGCCAGATATCGGCAGATACGTTGTCTGAAATGTGCTCTTATGAAAACCTTTTTTCATATAATGCAGAGAGCAATGCTCAGGGTGATTTAGAAATGGTCTCATCTCATCTCATCTTCAACCTCTTATCCGGGGTCAGGTCGCGGGGGCAGCAGCGCTAGCAGGGGACCCCAAACTTCCCTTTCCAAATTAACCAGCTCCAACTGGGGGATCCCTAGGCGCTCCCGGACCAGTGTGGAGATATAATCTCTCCACCTAGTCCTGGGTCTTCCCAGAGGCCTCCTCCCAGCTGGACGTGCCTGGGGGCATCCTTACTACATGCCCGAACCACCTCAACTGGCTCCTTTCAACACAAAGGAGCAGCGGCTCTACTCCAAGTTCCTCACAGATGGCTGAACTTCTCACCCTATCTCTAAGGGAGACTCCAGGCAACCCTCCTGAGAAAACCCATTTCGGCCGCTTGCACCCGTGACCTCGTTCTTTTGGTCATGACCCAGCTTTCATGACCATAGGTGAGGGTAGGAACGAAGATTTACCGGTAGATCGAAAGCTTTGCCTTCTGGCTCAGCTCTCTTTTTGTCACAACGTCGCGGTAAAGTGACTGCAATAGCGCCCCTGCTGCTTGGATTCTCCGGCCAAACTCACGCTCCATCGTCCCCTCACTCGTGAACAAGATCCCGAGGTACTTGGACTCCTTCACTTGGGGTAAGGATTAATTTCCTCAGATCAGATGATACGATCACAAAATCAATCATCGACCTTTGGCCTAGGGTGCTCTGGTATCACCTACACTTATGAGCATCCTTATGTTTGAACACGGTGTATGTTATAGACAATCCCTGACTAGCACAGAAGTCTAATAACAGAGGACCACTCGGATTTAGATCAGGCAGGCCATTCCTACCAATCACACTCTCCAGGTATCTCCATCATTGCCCACGTGGGAGTTGAAGTCTCCCAGCAGAGCTATAGATTCCCCTACTGGAGCCCCATGCAGGACTCAATTCCGAATCTCCAAGAAGGCTGAATACTCTAAACTGCTGTTCGGTGCATATGCACAAACAACAGTCAGGGAGTTTTCCCCCCTACCTCCCGTAGGCGCAAGGAGGCGACCCTCTCGTCCACCGGGGTAAATCCCAACACCGCGGCTCTCAGCCGGGGGATTGTAAGTATCCACACCCCCACCCGGCGCCTCACGACCCTGGGCAACTCCAGAATAGAATAGGGTCCAACCCCTATCAAGGAGTACGGTTCCAGAACCGAGACTGTGCGTGGGGGTAAGCCCCAACAGATCTAACTTGTTGCGCTCAATGTCCTGCACAAGCTTCCCCCACAGAGAGCTGACATTCCATGTCCCCAGAGCCAACCTCTGCTGCCCGTGTCTGGTCCGTCGAGGCCCCTCACCTTCACTGCCACCAGTGCAGCAGCGCACCCGACCCCAGTTGTTCCTCCTACGAGTGGTGGGCCCACAGGATGGAGAGGGGGGAGGTGCCACGTCACTTTTTCGGGCTGTGCCCGGCCGAGCTCCGTGGCAAACCCGGCCACCAGGCGCTCGCCGGTGAGCCCTCTGGGCCTGGGTCCAGACGGGGGCCCCGGGCTTTTTCCGGGCAGGGTCTCTCTTCCTCTTCCTCTTCCTCTTCCTCTTCCTTGTTGTTCCATAAAGTCTTTGTGAACCATTCTTTGTCCGGCCCCTCACCTGAGACCACTCTTCAATGGGAGACCCTACCAGGAGCACTAAGCTCCAGACAACACAGCCCTCAGGTTCACAGGGACACACAAACCTCTCCAACATGATATGGTGATGGTTCCCGGAGAGAAATGGTGTCATATAGATATACATGTGTGTGTATATATATATATATATATATATATATATATATATATATATATATATATATATATATATAATTTTTTAAATAAATGTACAGTACTATTTAGCTTTTTAACTTCTTTTGATTTATTCTTTATATTCTTGCTGTTAAGAATTGATTGACAATGTGATTAATTGTGTATATAATGTCTAATAATGTCAAATATCCTTTATAACATTCTGTGTTTAAGAAAGCAGCCTTCTGAGTAGCTTTGCAGAGTCATACCAGTGCAAATTGACATAGAAAAGGTCTATTTTGTTTTTTTCTTAAGAGGCAATCTCACCATTTGGTAATTCTCTGAGTGGCTCGTGGATAACCATTCCCCCCCCCCAATAGACCCAGTTGGCTGACTAGAACCAATAGTTTCTCAATGTACCAAGACAACTAATGTTTTACTGTTTTGTTGCAGCTCGGCTGGAGCTGTAAGGGTTTCCCATGTCTTGGTCTTGCGGCTCAGTGATAATAATGAAGGGTGGTCAAGCACAACTCTTTCACTCTCCCCAGCCAGCACCATAAAGTATATTGGTAAAAAGTAATTGGTTATTTACCTTTAATTCATCTGGGCGCTGTCTCTTCTCAGGATGTGAAGAGTCGCAGAAACCCTCGTCTGGTCCCCTACGTTCTGCTGGATGAGAGAACCAAGAAGTCTAACAAAGACAGTCTGAGAGAGGCCGTCAGGACTCTGTTGGGATATGGATACAACCTGGAAGCTCCGGACCAGGACCATGGTACAATATCTACTTGTCATTGTATCACTTCATCCAATAACCTGTCATTTTAAGGAATATTTGTATATTTTGTATTTAAAAAAAGTATAGCATACAATGGTAAGATGTTCCATGAAATTGTATTGAGGAGATTGCTCATTAGACTGCTCCTTCTGCCTCCCCCTCCCTCCCTCCATCCATGCCTTCTTCTCATCCAGCAGCTCAATCTGACCCCAACAACATATCTGCTGAGAGGTTCCGCATTTTCAGAGCAGAAAAGACCTACTGTGTTAATGCAGGGAAGTGGTACTTTGAGCTGGAGGTAAGAAGAGACATGTATAGAGGTATTATAGTACTGCTATGAAACACACACTACCGTCAACAGTTTGGAAACGCCAGCCACAAAAGTTTGATTGGGTCCTGTCAGATGGCTGAGAGGATGACTCTTTATGTTTCCATGCTTTTACAAATAGGTGGTATTTTGTTTTGTACATGGAGAACAAAACGTTGCAGTACAATGAGTCAATCGGACAACTGTAAGGGCAGAGAGAGACAAAGGTCCCACTAAGTAACATAATAAGAATATATTCAGTTTTATTAATAAACAAATAACCAGAAAAAGCCCCATTGAGATTAAAGCTGTCCTTTAGAAGTGTCCTTGTCAAGACAGCAGCAGCACATTAAACAAAGTTTCAGACATACAACAAAACAGTTCTAGTTCCAGAATAGAACAGAAGAAATCAGCAGTCATTGGTATAAAGAAATCTTAGCATTCAAATGTGTGCAGATTTAACCGGAACTACTTTTTCCTTCACTGTCAAGTTCACAATAATTCTGCCTGTAACAAGCTGGAATAAACAGGCATTTTTTTGGGCATTGTTTGCCAAAACCTAAGTTTATCTCATACCCTTACTTGTACGAGATAAACTTAGAGGCTTAGTTAGGCTTTTTTGAGGGCGAGAAAGCCGTGCCTGATGCATGATTCAAAGGGAAGTAAAAGTTCAGCAAAATGTAGCATAAACAACATGTTTTGCCCGAGCCCCCACCACAGCGACCTCCTGGTTGATCCAATAAGGAAGCATCAAAAACTGCAGTGCTCAGAGTGTCCACTAGGAGCAGGTCGTAAACAGGCTGTTATCACAGCACATCTTCATCTTCATCTTTAACCGCTTATCCGGGATTGGGTCGCAGGGGCAGCAGCTCTAGCAGAGGACCCCAAACTTCCCTTTCACGGGCCACATTAACCAGCTCTAACTGAGGGATCCAGAGGCGTTGCCAGGCCAGTGTGGAGATATAATCTCTCCACCTGGTCCTGGGTCTTCCCCGAGGCCTCCTTCCAGCTGGACGTACCTGGAACACTTCCCTATGGAGGCGCCCAGGGAGCATCCTTACTAGATCCCTGAACCACCTCAACTGGCTCCCTTCAACGCAAAGGAGCAGCGGCTCTACTCCAATTTTCCTCACAGATGGCTGAACTTCTCGCCCTATCTCTAAGGCAAACTCCAGCCACCCTCCTGAGAAAACCCATTTTGGCCGCTTATACCCGCGACCTCGTTCTTTCGGTCATGACCCAGCTTTGATGATCATAGGGGTAGGGTAGGAACAAGCATTGACCGGTAGATCGAGTGCTTTGCCTTCTGGCTCAGCTCTCTTATCATCACAACAGTGCAGTAGAGCGACTGCAATAGCGCCCCCGCTGCTCTGTTTCTCCGGCCAAACTCACGCTCTATCGTCCCCTCACTCGTGACCAAGATCAGAGGTACTTGAACTCCTTCACTTGGGGTAAAAACTCATTCCCTACCTGGAGTACACAATCCACTGGTTTCCTGCAGAGAGCCATGGCCTCAGATGTAGAGGTGCTGATCCTCATCCCAGCCGTTTCACACTCAGCTGCGCACCGATCCAGTGAGTGCTGAAGATCACTTACCCGACGACACCATCAGGACCACGTTATCTGCAAAAATCAGAGACGAGATCCTCACCCCACCGAAATGCAACCCCTCCCCACCACGATTACGCCTTGTATATATCCTGTCCATGAAAATCACAAACAGGATTGGTGACAAAGCACACCCCCGGCGGAGGCCAACCCCCACAGGGAACGAATCTGACTTACCGCCAAGGACACCGATTACTTTTGAGAAACAGGACATTGATAATAATAACTTTATTTCTATAGCACCTTTCGAAACATAGTTACAAAGTGTTTTACAATAAAAACAAAATAAAAGCACATAAAACATACAAGTAAAACAAAACAAATAATTAAATAATCAGTATAAAACAACTCAGAAAAAGTCAGGGTAAGCAATGCGATAAAAAAAGGTCTTGAGATGAGACTTAAAAGCTGACACTAAGTCCGACAGCCTGCTCTTCTCAGGCAGGTT
Source organism: Echiichthys vipera (assembly GCF_963691815.1). Lineage (NCBI taxonomy): Eukaryota > Metazoa > Chordata > Actinopteri > Perciformes > Trachinidae > Echiichthys > Echiichthys vipera. The sequence continues at coordinate 26,943,045 of NC_139843.1, read as the reverse complement.
GTTCCAGAGCCTCAGGGCCCTGATGGCAAAGGCCCTATCACCCTTAGTTTTCAGCCTGGACTCAGGAACAACCAGGTGGCCTCGCCCTTAGGATCTAAGATTACACTCAGACATGTAGGGGGTTGAGAAGTCTAAAATATAGTCTAGAGCCAGGTCATGGAGAGCCTTAAAAGCAATTAATAAAATCTTAAAATTGATCCTAAAACTCACCGGGAGCCAGTGCAGTGAGGCGAGAACTGGTGTGATATGATCAGCCCTTTTAGTTCTGGTTAGGAGTCAAGCAACAGAGTTCTGTACCATCTGGAGTCGTCGTAGTTTCTGCATCTCTGAAGTCAAAAATCGATCTTATTTTTGGGATGTTTCTAAGATTGTAAAAGTATGACTGCACAGTCTTGGTAATATTTTGATCAAAGCAAAGATGGCTGTCAAGCAAGACACCAAGGTGTCTTGAAACAGGCTTTACATGTTGTGACACATGACCAATAGATGGCAGTATATGTTTGGTAATGTGCTGGGGTCCAATGACAAGGATATCAGGCTTATTGGAGTTAAGTCGCAGAGTTAATTGACATCCAGTTATTTATGTCTTTCAGGCAGTTACAGAGAGAGCACAGTATGCTGATGCAACTTGCATTTTTTTATTTCCCTATTCCCAGAGATCCAAACGAACCTTGAGAACAGTGCGTGGCAGTCAGAGCCAACTCATAAGACACTCGTCATTTGTCAGTTAATCAGCGAAACTGCATCATTACGTATTGTGATGACATGTCTTTTCATATCTATCCATTTGATCTGATTTTGAAAACAAAAATAAAACGAAAATAAAACCATAAAAGTAAAGACTGTATAAAAACTGTGATATATGATAAACTATGCTCCTATCCTAACAGCATCAGTGTGTAGACATTATTTTTCCTGTTCGCCGTATTATTTATGAAAATAAACTCCATAATATGCAAGTATTGTTGAATAATTAATTCAATTCAATTCAATTTTATTTTATAGTGTCAAATCATAACAAAAGTTATCTCAGGACACTTTACAGAGTAGGTAAAGACCACACTCAATGACTTATTTATGATTTACATAGACCCAACAATTCCTCTGTAGAGTACAGTGGCAACGAAAACCTTCCCTATAACAGGCAGGAACGTCAGACAGACCCAGCTCTGTGGAGGACGGCCATCTGTCTTGACCGGTTGGGGAGGAAGAAAAGGAGAGAGAAAGAGAGAAAAGACACACAGATGGACAGAGAGAGACAGACAGACACACTTCCAGAGATGCAAGCAAAGCCTAACAGTAACTATAATATTTATAGTAATGTGAATATAACGTATATGTTAAGGCAGTTAATACAACAGAATAGTAGAAACAAGCACAGCTAAGGTGACAGAATATGAAAATGATAATAATTATGGTGGCAAACATGATCAATGATGAGTAGTGGCAATAGCAGCTACGATACAGCTACAAATTTTATAGTTTATTAAACTAGTGATAGTATATATGAGTAACAGTGACAATAGCAGCAGGAAGCGTCATGTAGGACCACGGCAGCAAGCACCACCACGATCAGCAGAGACCTGCGAGACGACAAAGCACAAACAGCTCCGGGGAAGAAGCTGAATCAGTAACATGCATTGATGGGACATGAATGATTCAGACAGAGAGGAGAGAAGCTCAGAGTATCAGGAAAAGTATTATCCCCCGGCAGACTAGGCCTATAGCAGCATAATTAAGCAGAATAAAGTCTCATCGTAAGCCCTAGCTGTAAGCTTTATCAAAAAGGAAAGTTTTAAGTTTACTTTTAAATAAGGGGACAGTGTCTGCCTCCCGAATAACATTTGGGAGTTTGTTCCACAGGAGAGGAGCTTGGTAGCTGAAGGCTCTGCCTCCCATTCTACTTTTGGAGACTCTAGGAACGACTAGTTGCCCTGCATTCTCAGAGCGCAGAGATCTAGTTGGGTGATACGGTACTATGAGCTCTTTAAGATACGACGGAGCCTGACCAATAAGAGCTTTGTACGTAAGAAGAAGGATTTTAAATTCTATTCTAAATTTTACAGGTAGCCAGTGCAGAGAAGCTAATACAGGAGAAATATGTTCTCTTCTATTTGTTTTAGTTAGTACACGAGCTGCAGCATTTTGGACCAACTGGAGACTCTTAACAGACTTATTGGTGCAGCCTGATAATAAGGAATTGCAATAGTCCAGCCTAGAAGTAACAAATGTATGAACAAGTTTCTCTGCATCTTTCTGAGACACAATGTTCCTAATTTTTGCAATAATACGCAGGTGAAAATATGCAGTCCTTGTTGTTAGTTTTATGTGAGAATCGAAGGACATATCCTGATCAAAAATAACACCCAGATTCCTTACTGAGGTGCTGGAGGACAACACAACATCATCCAGAGTAACAATGTCTTTAGCTATTGAATTTCGGAGGCCTTTGGGGCCAAGTACAATAATTTCAGTTTTGTCTGAGTTTAACATCAGGAAATTGCAGGTCATCCAGCTTTTTATTTCCTTAATGCACATTTGAAGTTTATCTAACTGATGGGTTTCTTCTGGTTTGATCGACAAATATAATTGTGTATCATCAGCATAACAATGAAAATTTATGGAGTGCTTCCTTATAATATTTCCTAAGGGAAGCATATATAAGGTGAAAAGAATCGGTCCAAGGACAGAACCCTGTGGGACTCCGTGACTAACTTTAGTGTGCATGGAGGATTTGTCATTAACATGTACAAACTGAGATCTATCTGATAAATATGACTTAAACCAGCTCAGTGCGGTTCCTTTAATGCCGATCAGATGCTCTAGTCTGTGTAGCAGGATGTGATGGTCAATAGTGTCGAAGGCAGCACTAAGATCTAGTAAGACAAGTACAGAGACAAGTCCTTTGTCTGAAGCTATTAGAAGGTCGTTAGTAATTTTCACCAGTGCTGTCTCAGTGCTATGATTTGCTCTAAATCCTGACTGGAAATCCTCAAATAACTCATTATTATGTAAAAAGTCACACAACTGATTGGCAACTAATTTCTCGAGGATCTTAGAGAGAAAAGGAAGGTTAGATATAGGTCTATAGTTGGCTAGTACCTCAGGATCAAGACTGGGCTTTTTAAGAAGAGGTTTAATTACAGCTACTTTAAAAGACATTGGTACATAACCTGCTGATAAAGACATGTTAATCATATCTAATACAGGAGTGCTAATTAAAGGTAACACTACTTTAAGTAACCTAGTTGGAATAGAGTCTAGGAGACAAGTATAAGGCTTTGATGCTGAAATAGGAGAGTTTAATTTGTTAAGGTCGACTGTAGAAAAGCAGTCCAAGAATATATCAGGTCGTACAGTTTGTAAGGTTCCTGGGTTTGATGAAAAAATAGTGCCAAGCGAGTTGATTTTGTCTCTAATAGTTATAATTTTGTCATTAAAGAAGGTCATGAAGTCGTTACTACTGAGGGTTATAGGAATACATGGCTCAATAGAGCTGTGGCTCTCTGTCAGCCTGGCTACAGTGCTGAAAAGAAATCTAGGATTGTTCTTATTCTCCTCTATTAAAGATGAGTAATAGGCTGCTCTGGCATTACGGAGGTCCTTCCTATAGGTTTTAAGACTTTCTTGCCAAACTAAGTGAGATTCCTCCAGTTTAGGGGAGCGCCATTTACTTTCCAACTTTCGCGATATTTGTTTTAATTCACGGGTTTGTGAGTTATACCACGGAGCTAACTTCCTCTGTTTTATTATCTTCTTTTTTAAAGGAGCAACAGAGTCAAGTGTTGTTCTTAGAGAGCCTGCAACACTTTCAACAAGGTGATCAATTTCAGAGAAACTAACGTTAGTGCAGGAGTCTTGAATATTAGGATGAGGCATTAAAGTAAATGCAGATGGAATCGCTTCCTTAAATTTAGTTATAGCACTATCAGATAAACATCTGGTGTACACTTTTGACACTTTTTGTCACTTTTTGTGACACTTTTACCCAGTGGTGAGTAGTCCTGTAATATGAATTCAAAAGTTATTAAATAATGGTCTGATAAAATAGGATTCTGTGGAAAGACTATTAAGTCATCAATTTCCACACCATAAACCAAAACAATGTCGAGGGTGTGATTAAAACAGTGAGTAGGTTTATGTATACTCTGACTAAAACCAATCGAATCTAATAGAGAGATAAACGCGATACTGAGACTATTATTATCGCTGTCCACATGAATATTAAAATCACCTACAATTATTACTTTGTCGGATTTAAGGACTAAATTTGACAGAAACTCTGAGAATTCGGACAGAAATTCAGAGTACGGACCAGGAGCACGGTACACTATAACAAATATAATTGGCTGCACAGTTTTCCAGGTTGAATGTGAAAGACTAAGAACAAGACTTTCAAATGAATTATAATTTAGTTTAGGTTTAGGGTTTATTAATAGGCCTGAATTATAAATAGCTGCAACGCCTCCTCCTCGACCACTGCCTCGAGAAATATGAGTATTAATATGACTGGGAGGAGTGGATTCATTTAGGCTAACATATTCTTCGGGATGCAGCCAGGTTTCGGTCAGACAGAGTAAATCAATATGGTTGTCTGATATCAGATCGTTTACTAATACAGCTTTAGATGAGAGAGATCTAATGTTTAAAAGTCCACATTTTATTTTCTGATATTGTTGCATTGTCGCACATTTTGCGTTGATTTGTATCAAGTTTTTCTTTATAGCTCCTCTTCTGTTCATTTTTGATCTGTTTAATTTAAATGATCGTGGGGCAGACAGTGTTTGTATACTAAACTGAGCTGGAAAATGCTCCACAGGGAGCGCAGAGAGGTGTGTAAGACTGCGACTCTGCTTCCTGATCCCAACACTTGGTTGTCATGGTTTTAGACCGCTAACAACTGCGTCCAGGTTCTTAGATATGAGAGCAGCACCCTCCAAAGTAGGATGAATACCATCTCTCCTAATAAGACCAGGTTTTCCCCAGAAAGACTGCCAATTATCTACGAAGCCCACATTATTTACCGGGCACCATCCAGACAGCCAGCGACGGAATGATGACATGCGGCTATACATGTCATCGCAAGTCAAGTTGGGCAGGGGACCAGAGAAAATTACGGAGTCCGACATAGTTTTTGCATAAGAACACACCGACTCCACATTAATTTTAGTGACCTCCGATTGACGTAATCGGGTGTCATTACCGCCGACGTGAATAACAATCCTACCATATTTACGTTTATCCCTAGCCAGAAGTTTCAAATAGGATTCAATGATTCAATTACAGAACATATTAATTTATGAGTTATGAGGGTTTTTTCCCAGGATATCTTCATTTGAATATATGATCTACATCTTGTTGCTGTTTTTTTACACTGCATAGAGAATCCATCAAACAGCTGTTGGTGTATTATTTGTAAGAAGGGCTTGTAAATTCTTCATATGAGTAATGAGAGGCAATATTTCGTTTGATTTTACACAATGGACTCAGTTTCACAGTTTCTCATGTTTCATCCTTCTGCTGTCGGTGTCTCCGTTTCTCCTTTCTCCCGTTTGTTTGCGTACGCCTGGGTCAGAGTCTCCATGGAGGATCTCACATTCTCCTGCGAAGTTTGCTTTTTATAAATCCCAAAGTTTGCTTAGGAAGTGGCGTGTACCCTCTTCTGTGCATATGCCACCTTTATAAATGAGGCCCCAGGTGTGTACATAACTTGATATTTATTGTTACATTTATTTTACATATTGCATTTTTTGCATCAAGGTGCATCATATACACATTAGGTAGGTTTCCACTGCCTGCAGGTATCATGATCACGTCATACATTGACGTAAATATTAAGTAGCCATGTGTAGGAGAGTCTACACGTATTATGGCTCGAATAGATTAATCACCGAATTAATTGTGAATTAACTTGACTAATCAAAATTTAGGATTTAATTTACCTTGAAGTAGGGCACCACACCAACTAAGACAGGGTGTTTATTAAACTTTGGTGAAGGTTTAATACCTGTTAATGTAGAAGAATGCCGTTAGCAACTTAACGTAATTGCTTACTTCAATTTCATCAGTCTCAGTCTCGTCTCGAACACGTTAGTTCGTACCTAACAGTGACCCTCAACTCTGCACAGAAGAGAAGATTCTCACAACGACGTGAAGTTATAAGCATTTATTTTACTAACTGGCAAGGATAATACAGAATAATGCAGTACTGAATAGATAAGGAAAAAATGGGTTAAATGTGGATATAACAAGCTTAAGACCAGAGTAGTTCTCACCTAATGGGCTGGTTTATAACATTACTGGTGGACTTAAACTGGCTCTAATTAGCCTATCAACAGAACTTCGATCAGAACCTAATTATCACCAACAGTCTTAACCAGGAGCTGTAGTAAAAGTGCCAACCTTACACTCGCCTTTGAGGTGGTACAGTCCCCGAAGTGTCTCACAGTGAGAGAGTAGCTGGATCTGTGGGTCACCGAGGCTCGGTGTTGACAGCTCTGTAGTTCGGCTGTGGACTGGGTCGACTGTCGGACTGGCGCAGTTGGAGTAGTGGGACTGCTGCTGCTTCACGGCCCTGCGTTGATTCAGGCCCTTCAGGTGGCTTGGCTCTGGCTTTCGTTGGTGGTCAAAAAGAGTTCTGACTGATTCTGTTGAGTTGGTATCGCGCAAAATTCAATGCAACCTGCCGGCCGGACAGATGCAACATAGATCAGCGCGAAGTGGCTTAACTATATTTACAAAAGGAAGATAAAACTTAACATAGAAGACTTACAAATTTGCGCAATAGAAATAGATTAATAAACGAAAACACTTTAGGAAGAAAAACAAATGTAAAAGTAACGTTTGTTGCGAACTTTTGAGCAACGAAGTTGAACAAAGGAAAATTATAACTTTGAAGTTAAAGAAGTTTTCTCCAAGGGGAGTAAAGACTAGGTGATGCAAACAAAGAAAAAAAGAAGAGGAGCAGCAAGAGAGGAGTGGAAGAGAGTAAAAGTCGACTCCGCTTGTGATTTTATCCAGAGAGAGGCACAGAGGTTTGGCTCGGGGCGGATCGACTTTCTTGTTCGGAATAAAACAGCGGCATTCTAACAAGGAAGATTAAACTATCTCTGGGTGATTTTTCGTTATTAATCTTTCTCATATCCAATTTAACCAAAACCTTTAGAAATGCAGTTTAACAGATAACCTTACTGAGTGAATGGAAGCAGTATTTAAAACACAGGATATTCAGGAACTAAACAGAGACTTTGCGCTTCTGAAACTACATAAACCTGAACAAGATACTAATAACGCATACACAGTTACATATTTAAGAGAATGTCTTTGAACAGCCAGTTGCAATGAAACAGTGAGTCCTTTTCTGGCTTTGTTCCTTAATTAAACGTCTTTTCCTTGTCCTTACCCTGTCCTACTACTTGGTGTCGCTCTTTCTCCTTGGCGAGACAGTCCCTTAGTTCAATTAGCAGTCAGATGTCCTGCTGATTTACACTTTTAAGGGGGTCTCCATTTGGCGAGGAGGTGTTCTGCAATACACTTTTTAACTCACCCTACGCACAGGGTAAAGGTTGTAAAACTCCTTATCTCACATAGCTCTCCTGTGAGATTTAGCAGATGGCCAAAGGGGAAATAAGGAATGAAAGGTCACAAAGGAGAAGTTAACATGAGGTTCCTACACGTGTAACATCCAGTCTCTTCACAATATGTATTCATCAGACCTTATATCTACACTGTTTAACCCAAGTCAGCACCTATGCACAGTCCCATTATGTTTTACAGACATTTGTAGTTCACTAATAAGGTAAAACATGTTGTTTAGGCTGCATTTTAAGTGTCTAATTTCATCTCCCACAGGAGCTAAACAAAAATAATGTCACCTTGCCTTTCAGAGCTTACATAGTTATTCTACAGTTTTGGAAAAAATCCAAAAAAACAATATTCAAATACCAAAATTGAAAACTGACCAACGGATATCCAAATAGTCAAATATTTGAGTCCAGCTCTCGTGGGGATTTAAACATCGACTAAATAGAAGTATAAATCATTTCCGTCTTTTTCTTCATCTTCTTCTTGGGGCCAAAACTATTTCAAATGTAATGCAATTAGTGTCTTAATTGTACTGTGTTTATCTCTGTTACAATAGTTACTATTGAAGAAAAGAAGAAAAACATAAATATGACAAGTGATTCCAAACTTTAACTTTGTGTATATTCACATCTGTTAATTAACTAAGTAAAACCTTAAACAGTATCAAAGTATACTGGGTGGTAAAACAGTATGCAGAAACTTTTCACTAAATATTCTTATTATTCTGCATTAGTTTCTCTATCCACTGTAATCTGCACACACTCAGCCATTATACTTATTTAGTGTCAAATGTCCCCAGACTCCAGCAGACTGCATGGTGCAGCTATTGCTAAGTTATCACACTGAGCTTTACTGTTTGGATTGTTCCTGAACTAGATATTACCCTGTTCCCGCTTCTCCTACAGGTGTGCACAGCAGGAGAGATGAGGGTGGGCTGGGCCAGGCCAGGGTGCCTCCCAGACCAGGAGCTGGGATCTGATGACCAGGCCTTTGTCTTTGATGGCTTCAAGGTGGTGGGATTTTTCTTTGCTCTACACATTCGATTTGTTCACTTTCTTGGCATTGCAGAGGAACAATATCTCTTTTTTAAATTGTTGTCGAAATTAGTTCTAAATAGGGAACATTTTTTGTCTTAGGTCCAGCGTTGGCACCAGGGTAACGAGCACTTTGGGCGTGCCTGGCAAACAGGGGACGTAGTGGGCTGCATGGTGGATCTGAACGAACACACCATGATGTTCACACTCAATGGAGAAGTGCTGCTGGATGACTCTGGATCTGAGCTGGCCTTCAAGGACTTTGAAGTTGGTGAAGGTCAGTGCTGCGTTATTGATAAAACACAACTGTAATGCTGCACTACTTTGAGGACTTGACTAACAACTAGGATCCCCATCATACTGAAGAGCAGTTGAAGTACTGTCATGGACACTTTCATGTCTGTTTTTGGCTGTGTAAGGGTTAATCAGAGCTTTATAACATTTTCAGAAGATATTGCTTCAGTTTCTCAATTGATCCGGTGAATATTGAGTTGCACGCATGGTTCAATAAAAGGTCCCTCCATGGATAGTGTTAAAAAGTGCAATTCCGGCGTAAAATCATCCCACGGTCTTTTTCGGCAAATGCACTCATCAATTAAGCAATTGAGACAATTTGTTTTGTGTAACAACTATTAATGGAGATATCCCGGAGAGTTGCAAACAGCTGAATGCTGATTAGCACGGGGCAGCACTGTGAAGGAATGAAATGGCTTTTTTAACCACTAATACTGCTCATGATAACACCAAACCTCTGCAGTAGCATGATAGCATGATGATGATGAACCCGCAGTTTATCAATAGAGTGTTTTTAAAGACTACTGGCTCGAAGTCCATTCATGCCAGACCTTTCGGCCCTCAAAATGTCTTGGTTGAAAAGAGACAAAACAGCCGCAAAGCTCCAGGTCCTGGCAGAGTCTCTTCGTCCTGTCTCAGGACCTGTGCTACCCAACCCAATATTCACACGCTTATTCAATAGATCCCTGGAGCTGTGCGTGGTCCCTTCCACTGCATGAAAAGTCGGATTTGCGGCAGTTACCATCACGGTAAATTGCAGTGAAACTCATAGCCAACTGTAAGTTTCAGTTAGCTCCGGGAATTGCTGTAAACTTGCAGTCTAAGGTGCGGAAGCTCCCCCTCCCCCAGCTCCTAGGACTGGGTAAGGTTTTCACATGTAAATAACCATGCTGTGATCTACACAAATGCAAATCAGGAGTGTGAGTGTCTCCACTGAAAAGGAGGAAATTTATAATCAGATACATAGGTACATTAGACTAGTTTACACTCAAAAGCCTTCACTTCCTTCAGGAATTTCAGTTTACAGTTTGAAGAGGCAATATTCAGTTGAACAACTGAAGCATGATTTACTTTTTTTATGTGGTTTGAAACTGGACTATACAGCCACACCATTACACTTAGTGATGTCATGTATCAACATTTTGTCGATTGATAAGTCCCCTGTTCATTGTTTACTATGAATGATAAGGAAACATAAGAAAATAACTTTTTTAAATAACAGTACCTGGCAGTTTAAAACAGTTTACATGTTTGATAGTGTAGAAGTATGTATATAAACAGCAAAAAATCCTATCTGAGAAAATGATGTTACATATAAAAAATGTCCCCGTATTTACACCAATGAGGTTATAATAATTATATATTACTTTAATCTCTTTGTTTAAACTTTACACTAATCAGTCTACAGACGGCTCTGTCATTTGGCTGGTTATAAATGTGTGTGTCTGTGTGTGTGTGTGTGTGTGTGTGTCTTGGTTTCCCTGGAAACGGCCACATGACTACAGTTGGGGGTTTCGGGCGGGGTTATCAGGAGCAAGGGCCATTTCTTGAAACCATAGACTTTCTTTCCTCTTGGGTATAACAGGAAGCCGCCAAAGCTGCGCCACATTTAGAGTTGATTGTGATTTATAAAACGAAACCATAGCTTAGAACACAGGTCTTGTGTAACAACACAATATACTTCTTAGTATTAACGTTAATTATGGATGCAAATCCAATCAGTCGTCTCCTTGGATTATGGTCGTTGTCAGAGGTACAGAACAAACTAGAGCAGGGATGTCAAAGTCAAATACATTAGAGGGCCAAAAAAACAAATTTGCTACAAGCCGAGGGCCGGACTGGTTCAATGTTTATTAAAACATATTAAAATGATTGCATATAACCTATTGAACCAAGACCTAACACAGTGTACTGTATTTTATTTAATAATTAAATGAATAATCCAATATTTTTGTATGGCTCTGTCAGTAATTTCAAGTGAAAACATTTTTCAACAGGCTCACAGACAAAAACAAACTTCCTCCAAAGAGAAAACACGTCCTGTACATTAAATGAATAGAGCAAGATTTTCTTATGACTTTAGTTATTTCAAGGAAAACATTTTCAACAGGCAAACAGCAAAAAAGAAAATGTCCTTCAAAAATAAAATGTGTTCCTTAATATCAAGATAAAGACACACAGCTTTGCCTTTTACCTCCGTGAACATGTACCACCTAGCTTGAAACATCCTGTTCTCAACGTCCACCTTCCGTTTAGCCATTATTGGGGAGGGGGGGTTGCTGAAAGTTGACATCTGCCTTGAATGCTGATGAATAATGAAGCCGAGGCGGCCCACTTGCGGTGCTGCAGTGAGTTCGCGGACTACCGTTGCATTGTGGGTAGTGTAGTCTTGGCACATGAAAAACACCAGCAGGCGGCTGTGGCGTGCGGGCCGGTTTTAATACTAATGAAATATCATCCCGGGGGACTTGACTTTGACACCCATGAACTAGAGGGAGCCTCGGAGAAATCCTCATTTAACGCATACAGACATGGCGTGACCACCGTCGGACGCAGCTTGGCCCGATGCGACAGTGATAGGCTGCTGCAGAGTTCAACCAATGTCACTTAACCTGGTGAGTTTCACTTTTCAAATGTTTAGCGTTGTTGCAAACCAACTATACATTTCTTAGCTGTTTGGTTTATCAAATGTAAACTGGCCAGCCAGCATGATATAGCTAACAATAGCTAACGTTCACAGTTATGCTAACGCTACTTTCTAACACTGCAATTTACTCACTAAACGTTAATAATTACCAAAATAAGTTAACACCTGGCTTCACAAAAAGCTGACACTGTGTAGAGTATAACTTAGTGGACAAGTTTGTGGTTTGTGACTGTTTTCTTGTTTGTTGTTGTTGTTTATAGAGCTGTCGGCTATCGAAGATAATGAAACTGACCGGGGTCCAACAAACTCTGAGCCTGAAACTCTGCCTTTTCTGAACAGCTGTTCAGAGTTACTTTAATCAACTCTGAGTAGGTTGAGCATAAACATAAAAATAATTAATGGAGCTCTGATACTACAATTCACCATGGCAACAGGTAAATGTATACCTCATTGGCAATATAGCCGAGATAACAACACAAAACATTAAAATAAAAGGCAAAGCCTCCATTTTAATCCTGTGGATGTAGAGATATTAATGTTAGTGTATACTATATGTACATGTGCACATTTTCTTTCTTCTTTTTTTATCATTTGCTGGGACAGACTGAGCTCATCCCACAGTGAGGCTGTGACTTTTTATTTGGTGGAAGACACTGGAGTCTTAATATGTAAATAACTTTAATCTGAAAACAATTTCTGTTTTGTTTATCGTGGTGGTGTTCTTTTTTTTTTTACTTGTTGTCTCTCTTTTTCAAGCGACATGTAAGATTTATTATGAGACACTCCAGAACAGCTTCAGCTACAGATCCAGTCAGTCAGACCTTGCGCACCAAGCTGAAGTCACGAAAGGTTCAGCCCAGAGAAGAAAGAGGGTAAGTGTGCACTCAGACTGTCCATCTGTACTGTGTCTAAGCACACTTCATAGCTAAAGTCTAGTTAGTTTGACCAGTGTGAGTAGAACTGTACCACGCCCGGGCACGGCACGCTTGCCAGCCGTGGCCCGGTTGGAAGAGGTTGGCTTTTGTAAAGCACAGATGCACATGTACGGGCACCCTGTAACCCATGCGCACACACACACATTTATAATATCTTTGTTTTTATAACACCTCAGAACAGCACTAATGTATTACTTGTGTTTCCAGCTGCTGGAAGCGAAGATCCAGGAGCTATCTGAACTGAGATCAATTTTGCAGCAGAGACAACCCACCACAGAAGGCTGCATATTGGGCCACCCTCAGTGAGACCAGCACCAACATCATATGACCCTGTACCAGCCAAGAGAACCTTCATTCAAGTGTGTGATCCAGACCAGGGGAACACTGTGGAGAATAATTGTTCCTTCCTATGTCTCTTCCATTCTCAATAAACTGCTATTGTGACAGGTCAAGTTGATAATAGCAATAATGATAATTAGTAGTAGCAGTACTCTCATTAGTCTTCCTAGACAAACAACCAGTCCAGTTGTTTTTGACTGAAATTGCTTTGAGGATATCTCATTAGTTGTATTATTATTATTATTATTATTATTATTATTATTATTATTAATAATAATAATAATAGTGGTAGTAGTATCATTATTAGTATTATAAAAATGGGAGGGGCAAATGACCACAGGAGTTCCAGGCACGTCTAGCTCGGAAGAGGCCTCGGGGAAGACCCAGGACTAGATGGAGAGATTATATCTCCACACTGGCCTGGGAACGCCCCAGGATCCCCCAGTTAGAGCTGGTTAATGTGGCCCGGGAAAGGGAAGTTTGGGGTCCCCTGCTAAAGCTGCTGCCCCTGCAACCCGACCCCGGATAAGTAGTTGAAGATGAATGAGTGACCCTGTACATTTGTTTTATATATATAGAATTGTGTATAAGACCCTACTTCATATTAAATATATGTATTTTGTGTATATATCCATAAGTTATGTTCCTGTCTATTTTTGCCATCTGGATTGTATATTTGTCCAAATTTATTATTGTTATTTTTTAGTTTTTTTATTTCATGTGTACTAAAAGTCAATATTGTATATGTCTACCTGTCTGAGAGAATGAACACCTACGGAAGTCAAATTCCATGTATGTGTGTAAACACTTCCATTAAAGCTGATTCTGGTATGTTCATGCATTTTGCAACTTAAATCCATTGTCATCCCCATTCCATAAGCTAATTATGCAATGGAAACATTGGTCACTCCTCCAGTTAATAAAAAGAAGAACTGCAGCTGTATTAGCTCGTAGTATTGCTGATAAATTGTAATCTAGAACGGTGAACAGGCAGTTTAACCACTCCTATAATGCTGCAGCCAATCAGAATGGATTATTTTTTGGCAAATGGGATTTTTTCATACAACGTTTAAAACAGCCGCTTACAGTAATATTTACTTTATAATGTCAAACCTGCTCAAAATGAGGTATCACCATGGGATTGTGCTGAGGTTTTACCTGTTTGAACAATGTTTTTATGTTTCATCTTAAGCTGCTGCCAAGTGCGCTTCTCCCCCATGGGAATGCACCTAAATTAAATAAATTAATAGGCTCCCACCCAAGCAGTTTCCCCTGTGATATTATTGTGATTGCAACAGGACTATATTTAAACTTAGACATTGACCCGAGCAGCAATGTTCTCCCACGCGTCTCCCTTTCTTTTTCAGCGAAAAACGTGCTCAAACTCACAGTATGAACGCATTAATATTTCCAATTCCAGTGGTAGCGTAGCCCTCCTCTTCCCCGTTGCCATGGTGACTCGTCAAATCAGGGTTCCATTGATGCTGTCTTTTTATACTTGTGGTTCATGGGCTTAACTCCATGTGAAACTACTCCGAGTTGATCAAACTAACGCAAATCAGCTGTTCTGGAACCGAAAACTTAGAGTTTCCTATCTCAGAGTAGATCAACTTAGAGTTCAGGGTTAGACTCAGAGTTTGTTGAACCTGCTTTGTGAAATGGTCCTCTGGTAATTCAGAACTATGACAACCATCCATTTCTCTGTGGTTAATATAATGTTGTTTTAGTTTAGTTTGTGAAAGAAAACAAACAGCCGAGGCTTTTTCCACCTGAGGTTAAATGATCTTTCTCTTTCTGACACACACTCACTGCATCCTTTTGACATCATTCTGTCATCTTTCTGCCATCATTCTATCAAAAAATATGGAAATATTATTTGTAATTCCTCAAATCTAATGTGATTTATTTTCATAAACAGAGGACTCACTCCTGTTTTTCGTATTAGCGCCTATAGAACACTGAGGATTTCTTTGTTTTCGCGGCTATTAACATGACGTAGGGTTACTCTCTTCTATGGAATAATTTTGCAATAGCTCACAACAGGCCGAACAACACCCCTTAGCCGTGATATAATTCCAACATACCACGGCCTGAAGTGAGCTATTGCTTTTAGAAAAGGGTTTAATCCATGCCTATTACCAAAATAAATCCATAGAGAATTGTTGAGAAATAAAAAGGCTCTCCTGACCGATAATTGCTATGGAATGTACTACCTTGATTTAATTTAGCCTGTTGTTGCCCTGTTAGCAAAACCGAGCATAGCCTAGCGTTAGTGTAGCTTGAAGACATTGTGAAGTTTCTCAAACTAAATATATATGACCAATATATTTCAATTCAATTAAATTTTATTTATAGTGCAAAATCATAACAAAAGTTATCCCAGGACACTTTACAGAGTAGGTATAGACCACACTCTATGACTTATTTATGATTTACATAGACCCAACAATTCCCCCGTAGAGTACGGTGGCAATGAAAACCTTCCCTATAACAGGCAGAAACATCGGACGGACCCTGCTTTTTTATTTTGGCAAGATTTATCAATACATTATTGACTCTGAGTTACTGGCATAGCTTTAACCTGATAGGTTGCTTAGTCAGTGTGTGCTATTCCCGTTCATTTCCAAGAAGTAACATTTAAGAAAAATCATACAACATGACACCAATTAGTGGGATTTGTGATATAAGCAACAGCTCTGGCAGACGTTTCAATACATTTATTTGGAACAAAATTATATTGGGCCATCACAAATCTGCAGGCGCAGTAAAATTTGGTCTGCACTTGCAGAGAGGCTCAATAGCTGGCATACTTTCATAGTACATGGGGGAGATTGATTCATTTCACTGAGGTTCACTAACAGACTTAACAGATCCCATGTGTCCTGCGCTGTGTCCTAATTGTAACATCATGTAAAACTTTAAATATAGACAATCTAGAACGCTGAAAATGTCGGATTTTAGCCCATCCCCACTCTCTAAAGCCTCTTTTACACATAATTCCTGGTAAGTGGCTGGGATAACCTTTGAATTGAATTGAATTGAATTCAATTCAATTCAATTAAATTCAATTCAATTGAATTTAATTGAAATTGAATTGATAGATTATAATAGTAGCAGGAAGCAGGAGAAGTCATGCAGGACCATGGCAGCAGGCACCACCACGATCAGCAGAGTCCTGCGAGACGACAAAGCACAAACAACTCCGGGGAAGAAGTTGAATTAGTAACATGCATTGATGAGACATGAATGATACAGACAGAGAGGAGAGAAGCTCAGAGTATCAGGAAAAGTATAATCCCCGGCAGACTAGGCTGATAGCAGCAGAATTAAGCAGAACAAAATCAGCTTAAAAATAACAACATTGCTAAGGGCTCATAAGCCCTAGCTGTAGGCTTTATCCAGAAGGAAAGTTTTAAGTTTACTCTTAAATATGGGGACAGTGTCTGCCTCCAGAATAACACTCTAGGAATGACAAGTAGCCCTGCATTCTCAGAGCGCAGCGATCTAGTCAGGTAATACAGTACTATGAGCTCTTTAAGATACGACGGAGCCTGACCAATAAGAGCTTTGTAGGTAAGGAGAAGGATTTTAAATTCTTATATTTATATATAAATAACTTCAATATCTACACTAAACTGATAGCTCAATTGTGTTGTAACAAACATTTCTGCAGAAAAATTATAATTTTTTGTATGGACAGATCTAGCTACTACGTCCATGAACACGTAGGGTAAGCTTGGGCTAAAGATAGTGACATAAAGATAGCGACACACTGGCAAAGCTGATTGACATTTTCAATAACAGAGAGCATAAGAAATAAGGAAAACCAATCACTCTATGAATATGTTGTGCTAAATAAGACTAACCGATCACTTTATAAACATGTTGAAATCTTCTGAAAGTTTAAGTTTAATTCCCTACACTGTATTCAAAGATGAAATGTTGATATAGAATTGTGACAAGGAATTGGTAGTCATAGCTGTGGTATATGGGAATTATATCTCGGCAAGGAACCAATCAGATTGCTTGATTCGAGCCATCCGTTTTACAGGTAGTAATGCCCAAAAAGCTTCATCTTAGTATTTGATGTCTTCTGTTCCTCTCCAGGTTTTATCCCAGTGTCCAGTCTGGGTGTGTGTCAGGTGGGGAAAATGAATTTTGGTAAAGATGTCAGCACTCTGAAGTACTTCACCATTTGCGGGCTGCAGGAAGGCTATGAACCGTTTGCAGTCAACATGAACCGGGATGTCACCATGTGGCTCAGCAAGAGGCTGCCCCAGTTTGTTCCTGTCCCCCCCAACCACCAACACATAGAGGTGAGGGGTGTCACCTGCAATACCGATCCATGTAGCTAGAACCTGCTAAAATCTGCTGAATGTTTTTGGTATAACCTTTATCTGACCAGTGGTAGAAGCTCGGAAATCTTATCGTCAGCCACTGTATTGCTTGCTTTAGCTGTGCTTTCTTTCTGGCCTTGCCATGAACATGAAATCATATAATGTATAGCTCTTAGTTTAGGGGAATAATCTGTCTTTACTGCAGAGCCTCTCAACTAAGCTGCCACCTGTTGTCTGCACCTTCAGACACATTTAATTACATTTGTGAATATATCCCCAAAGCAATTTCAGTCAAATGACGATGGGGCTAACGATGACCTGGACATTATGAGAAAATTCACAGGCTTGTTTGTGAATATGTGTATTGTAAAAAAACTATTGAAAAGTTAAGCAGAGCTGAAAATTTGACAATGCAGACAGAACTTGTGTTTTTTCATTTTTTAAATGTCCTCCTTTTTCAGGTGGCAAGGATAGATGGGACAGTGGAGTCGTGTCCTTGCCTAAAGGTAACCCAGAGGTCATTTGGCTCACAGAACAGTTACACTGACATCACCTTCTACAGATTGAGCATGCCCATAGAGTGTGCAGAATCCTTCTCCAGCTCCTCACCTAACGACAGCCTCTTCTCACCAAAGAGGGTAACCTTACCACAACACACTAACATGTACTTTTATACAGTCTTCATTTTTATTTAAGTTTGTGTAAAGCAATGCCAAAAGTTTGTCACACTTCAGAAAAATGTGTTATTAACCACCCGGCCAAATTTGAACAAAAAAAATGTCACCAAGTATGAAAGAAGGAGGTTTAAAGAAAACACGTATTCTCTAAAACACTGGGGGCGTGTTATTTGGGGGTTGCTGACACGTCTGTAAGTGACACCAAAGCATTTTGACTAGATGTATGAGCACACATGTTGTTTTATAAGCACCTTAATTGGCTCCTACATTGGGATGGTATCGCAATCGCAATGGTAATTTAATTTTATATTCTGCTGCTGTATATTATCTTGCATTTCTTTAGTCAACTGCATAATCTACATGTCATAGAACTATGAAAGGAAAGTTCACCACAACATCATTTTCTGCTCACATTTACCTGCATGTGTCTACAGTAGGGTTGGGTATAAGATTGAGAATAGGTGTGCTGTGTTCGCTGTCTGTTTCTGCAGGAGTTGGAGGACTTTGAAACTGTGTCAGACTTTGAGGTCCTGATGAAGTCTTCTCATGGTCCCAGTGGTCCCAATGGACCCGAGAGAGATGAATTCAACAATCACAAAGATTATAACCAGGAGAAGCCCTCCAAGCTCAAGCAACGGTACACCCTCTGTTCCCTCATGAACCGTATATTATCTACATTCAACTATTGCACTCTAGTCATTTTTTTTTCTGTCATTGTGTCCTATCACTATATATAAACTTTATAAACCTGAATCAACCATCTGATCTACCAGGTTCATGTTGAAGAGAAACAAGCCAGACAACAGCTGTCCATCAACTGCTCGTCTGTCAGAGGAGGTGATGGCTGATGACAGAGATGAATATGAATTCCTTATGCACGCCTCAACTGTAAGATAATACATGTACAAAATAAAATTCACAAAACACTCACTGAATATATAGTACCTGTTATTAATGATGTGTAGCTCCCCTGTTCAAGGTTAAGTAAGGCTAAAGATGCACAATGTGATTTTGAAATGAATATGTTATGAATATAAGTTAGAATGAACACATGGTGCAGGTCTGCAGCTCCTTAAAAAGTGTTAAAGTTCAGTCGTTACATTTGTTATATTATATGACATTAGAATATATTTTTCAGCTGTCATACAAGTCTCTGGTTTGTGGCAATTTTTTTCTATCCATTGCACCTGAAAGAAGTGTTACATGTATTGATTTAATGTTTAATAATCCAGGAGTTGTGAAGTTCTTTGGAAAAGTAACTGTGATCAAGAGCAATGCAGTTAAACCTGACTTGATGGCACCTCTCTTTCTGTGCAGCACTACTACTCTGTGCGGATCTTCCCTGGTCAGGAGCCCAGTAGTGTTTGGGTGGGCTGGGTAACCTCTGACTTCCATCAGTACGACCCAAGCTTTGAGCTGCACAATGTTCGAACTGTCACTGTTACCCTGGGAGATGAGAAGGGCAAAGTTCATGAGAGGTTAGTCAGGTTGCAGCCAACTCCTATCCGAGGGTAAATTCTTATATTTGTATAATTGTATGGTGGGCAGGGATGGGTGGGATGTTTCATGAAGGCAACAGGTTTTCATTCCATCTTAAACTATATCGTATGATTTAAGTGACTAGCATACCTTTAACATGACATGATAATACCAATCACTGCATATGCTTGTACTGTAGTTCTTCAATTTGGTTAAAAAACTGAGCAGTTTAATAATGACTTTAAAAAGCACGGAAATATACTTGATAGAACATGACTTCAGATCCTTTACAATCTGGAGGATTTGTTATCCATATGATCCACTGGATTATTTACCTGTTGTAACAGTGTGTGTGTGTGTGTGTGTGTGTGTGTGTGTGTGTGTGTGTGTGTGTGTTTCAGTATAAAGCGCAGTAACTGTTACATGGTGTGGGCTGGAGAGAGCAGCAGTCCTGGTCAGGGAAGGAACAACAACGGCTTAGAGATCGGCTGTCTGGTCGACCCAACAAACGGTTTGCTGACATTTACAGCCAATGGCAAAGAACTCAGCACATACTACCAGGTCAATATTTGCTTTTACTTCATACACCAACATTTGCCTCCTTTCTTCCAGCTGTGTTTATCCTTGTTCTTCTGTTCTTTTATTTCCCTCTCATTACAACAGTCTTGCACCAGCTATATTAAAACCTCATTCTCCTTTTCGGTAATGTGTGTTAGACGATTGCTTTGTCTCAAATCGTATAATCCCACCCCTATACTTATTATTTTGGGTGCATAGTGTGTTCAATGACAAAGTACAGCACAAAGCAGTGCACAGAAGTACCTGGTTGGTAACTATACAAATGTGAGTTATACATTTGTTTTATTCATTAACTACCACTACACTGTAGTCCAATAGTGACAAAACAAGCCGGTAGATGTTTTGGTGGGTGACGGAATGTAGCGGTAAGGCTCTACCGGTTTGCAATACAATGTCGAAATTTGTGCACTACATAAGTGAATACAAAGTGTACACAGTGTACTACATGTAAGTCGGAATTTCTGGTTTGAGACACTGCACAACTGAAAGTAAACTGCATTTTGCAGTTTGTTCTAGTGATGAACATATATATGTATATACATATATACATATGTATGTATATACGGTATGTGTGCATATATGTATATATATGTGGATATATATATGTACACACATAATACATGTACATTGTAATCTTTATTTTTCAACATCACTGCTATAACAAAACCAATTACAGCTGCGTGTCTAAGCAACTGTCAAACACTGCAAGAAGGGCATGGCGTTGCAAGCAATCTATGGAAACTTTTGCCCCTGTTCCTGCATCCACCGTGCGGCACTAGAGAGCACCTACCAAAGATGCTTTGCCTTGCTGTATATCAAATGCAGAACACATTCAAAATTTGATGTAAATCGTATGAAGTTTGTCATATTAGGCTGTCTTCTGTGGCAGTGAGTAAATATAGAGATGTAAATTTACAGCAACTCTTTCATAATGTGACGCCAATATTCGCCGCTAGACCATAGCCAGATGCTCCAGAAAAGGAACTCTAGGAGGAGTTCCTTATGACACGTGCAAATGTTGGAAAATGGCCATAAAATCCAAAATGGCCGACTTCCTGTTGAGTTTAAGTTTTGCTTTTTTGTACGTCTGGACGTGTTATATATGCCTACCAATTTTCATCAAAGTATGTCCATCCTGGAGGAGGGGCTGTAATTTAAGGTTTGCCAGTAAGGGGCGCTCTTACTGTGAGTCAATGATGTCATCTAGGTTTGTTCAGGGTGGGGCCCTTGTCATGCATGAGATATTTGGGGCAGATTGGACAATTATTGCTCAAGGTATAGCTACTTTCTATGTTCTGATATGACGCCAATGTTCACCGCCACGCCACGGCCACACCCTCCAGAAAAACAAAAAGATATGAGTTAACTTTGATCACTAATGTCTTGAGATGGTACAGGCTGATTTTGAAGGTGACGGGATTCAATTTTTAGGAGTTCGTTAAAGTATGACACCTTCAAAAAGCCACATATTTCCTGTCGCCAATAGGGGGGCGCTCTGGCTATGAGTGAATATTGAGATATGGTTGTGTTCAGTTACTAATTACAGTTACTGTACCAGAGAGAGTTTGTTTACATTGTCTCTTCTGTTCAGCTTCCAATTAACGATCAATAGCAATAGATTTAAACATTGTTTTAACTTTATTTTTGGACTGCAATAAAATAAATAATAATAATGATTTCAGTTGGACTAAAGTAACTACCGAAGCACACTCTTGTCTCCACAGGTGGAGCCCAGCACTAAGCTGTTCCCGGCAGTCTTTGCCAAGGCCACCAGCCCCAATGTATTCCAGTTTGAACTGGGACGAATTAAGGTGAGAAGCACATGCACTCTTTATATACAGGAAAAAAACCTGTGAAATGAGTCTGGATTTGTCCACATCATAATCTTTGGTTGGTCCAGCATTGTCTTCTGGGATGTTGTGTCATTGTAAATATGTCTGTTTCTTGTCAGAATGTGATGCCTCTGTCAGCTGGACTGTTTAAGAGTGAAAGGAAGAACCCAATTCCTCAGTGTCCTCCACGGCTGCATGTCCAGTTTCTCACTCCTGTTTTATGGAGTCGTGTTCCCAACCACTTCCTCGAGGTACAGTAATAACTCCTCTTATTTATAGTAGACCTGCATTTTCTGGCTTTTTATCGTTTTGTTTGGCTCATATAAAAGAGAGAATTGTAGACATGGCTTTTTGTCTGAATACACAAACAGGTCTGCACATTATTTGCACAATGTATAGAACAAAAACATCTGCAGATTAAAATTAGCTCCTAACTTTTTATAAAACACGTGTGTTAATTTTACAGCATAATTTGAGTATTTCACAAAGTTTTTTAATGTTAAAATCAGTTGCTAAATCCACTCTGCTGTGCCGCACAATATAAATCAAATGTATGCAGTCTGTTAAGTGCTAACAGATTTTTTTTTTTTTTCAGGTGTCAGCATCCAGAGTGAATGATAGACACGGCTGGCTGGTCCAGTGTAACGAACCACTGCAGTTTATGTCTCTGCACATACCTGAGGAGAATAAGTGGAGTACCCATAGTCACACACAAATATGCACACGCGCACAAACCTTTTCATTCTCCTGCTCTTTTATTTCTCATGCCGTATCTCTTTGTGTTGTCCAGGTCGGTGGATATCCTGGAGCTGTCAGAGCAGAGGGACCTATTAAAGTTTCACTACCATACCCTCAGACTGTATTCAGCAATCTGTGCTCTGGGAAACAACCGAGTGGCACATGCCCTCTGCTCCCACGTGGACGAGGCACAGCTCCTGCAGGCTATAGAGAATAAGTACATGCCAGGTAATATAGCATTTACAAAAAATAATTCCATGCAGGCGCTGCCTCAGGCGGCAGCTTGTAGCCGCAGCTCCCGTCAGTTTTTTTTAAACTTTGTTATTTGTTGGTTTCAGTCTTTTCGTTTGTTTTGTCTAATTAATCACATTCCGTGCATTAACGCTGAGACAATGGCTGGCCTAAGTTTTCTTACTGTTCTCCGTGTTCTTCTGGACAGATACAGGAAATCTTTCCTGCCATCACACTGTAGAATAACAGTTTCACTGTTCAGAACAATACTTATACCTTATGTTTTTTTTCATAATCTGTCCACTGCACCTTAGATTATTATATGTTTACATTTGCACTACAATTAGTCCCCTTATTTATACATTTTATTTTTTAGGTATCTTTTATATTGAATTTTTATATTACTGTTTACTTACTGTAATGCTGCTGTTACACTGCAATTTCCCAGCTTGGGACCGATAAAGTATTTCTATTCTATTCTATTCTTTTCTATTCTATTAAGAGGTCAGATAATCAGTTGATGCCATGTAAAAGACTGCAAACTTTCTCCCTCAAAACGCAGACACACATACAGTACACTTTACATGACAACTAACTACAATATAGCCTATAAGTGCAATTAAGTCTTAGCGATTAATGCGGGGAGTGAAGTGAGCCACTGCCAGCCATCTCTGTGCGTAATTTTACCCGTGTGGAAAATCGCCTGAAAACAACAGCAGTCTGCTGCAGTTCAAACAAACAGCCCTCCTGTGAAACAGTCATGTCCAGCTGTGATGTACAAATAATGTCCAGATGTGAACTAAATCTGCTATTAGTTGTTACATTTATTTTACAGATTGCATTTCTTGCATCTGGGTGCATCATTTACACATAGGTTTACACTGCCTGCAGGCATCACGATCATTGACATGAATATTAAGTAGCCATGTGGAACACACAGTCTCTTCACAATATTATTCCATCAGACCTTATATCTACACTGTTTACCCCAAGTCAGCAACTATGCACAGTCCCATTATATTTTACAGACATTTGTAGTGCACTAATAATGTAAAGCATGTTGTTTATGCTGCATTTTGATGAACTTTCACTTCCCTTTGTATCGTGCATCAGGAACTTCATTCAGCATGACTTTCTCACCCTCAAAACAGTCTAATTAAACCTCAAAGTTTATCTGGTACTAACAAGATTTTGCCGAACAATGCCCCCAAAAAGTTTTTTTTTCACCTTGCCTTTCAGGGCTTCTGTACTCTAAATATAAAATAAAACACTGTAAAAATAAACACTGATTGGCATTTAGATAAAGTCACATGACATTTCAATCTTCCAAAGTCTTACTCTTTTCCACACTGTCAATGACCTTGAGTGACCTACAAATTACTCAGATAGTTAGGTAGATCGGTAGGTGTATGATGGATGGATAAATAGATTAGATGGATGGATGGCTGATAGATAGATAGATAGATAGATAGATAGATAGATAGATAGATAGATAGATAGATAGATAGATAGATAGATAGATAGATAGATAGATAGATAGATAGATAGATAGATAGATAGATAGATAAGTATATAGATGGATAGACATACCCCAAAGTAACGGCACAAAAAAGTATTATTTGTAAAAAAAAAAAAAAAAAAAGAACTATGTTAATTTAAGCTCATTTTAATTTATAAACACACAAACATTTTTCCTATTATGATAATAATGCATGCAGTAGCGGGTTATGGATTTATGTCTTTGATGTTTATGATTACATTTCTGTCTCAAACCCACAGGTTTGCTTCGTGCAGGCTACTATGACCTCCTCATCGACATCCACCTGAGCAGCTACACCACAGCTCGCCTCATGATGAACAATGAGTACATTGTTCCCATGACAGACGAAACCAAGAGCATCACCCTGTTTCCAGATGAGAAGAAGAAACATGGCCTGCCAGGCATCGGCCTTAGCACCTCCCTGAGACCCAGAATGCACTTCTCATCCCCAAGTTTTGTCTGTGGGACCGGACCATCATATCGTAATAATGGAAACAGCGGATCAGGAGACTTTTTCCAGTACAGCCCTGAATTCCCCTTAGATATACTGACAATGAAAACCATCGAGATGCTGACAGAGGCAGTGCGTGAGGGAAGCATGCACGTACGGGATCCAATAGGAGGCAGTACTGAGTTTCTCTTCGTCCCCCTCATCAAGCTGTTCTACACCCTGCTTATCATGGGAGTTTTCCAAAGTGGAGATCTGAAGAACATCCTCCGACTGATTGAACCATCTGTGTTCTCTGAAAGATGGGAAAAGCTGGAGGACACACACATGGAGCAGAAGGTGGTGAAAGAGGGGGAGACTGAGGGACGAGGAGAGGATGGAGGGAGGAACATGCCAAAAGAAGGACTGTTACAGATGAAGCTACCTGAGCCTGTAAAACTCCAGGTGACTCCCTCTCAGTTTTTAAATGTGGTTGCATTTGTTTAATATATCAAATTAGTGGTGTATTTGCAGACATAGTGCTTTTTTTAAAAATTATTTTGAGTATAAAATGCTAGTTTTTCATTCTCTGTAGTTCAACATTTAATTTATTTGCTGTGTGGTCTCATTTAAAGATGATTAAGCTCTTCTTACAGGTACAGAAAATCTGATTTGAAATTGCATCTCTTCCATATCTATATTTAATGACTCATTTGATATACTGTGCAAAGCATTTGAATTTACAGAAAACTTCAAATAATAGTTGAATATTTACGTATAGTTCCTCAAATGTCCAGACACCAGGACAGTAGTGGTGTTATGGTTAGATGCAAATAAAATAATGAACACCATGACCAAACAACAAAGCCATTTGGTGTAGGTTGCTGTGGTGGAGTGGGTAGTGGGAAGATATTAGATGGACTGCAGAGCGAATTTTTTAAAGTTGTAATGTTGCTTATATCTCCCACTCAAGCTTTGCTTCTATACCGCTCACACCATGAGTTCAAAGCATGCCAGTACATGCAGATGGACGAAGCCTCCACCCTCCCTCATGGCAGTAACCGTTCATCTGATAAATACCTAGTTCTTATTTTGGAACCAGTGGTGAGCAATATGAGTGAGTCAGGGTGAAATCTAGTTGACCGTTGAGGGATATTGAGTGGAGCAGCTCAGATCAGTTTTGAGCAGGTGGTCATGAACAGGTCTGCAAGCAAGGAGCAGAAATTCTCCCTGCTCAACTCCTCTCACATGCTCTGGCACAAACACGGTAGAGCAAAGTTTCTGGAAGTCAGGTGACGAAGTATAACAAGCCTAAAAAGTTTTTTTCAAAAGTTTTTGACACTTCAGAATGTAGGGCCTTGACTCATGATCAGATTATGAGACTGGAAATTCTCAATAAACTTATTGTTAATCAATTAATAAAAGTTATCACAAAATAATTATCAAAGATAATAATCCTTGGGGCACAACTGTCACAGACGGAGTGACAACTAATATAAAAGTCTAATGACAAATACTAACTATTAATTAAGGGTTTACCATCAATTAATGTAATAGTTTACTCAGTTGAAGGATTTCAAGTTATTTTCTAAGAAGAGGCTGGCAAATTCATCTTCGTGTAATATGAAATAGACAGTAGTACATATTGTATGAAAGGGGGACCAGGGAGTGTGTGCCAATTACAGGGGTATCACGCTACTTAGCCTCCCTGGTAAAGTCTACTCCAGGGTGCTGGAAAGGAGGGTTCGTCCTATAGTCGAACCTCAGCTGGAAGAGGTACAATGCGGATTCCGTCCTGGACTTGGAACAACTGATCAGCTCTTCACTCCCGTAAGGATCCTTGAGGCGGCCTGGGAGTATGCCCATCCGGTCTACATGTGCTTTGTGGATCTGGAGAAGGCATATGACCGGGTCCCTGGGAGAGACTGTGGGAGGTGCTGTGGGAGAATGGGGTCACTTCTGTGGGCCATCAAATCTCTATACACTCAAACAAGAGCTGTTTCGGATCCTCGGCTGTAAGTTGGATTCGTTCCCGGTGGGGGTTGGCCTCCACTGTGGCGTAGTCGTGGTGGGGAGGGGTTGCAGTTCGGTGGGTTGAGGATCTTGCCTCGCTTTTTGCAGATGATCTGGTCCTGATGGCATCGTCGGTCAGTGACCTTCAGCACTCACTGGATCGGTTCGCAGCCGAGAGTGAAACAGCTGGGATGAGGATCAGCACCTCTAAATCTGAGGCCATGGCTCTCTGCAGGAAACCGGTGGATTGCTCAATCCGGGTAGGGAATGAGTCCTTACACCTAGTGAAGGAGTTCAAGTACCTCTGGATCTTGAGGAAACGAGGGGAAATGAGGGGACGATGGAGCGTGAGTTTGGCCGGAGAAACAGAGTAGCAGGGGCAGTATTGCAGTCACTTTACAGCACCGTTGAGAAAAAAGAGAGCTGAGCCGGAAGGCAAAGCTCTCGATCTACCGGTCAATCTTCGTTCCTACCCTCACCTATGGTCATGAAAGCTCGGTCATGACCGAAAGAACAAGGTCGCGGGTACAAGCGGCCAAAATGGGTTTTCTCAGGAGGGTGGCTGGAATCTCCCTTAGATAGGGTGAGAAGTTCAGCCATCCGTGAGGAACTCGGAGTGGAGCCGCTGCTCCTTTGCTAGCCGCTGCTCCTTTGCTCTAGTAAGGATGCCCCCTGGGCGCCTTCCCTAGGGAGGTGTTCCAGGCCCGTCCAGCTGGGAGGAGGCCTCGGGGAAGACCCAGGACTAGGTGGAGAGATTATATCTCCACACTGGCCTGGGAAAGGGAAGTTTGGGGTCCCTTGCTTGAGCTACTGCCCCCGCGACCCAATCCCAAATAAGCGGTTGAAGATGAGTGAGTGTGATGAGTGATTGTAAACACAAACATTTATTAACAAATTAATTAATGCATCAAACAAAACACACGATAAAACAAACTAAATCTAAACAAGTGCTTGTGTGCGTGGGTGCGTGCGTTGCATGCAGGGACTGAGAGGAGAAGGAGGGGAGAAAGTATATGTGGGTCTGCACCCCCCTTTCAAGGTGTGAACATTTCAGTCACACAACAAGTAAGCAGGCTGAAAATATCTAAAACGCCAAATCCAAGTCATCTGTGTGTGGTCTGTTCCACTACAGTTATAGTTAACCGAGTGTTAGTGTATGCACTAACTGTGTGGAGCATTACTAACAAACATCCTCAACTTAACTGATTCAACACCATCACACCATAATCATCATGAAAACATCATTACAGGTAAAGTCTCATAACGTGTGCTAAAACCCAGTTGGTGTTTGGTTACCACTACATGAGATGGGAAAGATAAGTTGTGTTGCTTTAGGGCGCAATCACACTGTCCATCCGTACCGTGCCCAAACAGGTTTACACGGTACGAATGGACAGTGTGAGTGTGAGAAATCAGATAGCTCTTTGTTGTGCTCAGGTCGTCCTTGTGACCTGTAGGGAAAAAAGGCAGCCACTCGCATCTCTGTCGATCCGCTGTTTACTCCAGGCGGGTTCTGCTCCAGGCAGGCCCCACCAGGTCTCTGGGATTCAGGAAGGCCGGCGGCCAGTCCAGGATGGTGTTCCAGTAAGAGAGGAGATGAAGAGATCCAGGAGAGGATCTTTTAGTTTTATACACATGGTGGTCCGGGTCCAGGAGGGCAGGTGGGCTGGCAGTTAGGATCTTTGGAGAGTTTTCACATCTGGGTGTGAACTATGTGATCCTGATGCCCTGACAGGGCAGTTCTTTGTCTTTACCATGTGGTCAGGAAAAAAGGGCCCTTCGACAGGCTTTCAGGACTGGTCTTTTTTCCTTTGTTTGATCAGTTGAGGCTTTCTCATAATCAAATTGAAAGTTCACATTAATCCAGAAATGAACAATTATCTGTGGAGTGCCGGTTGCACCTATATGAATAAGAGATTCAACATGTCTTGGTTTTGTAGAAACAAGTATGCTGGATGTTTTATGGTGAAGAATCAGCTAGATGTAAAACATTTTCCTGTATTAGACCCTGCTTTAAAGCCATGTCACCATTATCATCAAAGCAGTACCTTTAATTATATAAAGACCATGCAATGACAATGACACCAAAGCTTTATGACATAGGGATATACTGTATTCTACAAACTTCAACACCTTGTGCATCATTGTATGAAGCTGACCCAACGTATGTGTCTGATCTGTGTACATGTGTGTAGATGTGCCATGTGCTGCAGTACCTGTGTGACTGCCAGGTGCGTCATCGCATCGAGGCGGTGGTGGCCTTCTCTGACGACTTTGTGGCCTGTCTTCAAGACAACCAGCGGTTCCGCTACAATGAGGTGATGCTGGCACTCAACATGTCCGCAGCCCTCACTGCTAAGAAGACCAAAGAGTTCAGATCTCCTCCACAAGAACAGGTAGGAACACCCCTGGTGGACAGAAAAGTACAGAGGAATATCTCGTACAAGAGTAGAGCAGACTGGGGAATAATAATGCAGTGTGGAAGAATAACATGGAATGGAAAATGCTGCGATCACACCGCCCGCAATGGATGCAATAGAAGCAGCGCGATCACATACAAAGTAAATCTA
The DNA here is from genome assembly GCF_963691815.1 of Echiichthys vipera. NCBI lineage: Eukaryota > Metazoa > Chordata > Actinopteri > Perciformes > Trachinidae > Echiichthys > Echiichthys vipera. Next base: position 26,913,789 of record NC_139843.1, on the reverse strand, counting down.
CAGACGTGATTTTGAGGCGGGAGGTGCCTCACTTTACACGCGTTACCTGCGACACGATAATCGTTTGATATACACGTTGAATGTGCAAGTTGAAAATATTTAACTTTTCGGCTGAATCGTGTGACACTGTGGTGTGTAAGCTAATCAGTGTTGAGACTGTGGTAAGTGTCATAACATCCGGGGGATCACCACAGATGCCATTGTTGCATTTGTTGACTACATCAAGGAAACCAGACTGTTGCTATGTATATAATATAATGGATACAACTCTGTCCTGTGGATGGCAGCAACGCCCCTTTAGGCATCTAGTCTGCTGGAAATCCAGAAGAAGAAGAAGAATTGCTTTTTCAAACACATTTTATTTACACCTTAAGATACATTTTTCAGTTTTGTTAAAGTGCTGCAGTGATTAAAGACAGTGCTGATTTATATACACATAAATAAATAATTTACACACACATTAATATATAAATTATAAGACATCTATTCAGACAAAAAATTTGCAAACTGCAGCTCATCATTGACAACAATGCAAAGGATATTGTTGTGACACCAAATCTTTTTAAAAATGTCCAGATCATGGATCATCTTCTAAAATCTGAACTCCAGCCTCAGTCCGCTCTTCACACTGCAGCTCCAGACTGAGGCTACCTCCTGACCCCCTCCCTTCTCTATCCTGCTCTTCCTGGACACAGAAATGGCCAGCTTCGCCTCCCCTAGCATGAAGTTCAGGAGCTGCCATTTCCTCTGGTTCACTTTCCCGTATCTAACACCGTAAATAAACACTGGTTTGCTAAAAGTTTCATTAAAATGATTAAAAACATTTGTTAAAAAAGTGAAGAGCTCAGTGGGTCTCGCACACTCGCTAAAAGCATGAAACACTGTTTCACGAAGGCAACAGAAAGGGCGCTGGTTTGACCTATCAGGGTTAACAACAGAGATAAAAGCATTTGTGGCAATGGCGCCGTGTAAAATTGGTCGGCCGTGCGTTTTCTGAGGGGGGGGGCTGCTCCCCCCAGTCTGTCAGTCCAGGCAGAGGGCGCTCTTCCACTCAACCCTCTCCTTTTCAGCATTTTCACACAGTTCCTGTAAAGAACTTTGCTGTCTGCCGACTGCAGAATGAGCATGTGGCCCACTTGCCTCTCTGAATTGAGGGGTCACTGACATCTCAGGGAAGGGATCTGTATCACTTTTATCACTGGTCGACTGGAACCCCAGCAAGGAGCTCACAGCCTGGGAGTCGGTCAGCTCTGGCCCCGCAGCGTCCACCACCTGCTTCAGGAACAGGACCTTTTTTTTGGAGCAAAGCTGCCGTCAGTCCAGGCATGGCTCCATCCGAGACGTCCAGCCTGGCCCCATACACCGGCGGCTCTTTTAACAACCAGTACAGAGAGTTAGAGCTATTCCTAGAATTACATTTAAACAGGGCCCATGACTTAAAAACAGATAAAACAGAGGCAACCCCTTTAACTTAAAAAAATTAAAACCGGTTAAAAACAGTGCAGCATTCAATCCCAGGTTACTCACACGTCTGAAGATGCAGCTGGCCACGTCCCTCCACACCAGATCGGCCGGTCCTATTAAAAACCTCTGTATGAACTGGAATCTAAAGGTTGCAGTTCTGTTGGCCAAGTGGATGAGGCCCTGTCCCCCCTCCTCTCTCGGTATAAACAGCACCCCCTGTGGCAACCAATCAACTCATCCCAAAAAAAGACAATTTCTACCTGGATCTGGGATAAAAGACCTGATGGAGGATCCAAACAGGCCAGACGGTGCCACAGCAGTGAGGCTACGTCACCTTCTGACATGCTTTTCAGTTTTCTATAAATAATATCTTATAAGTCTGTATTCTTACATGTGTGGGCTTTACGCCTGTTTATCAGGTAGTTTCTGAAGAAAATCTCATTGATGCTTCATATTTACTGTAAAATGACTAGTTGCAGTAAATATTTAGTCTGCTCAGTTTATATATCTATACTTGACTTGTGTGATTTCTTCTCAACATTATCTGTAAACCCATGGAATAAATGTTATTTTTCAATATATCAGAGCAAAAACATTGATGATAATCACGATACGGATCACAAAGAGAAGTTTCTGAATCTAAGATGATGCCGCTGTTTACAAAGAGCAGACGGTGCAGACATATAACAATCATCTGCAGAAAACACCTTTCTCTCATTAAAATGAGTCTAAAAGTATTTGTGATTATTAGTCAGAAGCAGTACAGCTCTAAACGTTCACCTGGTGGTGGATCCATGATAGTTTGGGCTCAAGTTACCGAGGGCAGGTGCTCCTCCACCCGCAAAATTTCCCTCAGCTCACCAAGTGGCCTCCATGTGATATGTGCTGTTACGTAATAGTGAAGCAGGGCATGTTTCACAACTAATGATACACAGCTAGTGTCCTATGTAACAAGTGAAGAGGAATTGAATCAAAGTTACACCCGGTCACATGTATTTCTGCAGATCAACATGCTGCTGAACTTTAAGGATGAGAAGCAGGAGTGTCCCTGTCCTGAATTCATCAGAGAACAGCTGCTTGACTTCCACGAGGACCTGATGAGACACTGTGGTAAATTACTAAACAGCTTCACCTACACAGCCAACCAAAAATTCAAATGAACCCACAGAGATCAATAGGGATCAATGATATGAACATGGATCAGTCATATCTGTATATTGTAGAGTATGCGTTTTACACTGAATTCTCCACTGTGTCAGGTATAGAATTGGATGAGGACAGAGGTATTGGTGGTGACCGTGACTTCACCATCCGAGGTCGACTCATGTCATTGGTGGAGAAAGTGGCTTACCTGAAGAAGAAGATGGCCAACCTACCAAAGGAGAAAAAAGACAGGAAACCCAGTAAGTCCCCCGAAAGACATATCAAGAGAGATCTCTTATAATGGGTCCGTTATTTCCAACTTGTTGCCCTTAATCAGTTGTGTATGAGCTGTTTATAAGTTCCAGTGAAGTGAAAATTATACATCAAATAGAGGGAATTATCGACCCATAATCCAACGCCCTTTTTCTCTCTGTCCCTGCAGGTACGTTACAGCAGTTGATTTCAGATACGATGGTCCGCTGGGCTCAGGAGTCAGTTATTGAGGATCCAGAGCTGGTCAGAGCCATGTTTGTCCTGCTGCACCGCCAGTATGATGGTATTGGAGGACAGGTATGTTTGTGTTTTTCTTTTCATAGGGACGCCATACCATTGAAGCAGCTGTTTACATTATAATATGACAGATGGGTGCCTCTGAGCCTAAGCTTAAGGCACATGACAGCAAAGTTCAAATTAAAATTCCTTCCTGTTTCCGGTCTCACTATTCCAGCTGTCAAATAAAGAATAAATTGGCAAAGAAATTATAAAAAAGAAAAAACATTTATTAGGTGTGTGTTAGATGCAACAATACAGTTAGCCCATGGTTCAATACTTACCTTGGTCCTAGGGTTACCGTTTAGGTTCTGTTTTGGTTCACATTTTGTGCGTGAAGAGAAAAAACAATGCTATTTATTTTTTCCAAAATTGTTTCTTTATTTTGCCTATAACTTGCGCTTTTCAGCTTCCACTCCAACATATAGTGGACCACACAGTAAGATAACTCTCTTTTGCCTGAGAGGTCCAACTATCCGTGGTCAGTGCTAGGCTCTGTGCTTTAACCAGTTCCACTTTAATGTCTTTCTGCGTTATTTTAAAGAGGTCAGGAATTACGTCAGTGCTGGATGGATGGATGAAAAGCGTGAGCGATGGCAGTGTAATGCGGATCGATTGCTTTGATTAGGTGATGAAATCCAGTATCTCTAACTAGCAAATCTTTTGCAATAAACATCCCCAGAAACTATGTTATGACTTTTTCTAAATACAAAATGTTTATTTTTTTCAACAAACTATATTTGGACTTTTTCCGACACACTATATCTTTTCTTTTTTATGACCTTTTTAGACTGCACCTGTTATTTTCTTGTGTTTTTTTGAACCGGTAGAACAGGCTTGTTGGAAGGCATCAGCAGGAGTCAGTCCTGCTTCCACACCCTGATGCTGTGTGGTGGCGCCACAAATGTGGACTCATATTGGAAGTGTTTCCAACAGGCAACACGTGTGAAGGAGCAATTTCTCAGACAGTCATTGTTCTGTTGACTCTATTCGTCCCCTCCTCACTATATTCAATGGCAAAACCAAAATGTCTCCACACCACAGATTTGTACGGAGACTCCAGTGTTGGAGTTACTCAAACTTGCTTATAGTGATGGGATATTTACTGCAGGGAGGCTTTTCCCCATCCCAACATACTGCGTTCAAGTGCTCCTCTAAAGCTCCTCTAATGCCAATTCAGAGAGAAATATGAAGCACGGAAAAATGTGTGTATTGAACCGTGGAGGGCATACCGTACAGTTCAGTATGTGTGTGTGTGTGTGTGTTTGTGTAGAAACAGACTTTATCAGTGGCTTCCTATACAGTCTCATGGCACTGCTTGTTGGTCAGAGCCTAATTTTCTAAAAAGCCAACAAACATCCAAATGCAACAACTACAATTATATTTAATTAATATTTAATGTATTAATATTTTACTGAAAACATGCATCATACAGAATTGTACAGTATCTGTTATTACAATCAGGTATTTGGTTTGGATATACAGTAATTCACAGTTAGCCCAAGTGTATGAGTTGGTAAATAAATAAGATGTCCTGCAAACCAGATCTTACTTCTTCCCTCTATACTTCATCTACTTATACAAAACTTTGGCATTCATATACAAACAATATCAGAATCAAATAAATAGATATGTCTCAGACAGATAGGAGTAGATTATTAAAGAAATGTACTCAACAAGCATGTGGAACATTAACATGAGACGCTTAAGGAACAGTGTAAATTATTACAAAATGGAGAATTCACTCTATAGGTTTGAATCTCTATCTGTCCAGGTGCGGGCCCTTCCTAAGACCTACACTATAAACTCAGTATCGATCGAGGACACCATTAACCTGTTGGCTGCTCTGGGTCAGATCAGATCTCTGCTGAGTGTCCGTATGGGAAGAGAGGAGGAGAAATTGATGATCAGAGGGCTGGGGTGAGTACACACATCTGTCAAGCTCCTGAAAACTCATTCTGATATCCTTTGGTCCTCGCTCCTCTCTGTCTTGTTTAAAATAATTTTACAGTATTTGTCATGGCAACTTGGCAGATGTCTATACTGACATATCCAAAAATGATTTACTAATAAATAATTGAAGTATGTTTGTTTTGTTAATAAATGTGTGTTATATGCTGTATGTTGCAGCATGATAGGATTCTCTTTTCTTAGAACCAGTAAAATGAAGTCTAGTATAGTTCAAATTTGAAGCAAAGGAGACCGACCACGTTGACTGAAGCCTTATTCCAAAGTACTTTTGAATCTACCTGCTAATTGTGTCATGGAAGCAATAATTTCATACCCATGGGGACACATCTGTTTAAGCGCCATAGTAATTCATAATGCTCTCAATCAATTTCTTGGTGAGCTCTTCGTGACTCCTTAGAAGATGAATAAACACGTTATTTGTGTAATTTTCATATTATTTTTTAATGTTCAGAATTTGATAGAATATCCTCTGTTACTATACCACTGCTGTACTAGATTTCAACAATGTTTTCTAAAGTCCAGTTCAGACCAAAGATCCGCAACGCAACAAGTTGAAACTTGCAACTACTTGCAACTACTTGCAACGTGCAGGTCTGCAATATATATATTTATATGGAAATGAGGAAGTGACACAAATGGCAGATGTATATTTTGACCACTTGCGCATCCAGTCAGTCCATTGTTCAATAATAGCAGCCAAATTTCCTTTTTTTTAGTTTTGACAAATAACATGCTTCCCTTCCTCCATTAGGACTTTTGCTGAGTCGTCATTTGCATGTAAACCATGAATGCGCACTCATCAGAATTACTTACACCTGGCTTGACATAGCCATGGAAAGTTTCCAACTTGACTGCTTTTGCGGTCCTTGTCTGCACCTGACTTACAAGTGGGGAAGCGCTTATAGTTTATGCCTTGAACCAGGGTTCAAAATGATCATGGTACAATTAGGTTAGGTAAGACTCAGCTGCAGGGAATCAAAGATACATGTCAGGGATTATGTGATAAGATTTGTTTTGTTACTATGCAGGAGGAGAAATCCCTGATGCTTACAGATTTAGGACATAAAAGACGTTTTTTAACACTGCAACTTTAAATATTCTAGTATTAAAGAACAGAGAAGAAACTTGGTGGGTTAACAAAAGCTTTAAATACCCTGAACATGTCATTAAGTCACTGTTTACTGTGATATACTATGTATAACATGTTCAATGTCCCCCCTTCATCTGCAGTGATATCATAAACAACAAGGTGTTCTACCAGCATCCTAACCTGATGAGAGCTCTGGGGATGCATGAGACTGTCATGGAGGTCATGGTCAACGTGCTGAGTGGAGGAGACTCCAAGGTATGAAATACGTATAAGCTGCAGAGCCAGAAAATAGGCTTTAGTACTGCAGCTGGATCAGGATGTTGACAGAAGCCTCAGGTTATTGTCATGAAATATCAGCCTTGTCTAAATAAAGATGTCTGGATGGATAGAAGAGATCTTTTTTTACTTGGTATACGTATGTGTTACATGTTACAAAAAATCTGAAAGGGCATCCGACATTAAAATAAATATATACAGTGATAATAAAACTTAATTGGCAATATACCAGATATAACGAGAAGACAATATTGCTGCATGAATGCAATCTGACATGAAGTCTGTTTTTTTGCAGGAAATCACCTTTCCAAAAATGGTGGCCAACTGTTGTCGTTTTCTCTGTTACTTCTGTCGAATCAGCCGTCAGAACCAGAAAGCCATGTTTGACCATCTCAGCTACCTGCTGGAAAACAGCAGTGTTGGCCTCGGTGAGTATGTGTATTTTATACTGTACCTGAACCTATTTGTGTCTTTATGTTTCTACTGTGTTTATTTATGTTGTGTTGCTGTTGCAATAACCAAATTTCCCTGTTGGGGATCAATAAAGGTGTATCTTATTTGAAGTGGACCTTAAGTTAGTATTTTGTATTTTGTCTGTAGAACTACTATAGATGCACCCATTCAATGTGCATACACCTGTGATCAAAATCGTAAAAGAAATTATTAACACTTGATTTATTCTGAAATAAAGTTATTTTTTAAATAACCAAGCCACTTCAACAAAAACAAGAAAGAAAAGAAAGAACAAGAAAAGCAGTGATCAAAATTAGGGAACAGTAACCACTGTGTCAGAAGAGAAGATTTCAACAGTGTTTTCTTAGGGCTAATATGATTAAAAAATGAATAGGAAATGTAGTGGCCACAGCTTTAAATGACTTCAGCACATCTGCACCCATACGACATCATTAGTTTCTCACACTGCTCTGGTTTGATATTGGTCCATTCTCCCTCAGTTTCTTCCACAGTTCAGTAACTGGAGTGGGTTTCTTAGACATTACTTTGTTGCCAAGGATTTTCCAGAGATTCTCGATGGGGTTTAGATCTGGACAATGACGCTTCCTCCTCCAAATTTAACTGAATTCTTTAGACACAAAGGTGCAGTCTTTCCCAGTACATAATGTTTCCCTTCTCTCTCTAGAAAGAGCAAACTTAAATGGCCAAAGTCAAGTGAGGCAGAGGCATGGTGTATGCTAGACACAGATCTGGTCAAGAAACTGGGGGAAACATTGCGAGGAGGTTTGGAAACCAAGCTCAATCAGGTTGGTGACATCCTGTACCAGGTCTGCAAGGTCAGGTTTGGTGAGGAGACCTCTAACCAGGAGACCACAGAAAGAGAGAAGGGAAGGAGGGAAAAGGAGATTGACCATCTAGTGCGAAGGCGCCGGCAAGAACTGGTGGAAGGCAGCACAGGAAGAGAAAGAGGGCCTGAAAACCCTGTGGAGGTCAGACAAAGACTGTCCAGGCTCCACAGAGCTGAACGTATCCACAAGCGTAGCAAATGGAAACAAAAAGAACTAGCCAGCTTCTTCAAAGAACCCATTTAGCATGCCAGACAGCTGCAGGAGGAGAGAGTGGGAAGCTTGAAACCACCAGGGAGCAACTGGAACAGCAAGTCAGTGAGCAGTACAGTGATCCAGCAAAGAACGTCCCATAAGGAACACCGGGGTATGTGCCCTGGCCTGCACCTTCAGTTACTGAGTTCAACATCATGCCCCCGAAGCTCAGTGAAGTGAGGAAGGCAAGGTTGTCATCAGCACCAGGCCCCAATGGAGTCCCCAACAAGCTATATTAGAAATGCCCTAAGGTGCTAGAGTTGCTATGGTACCTCATGAGAACTGCCTGGAAAAAGCAACGCATTCCATCCGAATGGCAGCGGTCTTCATTCCCAAGGAAGCAAACTCCAAAGACATCAGCCAGTTCAGAAACATCGCCCTGCTGAATGTGAAATGAAAAATATTTTTCTCCATGCTGGCCAAAAGAGGGACCACCTACATGCTCAAAAGACCCAGGCTTCTCAGGGTGTGTCGAGCACTCCACAATGATCTGGGAGTTCTTTCACATGCCCTCCTGCATCAAGATCATGGTTGCATCCTACTTCAATGACCTGCAGATGTGCTTTGCTCCCCAAGATTTCACCACCGGATGGCAACAGTTGGAGGTAGGCATTGCTATGGGCTGTGCCATCTCTCCCATCCTGTTTGAGGCTGCATTTGAGGTGATCCTCATCGATGCAAGACAAACGATCGGAGGGATCAGGCTTCCAGCTGGGAAGAGACTACCCCCACTGAGGACGTACGTGAGCGACTTCACAAGCCTCCTTCAGACTGCAGCATGCACATCAAGACTGCTGAAAAGGATGGCCGAGCTGATGTCGTGGGCTCGAATGAGGATCAAGCCTTCAAAATCACAGAGCCTTTCTCTCAGAAGATGAGTCAGAACCGACAACACCATCTTCATCGTAGGGGGAGAGAGAATTCCACTCCTTTCTGAGCAACCCATAATAAGCCTTTGGAAGCAGTACACGGCAGATCTTTCGGACAAACGGATGGGGTTGAAACAGCTCTCAGAAGGCCTGGCAAAGATCGACCAAAGCCAACGCCCAGGTAAGTACAAAGTCTGGTGCTACCAGTTCATACTCTACAGAAGAGTGATGTGGTCGCTGAAAATAAGTGAAATCCCATCATCCACCAAAAGTAAGATTGATGGAATGGCCAACTCATTCCTCAGAAAGTGGTTGGGGCTGCCACGATGCCTCTCTGAAATGGGCCTGTTCGGGAGGAACACCCTCCAACAAGCAGTAAAAGACTAAGATCATTCTCGAAATAAGAGAGTCCACCGACCAGGCTGTAAGGAATGCAAACAACAAGATTCCGACTGGCCGGAAGTGGAATGCCCAAACTGTGGTCGACAGAGCCATCAGTCGCTTGCAACATCAAGAGATTGTCGGCAGAGTCCAGGCAGGAAGGGCAAGCCTAGGGTGGGGAGAAGCACCATGGTTTCTGGTCCAAGGCCAAGAGTGGAAGGAGATGGTGGAGGCAGAGGTGACAAGGTCAAGGTCAGGTGACAAAGATAAGGCCGACAAGTAAGCTGGACAACCTGGGAAGGAGTCATCTTCGCAGCCCGGTCAAGATCACTTCTACATCGCTCTGCCCGGACATTGTGGCGTGGTCCTCTAAGGCAAAATCCCTACTCCTCAATGAGCTCACGGTACCAGCGGATGAGGGGATTGAGGCCGCTTACATACGAAAAAAGGCCAAGTACTCAGAGTTGGCTGCTGATTGCCGGATGGCTGGCTGGAAGACCACCATCTATCCAGTGGAAGATGGATACTGAGGGCGGTCAACCACCTTCTGAGGGACGCAGGAGTGGCAGGAGGGAGCCCGAAGAAGGCAACCAAGGAATTGGCAGAGGAGGCTGAGAAAGGAAGCTTTTGGCTCTGGTTAAGGAGGAAGGACAAGCACTGGGGAACGAACAAGGAGTGTTCTCATCCTCTGAAATTGATAAATTCTTTTGACCCTGTATTGATGAATACATAATACAATATGAAATAAAATAAATATATAAAATAATAATCATGATTTCATTCACTGTGCAGCTTTGTTGTTGTCAATATAATCCACAACACATTTTTAGTATTGTCATACATTTGGCAGATATGCAGATATGTTTCCAGCCTGAGTGCAAGTAACAGCAGCATCCTTTAAGCCACAGACGCTGGATCCATGAAGATGAATGCAGACAGCATGTGACAAGAACAAGAAATGCTCATATTCATTCTCTGCTCACTTGTTCCTCTCTGCCTTCAGCAATGTTGTTGCTGTGCCTTGTTTTCTCCCAGCATACAAGGAGAAGCTGTGTGCAGTTTTCTGATGATGGATTAGGTACTTTGTGAAACCTCAGTTGTTTTTACAGCTTCATCCCTTATTGCTATTGGACAACATTGGCTGTCTGAAAAATGCTGTGTATTCAACAGCGCTGTATCCAGGAACAGATACACCTTTGTTGTTTCTTTTGGTGATAGACTCCCTATCCTCTTGGCTATCATTATATATTTTATTCCCTTCTTCTCCCCTTTCCCTCTATCCTCAGCGTCTC
>NC_139843.1:24888201-24910701 GCF_963691815.1 Echiichthys vipera | reverse complement strand
CACCTGTGCACTTGCCGCCGGGTCTGGGCCTGCTGCATGCGACCCGACACCAACCGCCGAGCTTGTGGTAGCAGCAAACATGTCTGTGATATTGGCACATTTTGCTGCGTCCTCTTTTAGTAGTTTTTTTTTTTTTTTTTCCCTGAGCTTTTCTGCTCCCCCCTTCCGTTTTTGTTTTTTTCCGTCCATCTCAAATAAAGCCAACACAGTCCCTCCACCTCTGGTCAGGACAAATGATCAAGAGGGAAAGGAGGGGCGGGCCAACGAGAGCTGAGAGATTTCATTGGACTAGCCCAATGTCCTTCAAGAAAATCAACCAATTTCACGTCTCAGATACCGTTGCGGTCGATTAAAAACTATATACTTTTTCTTTTTTAAATTATGACAGTCCTGGGCCGGCCCAAAGATGTGCATCAGCCCACCGGGCATTGCCCTATGGGCCGATGGCCAGTCCAGCCCTGCTAGGGTCCCATGGAGGTACTGTCAAGTCTTACTCATGATCACGTTCCTGTTTCTTATTGCGGCGGACACTCTGCTAGGCATGACTGGCTCTAATTAGCATTTCCATGTCACAATTGTCTGTCTTGATTGGTCTCCCACAGACAACAACCACAGATAGTGTACTACTAATAAAATTAATAAGAATACTACTACTACTAATTATTATTATTATTTACTATTGTGAACTACAACTGTCAAACTGAGAATAAAATACACATAGGAAGGAATATATTGAAAATAGTAAGGCTTTATTAAATAAAATATAAAAAAAAAACACTTTCCACGGTGTCTCTTGGCTGCTTCAGGGTCATATGATGTTGGAGCTGGTCTAGCTGAGGGTGGCCCAATATGCAGCTTTCTTTGGTGGGTTGCTTGGTACTTATGACCAGTCTCTCCTGCAAAACTAAACACAGTTCAGACACCTCCTGGCTCCTGAAGGGTGGAGGCCATACAATCCACCCAGCGGTGTGTGTGTGTGTGTGTGTGTGTGTGTGTGTGTGTGTGTGTGTGTGTGTGTGTGTGTGTGTGTGTGTGTGTGTGTGTGTGTGTGTGTGTGTGTGTGTGTGCGTGTGATTAACCAGTTAGTTATGTATAATGTCACACTCAGTATTAAAACTATTATCAGACCATGCTACGTGCTGTGCTGGCTGTGCAGCTGAGTGTTATCCTTAAAAATCTTACCCTCTTTCTTCTCTGTCGGCTCTGGGCTTGAACCTTTCAGCTTCTGCTTGGGCCACAAGTTCTGGCTGACTCTATCTGTAGCTGTTCTGGAGTGTCTTATAATAAGTCTTAAATGCTCCTGGAAAAAGAGAGGCAACAGGTTTAAATATAAAAGAACAACACCACAAAAAAACAAAAGAGAAAATGTTTCAGATTAAAGTTACTTACATAAAAAGACTTTTACAGGTCCTAGAGCCAGTGCCACAGTCACAAATAGATGTGATGTATCACATTAGTGTCTCACATGTTGTATCACATTAGTATGGATGTAGTCTTCTTTAACTTAAGAAAGAAAGAAGAAAGAATGCCTTTATTCATCTCGCAAGGGGTAATTACATTTGTTTTACTCAATTATATTATTCACGTTACACACACACACACAGGCCTGAAATACAAACACATGCACAAACAGGACCTATATACATGCAATTAATGGCAAGGCCCATTTGTTCTCACATTACTTGAAATGATCTGCAGACAATGATATACGTCATCACCCCTCTGAGATTAAGTTTTGTCTGACTGTTTTTGAACATTTCATCTGACGAAATCTGCAGGAAACTGAAGCTTGCTTGGGCACGGTACGAATGGACAGTGTGAGTGCGCCCTAAATTTCCTTACTTGTGTCTCTTCTCTGTAAACACACACACACACACACTCCTGATTTGCATTTGTACACTGTAGATTACAGCATGGTCATTTACATGTGTAAACCTTTCCCAGTCCATGGGTGGGGGGAGATCCCATTGTTCATGCATTTCTTGTAAAACCCTGTTATCTCGACCATAGCCTATTTTTGACCACTGCTTTTTGCCTGCTCCTGGATTGTACTGTTGCCTTCTGACTGCCTACCCGTGTACCAAGCTGGACCCATTAAAACTCTGAAACTGATCCGCCTGGTGTCTGAGCCTGCATTTTGAGTCCTTTTTCTAGTTCAGTTCTGATACTTCATCTAGAGGGTTGGTGCTGTGGCCTTGCCTTTGCTCTGCTGCCTGCACCATGTTTATTTATTTATTGAAATAAAGTACTTGATTCAAGGTCTAGTTATGGGGAGCACAAGGCTGAGCATTACCATACTGCCTGGCCAGATTAGTGCTGCTCCATGAGTTCATCCCAGTTGCTTTACCTGCACAGACTCAAACTCAGCTTCTACTCACCATGCTTTTGAAAGTGATTTATACCCAAGCTGAAATTAGTTCTATTTTACAATGATCTTAATTAAATTGAAAATTAAATACAGTTTTATATGTTTTCTTAGTTTTCCTATTCACAGTGCAGAAGCAGGACTGAGTGTGTGCACATATTTTTAGGTCCCTCATAGTCAGGGATGAATTCCTTTTATTGCTATTTTTATACATGCTTATTTGTTTTTTGTTTTGAGGTTGTTTTTGTTTCCCATTTTTATGTCAGATTTCCCTATTTTCTAACCCTGTGGTTGTTGATGTGAAAAGCAAAGGTGAAACATTTTTTGGTGGTCATTGTCTGCCAGATAAACTTTTAAGCTTACTTAGGCTGTTTTTAGGGTGAGAAAAGAATTGAAAGTTCAGCCAAATTCAACATAAAAAAACTAAAAATGTCTGTAAAACATAATGGAACTGTGCATAATGGGACTTCTGACCTGGTCCATCAGTGATGCTGACTGTGGTCAGAGGTGTAACAGGCTTTAAGTCAGATGACAGTGAAGTGCTGCTTTTCAGTCTGCTGCTAAAAAGTAAAATTATTCTTTTATGTCACTTTTGCATTATTTTATAATATAGCAGTTTCGATCTCCAGTGAGCTTGAACGTTGATACATTGTTTTTCATGTATTTTGTATTTTATTTAAGATGAATTAATGAACTATGCTATGTCAGCTGTAAGTCTATTTAAGTTGAGTTTGTTTTCTAAATTGACGGATGATGTCGCTCACTTATAAACCAATGAATCCATGTTGGGCTACTGTAAATGTGGGATTTTAAAATCAGTTACAAAAACACTTGGATGTATTTAGACGGTAACATTTATGGTGTCAGAGGTACACCATGCTGCCCAGCCATGTGTTATAAGAGGCCCATAAATCAGCCTGTTATACCGTAAACCTCTTTTCCTATTTTCTGTACATTCAAACCCATGGTAAAGCTAAAAAAGTAAACCTGTCCCCACAGCAGCTTTTGGAGTGTTTGCCATGTTTTAATGTTATATGGCTAGATCTTAACTTATTTAGGGTATGTCCACACGATCGAAACAACCTTTTTTTTCTCAGTCATTCTTAAAACGTTTTACGTCCACACGGACTCGACTCAAGAAAAGAGCAAACCGGAGAGTTTCTCTCAGAATCTTGAGACTTCCCAAATCCTCCTCCATCCTAAAGAGAAATGTGTCCACTGTTTCTGCCGTTAGTGGAGACTTTTGTGCTGTTTTGGACTCTGATGCACTCTGCAGTTAGTGTCCTCACCGAGCAGAGTTTGCTGCTGTGAGCCCCTTCCCCGTCCCAAAGCACTCACAGGCGCCACTTTCTCACTACATTGAGACTTTTCACACCTTCTTAGAACTTGATTTAGAAAAAGAGACTAGAGAGCAGTTTAGCTCCTTATTCAGAGCATCAGGGAAAAGAGAGAAATCTGTGCTCGGCCTAATTCATTCCCATGCATGTGACTCAGAGTACAGTTCAGTAAACAGTCTCTGGGTTCGTCTCTGTCCTCTCACGCAGCAGAACTGTTGTTGTTATGTGACGCTGCGGGGTTAGAGGTCCGAGGTGGGGCGATGACGGCATCGTTTAACAAAGTATGAGGTTTCACTGTCCAGACGACAACACCATGGGGGGCGTTTTCAAATCTTCCCACTCTGGGACCCGGTTTCAAAAGATCCTGTTTTCAGGCTCCGATAACACCGGCTGCTGTGGATGGTCGACCAAAACGATACTAAAGTTGTGCGGTTACAGGAAAATGCGTCTCTGTGTGGACAGGCCCTTAACCAAATATGACAGCCAAACATTCAACATCAGCATGGTGGCCACTAGCACCAAATCACACTCCACAATAAAAAGCCAATAAAAATGACGCATGGAGCCAAATCAAGACCATTAAAAGCTAGATCAGAATAGCTCCCAGAAGCACCAAATGCATGGATAGACTACTGAGAGAGGGCTTTGAAGGGTAATTACTATAATGGTCTGCATGGTGAGCAGATAAACAAATGTATGGCATAACCCTTAATGGGCTCTCCCTTCACTTCCATTTCCTCCCCCAAGTACAAGCCATTTCCTGTTTTAACTGAGAGGGCTTTTACGTCGACTGAAACCACTCCAGCTCTGCTCTCTTTATTTTTGAGAGTGGGGAGAGGAAAAGCAAGATGATGGGCATCATTAAGATCAGTGGTGTGTGTTGAGCCGTTGTGCTGCTATAGAGTCCACATCAACCACCGTAATGTTTATTAACACTGCATAGCCCTAGTCCCCAACACACACAAACACACACACACACACACAAACCCCACTTTATTACCACGACAGAGCAAACACAGCATTAATAGTAATTGGATATTTTATTAATCTCATTGTCAGGTGAAGAGGAGTTTCTTAATTCAGAGCATTGACTGCTTGACCTTTTAAGTGTTTTTTTTCTTTTAGACTGAGAGAAAAGTGAAGAACAGTGAGAACAGTGAAGGTGGCCATGTTCTAATTATTTCCTCCTCCTTCTTTTCTCTTCATCCCCTGCCCTCCTTCTCCCTTCCTGTCTTACACAGCAATTTGGCAAGATTTTAGACGTGGAGATTATTTTTAACGAGCGAGGCTCCAAGGTAAGTGCACTGTAACCACACATTCACTCTCACACACATATGATTTTCCAGCCAACTGTGATTGTCCCCTGCCCTCCTCTACTCTTGCAGTCCTCCACTCCTCTCACTGTCTTCACAGCTCTTTTTTCCTTCTCTCTAATGGTAATTACAAACTCGAATCAGTGACACTTGCCTGCAGACAGTTTTTTTTCCACACCTGCATGCATTGTGACATACAATGAATCGCTCCCACTTATCTTAACCCTGACAGAAGGATTCACACAGTCTGCAAACACATGCTGTCTTGCTTGTTTAGCTTCTCAAGCCTATAGTGCCAAGCAGTAGGAGTAAATTGTATGCAAATATACCCCACGCTATCTATTTTGGTAATTTATATCATCGGATACAGTGCTAAATTACCACAGTGATTTACCTTCTAGCCATTTTTTTACATTTTCTGCTCTGGATATTTTGTGTGTATGTTAATTAAGTTGAGATTTATACCAAACATACTAGTTCTGATGTAGACGTTAGATGTTACCTAATATACACTTACTCAATATGTAGCTGACACGTTTACAGGGAAAACATTAGTAGCAGTAGTGCCCCGTTTATAGAGGCAGACAAATACTGTGACATGTAGTTACATACTCTAGTATGTATGTTTAGTATAAAACACGGTATATCAGATTACCGATCCTAAATGTATCAGCAATCTATGTCTTTTATTTCTATAACTTTAAACTCACCGGTTTTGTATCCAGAGTGGACTCTAGGATTTCAGTGGCCCTAAACAAGAATTTGTTTGTGGTCCAAATGCAACCAACAAAATACACACTGCTCATAACTGAATGAACACAAACACACAGCAGAAATTATATTTATTAACAAACAATCTTTTACACTATTTAAATTCAATGTATATTCAAAATATAATCAGATCTATTCACCAGTGTCCTATATGTGTAGTTGATAATGAAAACATCTACTATCCTGCCGTCTGGGAAAGGTGGGTGAAAGTCATAATCCATAAGAATTGAGATACCTTGTTTCTAGCGACCTCTGGGGCAGTAACATGTAATTGCAGACAAGCCTTTTATTTCAGAGCCTCCATCTTGTCACGTGCCTAGTCACTATGTGTGTTGACTTATTGCTATTTTTTTCCATTTTACTTTATTGAAACACATTCACCTCTCTACTTCCAGTCCATCCATTATATGTGTTTCCCTCCATACACACACACATGTTCTTATTCGGCTGTTCAGTCTGACGTAACACCCTTTCAAAATACGATTTCCGGGTCCAAAGCAACAAAACAAACAAAACCAATAACAATGGCCAAACATGTGAACAATTACGATCACCTCTTTCTTCAGTTAGTCATCTCTTTCATTAGTAAAATGACAGTTACTTTGTTTTTTAAAAACTCAGATCTGTTTAAACAACGTGGAACATGTCACTGTGGTGGAAATTATATTTTGAAAGAGCGTTAGGTCCCATCTTTACAGCCGGATAACACTTCTGCTCCTTACTACATAACTGACTCAGAATCTGGAAGTTCACAATTTCCGATTACAAGTGAACGCAGCATAACCGATCTGGGCCGACAGAACAATCGCTTACAGCAGCTTCACCAACATGGCGGTGTATTTACATCAAGGGAGGGAATGTCTCCACAGACACAGATATTGGAATACTCGGCAAAAAGGCAACAAGTGCTTTCATCAGTGGGTCAAATGCTTAGTCACCATTGTTTTAACTCACTCTGTGATAGGAACTTAAAAGATAATTTAATAGATGGAAATCTTACCTCTACGGTACAACTTTAATCTGAACCCTCAGTTAAATGTGTTCAAAAACATGACTTGAATGTTGCAAGTGCCTAACAAGCAAAGCTAGACTTAAATTCACAGTTATTTGATGCTTACAATCCTCAGGTTAGCCAACAAGCAGTAAAAAAACATCAAACATCTGTTAAAATGCAAATGTTATTTCTAGCCAGCTTGTCAGCTAACATTTACAGTGGCTCTGTTCAGTTTAATTCATTCACGTTACACTCTAGCTTCACGCTACCGCTGGTAAGTGTGTATCGTGTGTTTTTCCGCGTTGTTCCTCCACAGCTTATTTCTGCCTTGCAAGTTTTTCCAAATTGTAAACTTTCTGTCTTCTTTTACGGTGTAAAATTCCCACACTTAAGACACACTGACTTACTGACCGTGACCATGGACCTGGAATGACGCTGCAGGTCTGCTTCAAAATAAAAGTCAACTCACGTTTGGCCAGTTAAAAGCTTTTAATGTGAACCTGCAGCTGTATGATGTTATGTTTGCATTAGCAGTAACTTGCAGAAGTCCGAATCAGAATCAGAAATACTTTAATAATCCCAGGGGGAAATTGTTTTTGTTTCAATCTCCAGCTATACAAACAACAACAGAAATATGAAACAGTATATATATATATATATATATATATATATATACTGTTTTATATTTCTGTTGTTGTTTTCTGGGGTCCATCCAGGGACCCCTTGGATGGAGACAGGGGTCACAGGTGTTTTCACCCTCCTCAGATCCACTACGAGCTCTTTTGTTTTAGTCACATTGAGCTGCCGATGATTCAGCTCACTCCAAGTTGCCCACAACAGTCCTGCATTCACTTTCATCCCCCTTTCCAATGCAGCCAACTATTGCTGAGTCATCATAAAACTTCTGAAGGTGGGAGGACTCAGTGTCTGAGGTGAAGAGGGTGAAGAGAAATGGAGAGAGGACATTCCCCTGTGGGGCCCCAGTGTTGCTGACCACCCTGTCAGACACACAATTCTGTAGGTGTACATTCTGTGGTCTGCCCATCAGGTAATCAATAATCAAGGACACGATGGGGGCCTCCACCTGCATTGCAGCCATCTTCTCACCCAGTAGAGCTGGACGGATGATGTTGAATGCACTGTAGAAGTCAAAGAACATGACTCTCACAGTGCTCGCAGGCTTGTCCAGATGACTGTAGACTCTGTTCAGTAGATGGTGATGCATTCTTCAACTCCCAGGCCGGGCCTGACCATAGGCCTTAGCTGCTCCAGGCCAGTCATGGTCTTCATGATGTGGGATGTCAGGCCCACCAATCTGTAGTCCTGAGCACAGGCACAGTCTTTGGTACAGGCACGAGGCAGGACGTCTTCCAGAGTACAGGGACACTCTGGAGGTGCAGGCTCAGTACTCCACACAGCTGGGGGGCACAGGCTTTAAGCACCCTGGGAAATACGCCACCGGGGCCTGCAGCTTTGCCAGAGTGGAGTCTTGTCAACTGTCTTCTCACCAGGTCAGGCGTGAAGGACACTGTAGAGATGTCTGTCGGGAGAGGGCTGAGCTCGTCAGGTTGTGGAGGACATGATGTAGAGCAGGGAGGAGGGCTGGAATAGCCAGCCAGCAGCAGAGTCATGTTGGGGATGGGCCGCAGTATCAAACCTATTAAAAAATAGGTTCAGTTCATTGGCCTGGTCCACACAGTCCTCCAACCCTGTGCTACCAGTCTTCTGGAACCCGGTGATGGTCCTCATGCCACTCCACACATCCCTCATGTTGTTTCACTTTGTTCTCCACCTTTCTCCTATATTTGTCTTTAGCCATCTCTGAATGCTTCCTTCTTTTCATTCAGGATGGCCTTAATGTCCTTGGTGATCCAGGGATTATTGTTGGTGTAGCAGGTTACAAAGTGCAGGCCAGTGAGTCACTTCAAAGCAGCCCTGCAGTGTCTCATAAGCCTCCTCAGACCACCTCCTCACTGTCCTTGTGGCCGTAGGCTTCCTCTTCACCAGAGGCACATAGCAGGGTTTGAGGTGAACCAGGTTATGATCTGACCTGCCCAGAGGGGGGAGAGAACGTTAGGATACATCAGGTCCAGAGTCCTCTCCTCTCTGGTAGGACAGCTCACGTACTGTTGGGAGGTGGGCAGAACCATATCCAAGGTGACGTGGTTAAAGTCTCCCTACATCATGATGAGGGCACTGAAGTGTTGAGTCTGGAGTCTGGAGATGGTGGTGTGTATGATGTTGCAGGCAGATGTTGGGTTTGCAGTGGGAGGGATTTAAGGAACAACGATGATGACATGCTGGATCTCTCTAGAATCGTACATTGCCCATAACAACAGAGGGGTGACGCGGCTTAAATCTCCATAAGCCCGTCCCGTCTCCACCCTCCTCTATTGCCCCGACGTTGCTTCCCACCTCTGCGTCCCCAGTGTGTTTTTCTCCAGAGTTCGGGTGAAATATCAGCTGGTCTGGCCGCTATGCCAGCCGGCATTAGGGCGATCAGCTGTTCTCCAGAGTAAACAAAGGAAGTGTGTCCCGGGGGAAGCGCCATTGATAAAAACTAGCAAAAGTAACCTCAATGTAGAGGGCAGAACTTCACAGATGTTAGCGTGAAGAAACAAAATGAACAAATGGAGAATAAAGTTAATCAAGTTTAAAAAAGCAAACTCAAAGGCTTGAGTAGAAACAGGCAGCATGCGACTTTTAGTTTATGTGCACAAATAAACTTAATTGCGCAATAAAGATAGTTTGTTTAATAAGAGGACAAGGCATGAACTGTTCTATCCGTAAATTACTTATGTTGTGATCTGGAGCTATATTGAAATTTGAATTAAATTAAATTAAATTAATTTGTCCTTCAAGGTTGGGCGGGGGGTGCCGTTGGGGGGGCAGGGCGCCTTCCTAATATAATGGTAGGGGAAACACTGCACAATGAGTGGATACCAGACATCCACTACTGGAAAGGTATTTTAAGTACATTATGCAACATCCCATGTCGAAGCGATATGAGCATCACAAACTCCCACAGTCGAAGGCGAGAGTTGGACCACACACACACACACACACACAAATCTAATCTAATCAAATCAAATCGGCTTTATTTCTAGCACATTTCATACATATACAAATGTGCTTTACATTCAAATAAAATAAAACATTGACATCCCCATTGACATCCCAGCTCCTTCAATCGTGTAACACACAGACACACAAAATTAAGTATGGCTGTATGGCTGAGCACTGATAGACCCCCGTAAGGAAACACCATCCTAAGGGGGCCGTCCCCACCGAGAGCCGTCCAAGCCCACGACTACAGGACACGCCGCCACAGAGACTACCCCGACCCAGACAGATATGGACCCATACCACTGCCATAAAGCCCTGGGTCAGGACTCCCCAACTATCCAGCCCCGGACAACCCCCAGGGCGGCACCCCTGCAGACAGGCCAGGCCGAGCTCTTGGAATGGAGGGCCCCCATGAGGCGAACAATGGAGCTGGATACTAAGAGACAATAAATAAAATAGGTACTAAAGGAAATGAAAAACCTCCTAAAAACCACATAAATTAATTTCAATATGAATAAGTGAGAGCAAAGCATTAATAAATAAGTAAATTAATAATAAAACCTTTAAGAGAAAATTAAAAGACAATGAAAAATGACAGCACATGATAAATGAGTAAAAGAGGACAAAGTTAAAAGCTAAATTAAAAAGGTGAATCTTCAGCCTGCGGTTAAAAGCATCTACAGACTCAGTGGCCCTGAGGCCCTCCAGCAGGCTGTTCCACAGGCGAGGGTTGTAATGATAAAATTAGGCTTCACCAAAGGTTTTGATTCTTACATTGGGAACAGATAAAAGACCAGTACCGGAGGACCTCAGGTCAGACAGAAAAGAAGGCCGAAGGCCGTTGGGAAACTTAGGGCGCATTCACACTGTCCTTCCGCACCGCGCCCCGGGCTTTAGGGTACTTGTCCCCCCCTCCCTCTCCCCCCGCTGGCCAGCCTGTTTGTACTCACACTGCCTGGGCCTCGCGAAAATGCTTCTTGCCTGTCCATACGTCATCACGCCGTAACACGTCACACACATTGATTGACGTCATTGCGATGCGTCGCTTTGTTTACAAATCTTTCCATAGACCTCAGAGTTTTTGTGCGTCTTGTCCGACTGTTTTTGAATATTTTCATCCGACCAAATTTGCAGTAAACACTCCACCTCCGCATCACACCAACGTGAACCTTTCGTCGCCATTGTTGTTGTTAAATGTCCGCGCATGGTCAGTCTTTTTTTTTTCTATGTCGAACAGGCGCACATAAAATGACGTGAGAGCCGTAGGCCTCGTGCTCGTACACGTGCTCGTACACGTGCTCGTACACGTGCGCACGCTCGTGCTCGTACATGTGCAAATGCGCTCTACAAAAGCCTACCTCTCTCAAATGGGCTGTGGATGGCCAGCTGGCCGCAGCTATGCGCGGAGCGGTTGCACTCCCACTGGTCAAACGCACTAGGCTCTACCCGAAAAACCTCTTTTGGCCCGGTGCGGAAGGACAGCGTGAGTGCGCCCTTAAAAACTAATAAAAGAACCTTAATAGTGAGCTTAACATATTTTACATGATTTATGTTACTTTATCATCGCTATGATGCTATAAGATTTGGTATTTCACCATCAGTATTTTTGAGGGTTTTTTCCAAATTATATTATAGTCACTGTCAGTCTGTGCGATCTGAGTGTATCCAGATACAGGGCAGAGTAGGTAGACCATTCATAACACAGCCACATCACGATTTACACCCAGCCCGGCCAAAGTAGAGAACACACACTGGAGTACCATTATCTATTACTGATGTGAAACTAGAGGTGTGTGTCTTTAGAAATCATCATCTATCTGTTAGAAAAGCTTCCACCTTGGCCTTAACAGTTGCTCTTATCAGTTGCCACTTGAATAGGGCAATAATGACTGGTGGCCATACTGGAGCTGTGTTGGCCCAAAACAGTTTCTTGTGTTTCTGAATGATTTGTATTGTGGTTGTAGTATTAGACTAGAGCAAATTAAAAACTGTACTGTAGATAAAATAAGATTTGTGTATCTTAGCAACAAAGAATATAAGATATAACATATGATTGATAGATATATGATACAAATGCCAAGCCTCTATGAAGTAACTATTGTAATCACAAACACTTGACTGTCCCCCGAGAAAAAACATAATTGGTTCCTACCTAAATACAACCTATGTTTAAAAAAGAGCTTAAAAGTCCCTAAACCTTCCTAAGTTTTATTGATGCCATTGTGTTCTGACATCTTAGCAATTAACCTGGTGATCATGTTATTATAATAACTGATAGGACCGATTTAACCCAGGTCTGTTTCATGGCAATTTGGGTATTGTGTTCAGATGAACAGTGTCGCAAAAAAACAGAAGAAAACTCATGTGAATAAAGCTGGTGAAAGTTTGTTTCAATCCAACGTCTTTTAAGCGAATAAAAACCTCTGCATAATGACGTCACATGCTATTTTGCATTCATCATCACTGATGCCATCCGAACGACGACAATGCAAAGGTACACATACCTGAAGTGGATGATGATCTTGCTGCGTAACTCCAGAATGCACCTTGTGCCACAAGTGTATGGCGCTGTAGACTAGAGCACCCGGTTAAAGGATACAGGGATTCTGTTAACATAAAGGGCTGGCTATCAATCACACTACAGGCAGTGGTAGATGATGGTTGTACTCAGGGAATCAGGAACATTTGTGATCTACCGGTAGTGTGCATGGTGTGGCAGTCTTCTCACCACTTCTGAAATTTACCTTGTTGGATAGTACACACCTAATCAATCTCAGATTGATTGATTATGCAGTTCATATATTATGTTTCATTCACACATTAATGTATCATCATAACAATCATATTAGCTGCAGAGTTGTTAATTATTGAGCTAATGTGTTATAGCCTATATGTTCTGCTTAGACCCTGTGTAAATATTCTATTTTTAGGTTTGTCCCCAAATTACAAATTATTGCATTTCTAAGATTTTTGCTATCTATAACAGACGTTATCATTCGCTCGGAAATGAGAGCAAAAAAGTATCTTGTCTCCTCGTCTGACCACTTGCATCTATCTTTGTTGATACCCAACATGTCTGCAAAGAAAGTGAAAATATGTGGCATAATGACCTAAAACTTAATCCCAATTCACAATTTATTCCATCAGCGTTTATCACATAAGCCTTTTACCCATTAAGAGAGAATCTGATGAGATTGACCGCACAAACTTTGTGTCGATATTCATGAGATTCAATGAATTTGACTGTTCCCATAAGGCATTTTTAATTCGATATGACTAAATTTGTGGATGGAAACATGGCTAGAGACATAAGTCCAGCATTTTGAATACATTATAATTCACTATGAGCCCTCTCATAATGCACTATAGATGTAGTCTTTGTAGAAATAGTTACCAGTATCTCTTTCAAGATTGTAGTGGCGAATGAGGAAAGAGCAATATGAATTTTTAGAAGGCATTGAAAACTGCCAAAAATTGTGTTGTTTAGTTTGAAGGACTCATTGCAGAACTATTGTTACCCATATAATGTACAAATAATGTACAGGTACATGACAATACGCTATACAAGTAAAAAAACAGAAATCTTTCTTTATAGAACTAATTGTCATTAAATCAACACGTCTTCATATGCCAATGACTCCCAAAGTAACATACCTGTATATGACATACATGATGCTCTGTTTTACTGTAGCCTTATTAATCCTATGACTATGCCCTTTGAGAAAAAGATCATGGATTTGATTTAGGGCGCGCAAACTCTGATATTAGATGGTGAAGGATTAGAACGTGTTGACGATCTGCCAAAGCACAGAGATCGTAGTATCGTCTGTAGGACATATTCTATCCACTGTTGTTCTATGCTCTGCACAGGTTTTTTTTCCTCAGCCAAATCACACTATTGGCTAGTCCGCCTCATGCACCGCCCTAAAGACACGTCGAACAACCAATCATAGTGAACTACAGGCAGTGACGAGGTTTTCTCATTCCCATCCTGTTTGAGTCAGAGAGTAGCGTGAAGAATAAGAAAATGGAACTACCGTGTCCTAACAGCACGTGAGTGTCAGGCAATCGTGTCGCATCAACTGTTTGTCCACACTTATTCACAGAATGTGTAGAACACGTTGTAAAATATGCCCCTGACAGAACAGGTATATGTCCTGTGCACCGGCGGACTACTAATGTGTTTAACAAGGAGGCAGCACCGTCACTTCACAGACGCCGCCTTTTACATTACATTACATTTCATTTAGCTGACGCTTTTGTCCAAAGCGACTTCCAATTGCAAGTGCATTTGACAATCAGGGTACAAACCAGAAGAGCAAGTTTTTAAGTCAGAGCGTTAGCTTCAAATAAGCCGATCTATAGAGTGCTTTTTCTTGTGTTCATAGAGTTCTTTTTCTTGTGTTAAAATGTATTCATCTTCGTAGCTAAGGTGCAGTGGAAAGAGGTGTGTTTTTAGCCTGCGGCGGAAGATGTGGAGATTTTCTGCCTTCTGAATGTCGATGGGGAGCTCGTTCCACCATTTGGATGCCAGGACGGCAAACAGTTGTGACTTAGTGTAGTGACACTGTGTTCCTCTCAGTGAGGGAGCAGCAAACCAATTGGCATGTCCTGGATGTAAGCTGGGACTGATCCGTTAGTAGCATGATAAGCAAGTACTAGTGTCTTGAAGCGGATACGTGCAGCTACAGGAAGCCAGTGAAGGAGCGAAGGAGAGACGCAGTGTGAGAGAACTTAGGTAGCTTGAAGACCAGTTGACCTGCCTTCTGCCCAAACCTGCCACACACACAGTCACACACGATGCGCACACCGGATGGTAAAACAACAAACCTTTTCAATCACCTAAAGAGACAGCATCCTAAACACTCCAGTCCAGTCACACTGCAGCCAGCAGAGGCAACAGGGAGCTTTAGAGAGCTCTTTGTTAAGTGTCCATTGTATTTGGAACACTGATTTAAATCTGTTCAGAAAGGTTCTTTGGCCTAAATGCTCTGTTATATATTTTTACATAGGGACATATACTGTACTTTGATTGCACTGTTCAGTAACTTGCAAAGTAATTAAAAATCAATGTAAAAAATCATGATAAAATCTTGATTGCGATTTTACTGTAAAAAAAAATTATGATATGATATTTTTGCCATATCTTTCACCCCTACTATACAGTATTGTTTTGGGTGAGCACGGTCTGTATTAAACAGTTGCACGACTGTGATATGTTTCTTTGCAAGTTCATGAAGAATTCCTGATTAAGACTGCCGTTTAAGTTTAACAACACTGTGAACAGCCTTCACACAGGCAGTAATTAATGATAGATGACTCCTCTGCCTGCTTTCAGCTCATTGACACAGATACTTGAGGCTTTGCAGTTAAGGCTTTGGAGGCATGTTTTATCACATATGGGCTGTTTGAGTGAGCTGCATCTCCAGGCCCAGTCTGAGACACACACAGGGTCTCATGAGTGAGCTGCATCCTGGGGCTCAGAGAGTCACGGCTGACTGATGCCATGGAGATTGTAATTGTATGGCACTTATCTGCTCCCCCAGAGGGGCCTCTGCACACCAGTAGAGCAACTGCATCCTACAGGAAACACACACACACACACACACGCATACACTGACACACCCAGGGCCGGCTTGAGCATTTTTGGTGTGCTGGGCACATTCTGCTAAGGATGCCCACTGCTCCAACTGTATTCTTACAAATGCACTGCTTACCCTAGGCTGACTCCACTCAGCCATCTGGGATCGATCCATTGCAGAGGGACTTCAGATGGTCGAGCCAGTCAGGACCGCTGGGCGGGGTTTTATAGATGTGACGTAACAGACTGCTGTGATTGAGACAACAATGGCAGCTCGCTTCGAAGAAGCAGACGTCAACATGGATGCTGCTGTTCATCCGTGTTGCCCAATCTAGAGAATCTTTCTTCATTAAAGAACTCCAGAGAACGGCTCTGAAGACTTTTGTTGGTGGAAACCATATTGACCGTTTTTTTTTTGCTTTTCCCTGCGTCGCTTTCATCAGCGTTACAGGTTGGTTTCGATGTGAGTGGTTGAAGTAGCATGTCAATAAAGATGACGGACAAGTGGTTTATCCAATCATATGCAAGGATTTTTGATAAGGCCCAGCCTCCTGAAATCACTTTCCTATGGAGCAATCCCAGATGGATGAGTGAAGCAAGTAGGAACCAAATTCATCTGGCGAGAGTCAGGCTATGCTTACCACAGACTCTTACCTAACTGGAATATCATAACTGTGAATTATGTTCCTTCCCACACTCACAATAATGGAAGACATTGCTACCACCTTCTTCTTCTCTTCTTGGTGGTGGTATAGTAAATTAAGAATGATACCCTGTGAATGTTCTCATTTGTCCAGGTCATCGTTATCCCTAAAGCAATTTCAGTCAAAAGCAACTGGACTTGGTTCGGACCAGTCCCAGCCTGGTCAGATGCGTACATGAACTGATGAAGCCTCTTGGATGAGTGATGAAACGTCTTTCTAGACAAATAACCAAGTCCTGTTCCGTTTGACTGAAATTGCTTTGGGGATAAGAATGATACCAAGACATCTCGCTTTAGAATGCACATCATCATTTATTACTTAAATAGCCACTGCTCAAGACTAACAGTTTTACAAATCATTCATCACATCAATCAATAATGTGTTAATGGCCCTGCACTTCAAATACAAATATTACACACAAATGGAACTTCTATCATGACATGTATCCTATGTTCTGGACTGTCTTTGTTCATTTTTGTAAACTCTGACTCAGACAACTTTATTAATCCTACCAAAGGCAATTGATTTCAGCAGCTTGCATGCTGACATAGTACAAAAATAAAGTACGAACAATAAATATAAATAAAATAGAATGCCAAGAAATACAGTGTCATCAAGGAGGTTGCACATGTTTGAGCAATAAAATGTACATGGTACATGGTGTACAGAAAGTGCTTCCAATTGTCAAATCCGTTGGTGATCAAACATTTATGGGAGAGGAGCTTTCAGCGTAGTTACTAGAAAAGGCTATTGTTTCTCTCATAATATAGATGCTTCTAGTCATTTTCTCCATTTACTAGTTTGATATGAAAGAAGTAGTGGCCAATATTCCATTCTCTCTTTTAGGAAAAGTAAAATCCTCTTTTAACCCACAGGGATGACTGTTGACAAACCCTGCCTTGTGTGACAGGGCTGCCCATCAACAGAGTCAATGATGCCCAAAGGGGCCTTCACATGATCAGCTCTTTGTGCTGGGCTCGATGCAAGGTTGGACGCAAAAACCCAGTAAACCGCTAAATCAAAGTTAGTATTATAACAACTGTTATAATTACGCATTAGGTTTTCTTCCCAGATGATAATATGACTTTAATGTAACGTTAAATAGTTCGGGAAACTCAGACACACAATGGCCCTCATTTATCAATCTTGCGTGAAAACGGGGGCAGATCTGAGCACAGAATTGGTCGTACGACAGGACACACGTGTGATTTATGAAACATTCGTATCTGACCAATCTCAGCGTACGAATGAGTTGGCCTTGATAAATGCGGCGGCTGAATTCGACCGTCATTAACATGTTACGCCCTTAAATATTCCCGGTTCGAATGCCTCGCCCACTGAGGTCAAACATGGAGAGAAGAAACACTGGTATGAAAAGAAACTTTTCCGACACAGAGATCGGCATCCAGACATCCGAGATGGAGCAAAATAAAGATGTGCTTTTTGGCAGTCTTAAGAGTGAAATAAAAGGGGCCCATAAAAACTCTGTATGGAAAAGAATAACGGAGGCAGTCAACCTGAAGCAGCGCTCCACTGTGACCCGTGTTCATGTGTGCACACTGTTGAACCTGCGCTCCTGCTCTGTAGTGTGGTTTGCCAGCGGGGTTATTAGGTATTCCGTTAGAGGATAACCTTTGTCACCTAGAAGAACCATACCAAAATGTTAATCATCTGATACCTTGTTTGATTTAATGCAATTTATCGAGGGTAGCCACTAACCGAGGAGATGACTTTGGCTCTGCAGTGCGCCTACCTGCAGCCGCGCGCCAACACATTCATTCATTCATTTAAAAGCGATAGCTTGGCATCACAAATCACCTTTACATTTATCGAGTGGTAGTTTTGGCGATTGATGAATGCGTAATCATTCATGGATGGTGCCTTCAGACGCGCATGAGTACAATCAATTGCTCCAACCACAAATTTTATTTTTTTAATTCGTTTTAAGAATCCGTTCTGATCTGTTCTTAATATGTGACTGCTTATGCTTAATGACAGCTGAGGTTTGTTCATTATTTTCAGACAGATTTTTCTGTGCTGCACCGCAAATACACAGGCTGAAATTTGCGTCAAACCTGACGTGAGATTTGATCGTAGCTCCCGCTCACGTCCAAATTGATAAATGCCGAAGTTTGCGTGGAAATGGTCGTACGCATGTTTTTCGCCCGTGCGTCCGTTTGATACATGAGGGCCTATAAGTTTTTCCTCCATCTTTCTAGCCGGCCTGATGTCACTGTCTGGTTGCCTAGCAAACATTGACATTACACTCATAGCTTCTATCTCATTGGTTGCGCTTTTGAAAGGTCAGCAAAAACTAGGTCAAAGTTCAACTAATTTGGGCAGAGAGGCAAATCTGAGCGGTGCGTGCCGCTACATTAGGCGCTGCCACCTCCTCCATAGGAAATAAATGGAATGGCTGTGGCAAAGCGTTTTTACTGTGTAGCATGTGTAGGGGCCTTAAGTGTCTTTGAGTATCCATAATCGTGGGATATAATTCCAATTTAGAAAACCAATTAGTATCTGATGTCACCACCATTTGCCTTACACACTACAACACATCTTCTTTGCACAGAGCTGGTTAAGTTGTTGATTATGGCCTGTGGAATGTTGGTCCACTACTCTTCAATGATCCAGTGCATCCTACTACTACTAGGATGTTTTACGCTTCCAAGGATTGTGTAAACGCCCTTGCGACATCGGGCCCTACATTATCATGCAACAAGAGGTGATGGTAGTGTTTCAATGCCACAACAATGTGCCTCAGGAACTCCTCACGGTATCTCTGTGCATTCTAAATTACCTCAATAAAATGCACCTGTGTTTGCTGTTAGTAACATATGCCTGCCTATACCCTTACCCCACAGCCACCATGGGCCACTCTATTCACAATGTTGACATCAGCAAACTGCTCACCCACATGACGGCATACACGCTGTCTACCATCTGCCCGGTACAGTAAAAACTGTGACTTATCCGTGAACACTTCTCCAAAGTGCCTGACACCATCGAAGGTGAGCATTTGCCCACTCAAGTCGGTTACGACGACAAACTGCAGTCAGGTCAAGACCCTGGTGAGGATGAGGAGCATGCAGATGAGCTTCCCTGAGACGGCTTCTGACAGTTGGTGCATCAATACTTTGGTTATGCAAACCAGTTGCATCAGCTGTCCAGGTGGCAGTTCTCAGATGATCTTGCAGGTGAAGATGGTTTATGGCAGAGAAATTAACAATAAATCCACGGGCAACAGCTTTTGTGGACATTCCTGCAGTCAGCATGCCTATTGCAAAACTTGTGACACCTGTGCAATGATCATGTTGTCTAAACAGCATCTTAATTTGCAACACCTGTGAGGTGGATGGATTATCTCATCAAAGGAGAAGTGCTCAGTAATACAGATTTAATTAAATTAGTGAACAAAATTTGAGAGAAAAAGGTCTCAGAACTTTGATTTCATCTCATGAAAACGTGGAGTAAAAACACATTATTGATCATAGAAATCAAGACGTTTGCAAGTGGGATTTGCAATAATAATTACTGAACTCAATTTCCCAATAAACTAGAGGTCCCTTCCCAAATACACACTTTGCTAGCTAACGTTAGTTTTGCTTGTTAAAAATGGCGGCTTCACTGATAATAATAATGGCTTCATTCACCTGCTTGTTTTGCTCGACTGTCGGCCATCACACACACACACACACACACACACACACACACACACACACACACACACACACACAGTCAATGAGGTGGTGATTTAAGTATGATCAGGGCTCTTGTCTGTGTCCTGTGTTCCCAACTTTCCTTACTGTAACTCAAGCTCTATTTGTCATGTATGTCTAACATAGCCTGATGTTTCTCTGGCCTCTGCTTCTAGATCTAGACCTTCTCCTGACCTGCAGCTCTGTCATATGTGCTTTGTGTCTTTTTCCTTCTCTTTTCTTTTCCCCATTTGTTTCATCCTTTCATTTCTGGACTTCCTTACTTTGCTTCGCTTGATTTTCAACCCCACCTCCTGGCCACTGCAGGGCTTTGGGTTTGTAACATTTGAAACGAGTGCGGATGCTGACCGTGCGCGGGAGAAACTAAATGGTACAATCGTAGAGGGACGCAAAATAGAGGTGCCTCCCTTTTCCTGTCTCTCCTTACCTCTTGCCACCCTCTTCTTTTTTTACTCCCCTCCTCCTGCTCCCCCGACTCTCTCTTTCTGTCTCTGCCTGCCTGACGTTTACTGCTATACTCCCTCCCTTCCCTCTCTTCCTCTATCCATATCCTTTCTCCTGCCTGCTGCACCTTGAACGCTGCATGCTGAACCCTGATCCGTAAGTGTGTGTGACAAAGAGAAAGACAAACCAATTCAGTCATGTGCACGAGTGTTGCAGTGTTTTTTGACACAAATGTTGAATTCTACTTTGCTCATCATGATGGATTGTATCATGTGTTTTTGTATCTATATGTGCATGAGATCATAGTGGTTTTAAGTTGCGTTACAATCTCCCCTCTTATAGAATGAACTTCTTCCAAATGGTGATCAGTGATCTGCCAGTGTGCCTTCAAACATTTGTGTTTTCCATTTTAATGTTACTATCCTTTTGCATGGGGGGATCTCCCCCATCTTTCCATCTGTGTGCTCGCTCTTTTTTACCTGTTTTGATTCACCCGGTTTCATCTAATAGAGAACTCTTAAAGTGAAATTCCGGCAGAAAAATTACCCCAGGGTCTTTATCAGCAAATACACTCATCGAATAAGCAATCAAGACAGTTTTTTTCGTGTATGAACTATTAATGGTGAAATCCCGGAGAGTCGCTAACAGCCGGATTAGCTCGGGACAGTACAGTGAAGGCATTCAAACGTCTTTTTCAACCACTAATACTGCTCAAAATATCACCAAACCTTTGCAGTAGCATGAGAAGAGTCCCTACACAGAAAACAAAGCACCAATGGGCTCCTTCCTTTGGGATTGACTTTGGTAATCCACTTGAATGGACTTTACTATGAGAGGAGCTGGTACAGGGGCCAGTAGGTAAGTCTTTAAAACACTCTTTTAATAAACTCCGGGTTCACTAACTACGTTGTTGCTGCTTTGTTTTCTGTGTAGGGACTCTTCTCATGCTACTGCAGAGGTTTGCTGTTATCTTCAGCAGTATTAGTGGTTAAAAAAGACGTTTGAGTGCCTTGACCGTACTGCCCCAAGCCAATCAGTGTTAGCCGCATTCGGCTGTTAGCTACTCTCCTGCATTTCTCTGTTAATAGTTGTTACATGAAAAAAAAATTCTCAGTGGCTTGTTGTTGATGAGTGTATTTGCCAAAAAAGACCCTTGGATGATTTTACGGCAGAATTTCACTTCTAATATTTTCTTTTTACTGTATCACAAGATTTATTTTACCTTGACAGCTATTCACATTCAGTAAACCCACTCGCAGAAACTCTGTCCCTCATAAATTATGTTAATATACTACTACTACTACCTCTACTACTAGTAGTACAATTAATGTTGTCCTGTTAACATTTTTGAAGAAACATAAACACAAGGCTTTGACACCAGATCTATGTACTGTATGTGGTTTGGATTAGACAAAAACGAAAACACTTTGATTTCAGGTCAGAGAGAGATTCTGGTTTTGGTTACATGTTAAGTAAGGTAACAGTTAAAAGTTAAAAAAGTTAACATGTAACATCTGATTCCTCACGTCACTTTTGACTTTTTTCATGTGTAAGCCAGACCACTGTCTTTCTTAACCTTAACCAAGCGCTCGGAGTGCCCATAAAGGACCATTAAAATATATTGATGCTTCTGTCACTATGAGCTGATATATTATTACAGGAGAAAATACTAAATACTGACATAATGACTTTTTTATGGTGGCCTTGAGGATCAAAACATGAAATTTCCCAAACAAAGGCACTGTAATCGATATTCATCCAAATTTCTGCTATGTAAAGATATAGTTTAGAAATGGTGTCCTGAGCAGAGAATGAAGTTCATCTGGTCTTTATTTTGACATCCAGTCCCGCTGCATGCATGTGAGTGCATGTGAGTGCAGGTGAGTGCATGTGAGTGCATGTGAGTGAAGCGAACAGTCAGTCAGAACCATGTACAAACAACCTTTTCTTCAGTATTTCGAGTAGAGCACCTAAAAAAGAAAGCATTTAAAAAAACACAACGTTTCAGAAAACACGACAGCAACATGAAAACACTTTGGCGAGACACAAAGCTGTTAAAATAAAAACATAAAATATATGAAAAGCTTCCCCTTTAGTTCATAAAATCCCTACAGCACCTGAAGGCAGCAGAACCGATATGTTGAGGACTCAGCTGCCTCTGAGAAGTGACGCGCCAGAGTGCAGTACTCTATGCACTGCTGTTCAC